>NW_006494614.1:42938647-42980936 GCF_000325575.1 Pteropus alecto | reverse complement strand
CCTGCACCCCAGGGCGAGGCTCACCCTGAGTGTCAGCATGGCATCAGCCTGTCTCAGGGGTCTTCCCTTATCCCCTTTGGGCACCCCTCCTTGTTCTTTCCTTTATACTGGCCTCCCAAGAGTCTATCAGGCTAACCCCCTTCACGTTAATGATGTGACCTTTTTCATCTTCCGGGGACATTCCTGTGGTCAAGAGAAAGGATGTGTTGCTGGGACAAAAAAAAAACATGCAGGAAGCACCCAACCCTTCTGATATGGGAGCTGGGCTGTATGGGGGAGGTTGGAGACTCTGGAAACGCAGGACAAGCCCCTCCTCCACTCAGTCCATTACTTCCCTCTCCGGAGTGTTAATGGTGCTTCTTACATGCCAGTGCTTTGGAAAAACCAACCTGACTGCCTAGTCTCAAGTCTACTCTCCCAGCCTAGGATGCTCCTGAGCCAGAGATGTTCTCCAGGACTCTTTCCAGCCCATCCTTCCACTCCGGAACACCTTCTTAAAAGCCTCTCATGGTGCTTTTAAATGCAGTTAAATCTTCTAAAACAGACAATTTTCTGCAAAGGTCATTGCAAATCTCAGAGTGGTCTGTGCTGCCCAAGAAGGCATTGGAGGCCATCTCAGAGGGGAGCGGGAAGGAGAAAGCTGAGGAGAAAGACTGTCTAGCCTGTGGGCCCAATTCTCCACCAGTCCCTGCACACACCCGTCTAAGCCTCCTTCTCACTCCTTCATTAGATGAACACTGCACACACAAAACCAGAAGTCTTCCAAGCTGAGAAGAAGCTCAGAGATCACCCAAGCCCTTTAATTTACAGAGGTGAAAACTGAAGCCCAGAGAAGTGACGTAACTTGTCTGAAGTTGCGCAATTAGTCAGAAGCAGAGCTGGGACTCAAACCTCCCGTTCCCATCCCAGTGTTCTTTTTAATGTTAATTTCCAACACACAGCAAGACCCTCCTTTGAATTCTGAAAAGTGATTATTTATAAATACTCAGCCCCTGTGTCTATGCTGTCACCTCTTCTTGGAATGCCCTCTCCCAAACATTTCTCTCTGGAAAACTGCTACTCGCACTTTAAAGTCCAGCCCAAATGTCACCTGTTCCTTGATTCCTCTCTCCATCTCATTTCTTTCTTGGGTTTTCGTGATACTTCATATGACTTTGGGGCACATAACGACTAGAGCTGACTTTTACGTGTCTGCTTCTTTCCCTGGGCAGAGATGGAGGTGATGAGCACAGCAGAGTCTGGCACAGTGTCGGGCCCAGTTGACATTACTAATTTAATATCAGTTGTCCATATCAGTGGACACGTGGAGGGGAAGGATAGTTTGAGAGCAGTCCTCAGGACTTGAGGTCAACTTTCTAGAAATATGGTTCAGGCTAAGATTGGTGATCCTGTGTGCTGGGCTTTCTCTCCAGATATATTTGTATCTGTGAAGCCTCTGAGCATCATCCACTATAACCAGGGCAGACTGGGTCCAGGGAAGGGGCATGTTCCAGGGTAGGGAGGGACCAGAAGACCTAAGAGGAACCTGCTTCATTCTTCTCTTTTGGGATGGGTTGAGGCAGAAGCAGTCCCAACTGAGGCCTGAGCCCTGGGCACTGGTCAGACCTTGCTGAGTGAGTTTGTTCTACTCTCCTTTCCTTCCCCAGTGTGAGTCATCAGTTACTTATACCCACCAAGCAGGTGGCGAGATGACCCCTCCCCTTTGACAACAAATGCAACCCAGCTCAGTCCTGAAGCAAGCCAAAATTCAGAGTTGGAGTTTGGGGTAAAATTTGAGTGAGGTTTGAGAGATCAGTTCAGGGTTAGATTTGAGAAACTGACAATCACTATCACTCGTAGGACAAGGGTAAGAAGACTCTGGAAGAGAAGCAAAGAGATAGGTAGAGAGCAGCAGGGAGCTAGGAAAGTCTCTGTCCTGGTGGTAGGCCCAGCAATGTGAATTTTCTCTCTAGAAGGTCCTGGTGACTCTCAGTTATATTACTGTGTGTGTACCTGTGTGTGTGTGTGTGTGTGTGTGTGTGTGTGTGTGTGTGTCTGTTTGACAGAACAGGGAGAGGTGGAATGGAAATGAGATAGGACATTTGGAGATGAGCGACTAATTTCCTGTTAATGGCTGGTTGCTTAGCAACCCAGCTTCTCTCTTCCTGTTGCTCTCAAAATTGGACTGTGGAATCTTTAGTGTTAAAGCGCCTCTCACGGAAACTCAGTCCTGTGAGAGGCCAGCTTGTCAATGCCCAGCCCTGCCCTGCTCCACTGGGCTGGGTGACAGAGCAGAATCCCACACACAGAGAGTCAAAGCTACAGGTACACGCAGCCTGCCAGAGTCTCTCACTATGTCTATCCTGCCATGTCCTCCATAAACAATCATGCACGCATGCTCACACACACTCGTGTTCATATACCACGTGTGCACATGCATAAAATGCAGTAAGCTGTGGCTCACGCACATGTAATAATAAATCGCTATTATGTTTGAGTACCTATCATGAGCCAAGTATTTTGCTAAGAGCTTTGTATTGATTTCCTGTTATTCTTCCCTGTGGCCTTCTGAACCAGATTATCACCCACATTTTATAAAAGCAGGAAATAGGAAAACTTGTCCAAGAGCATTCATATGGAGTGTGGAGATGTTACAGAAATTTAAGGGTGAGAGGAGACCACCCTAAAATAATTCTAAGAATGAACTCCATCTACATCCTTTATTTCTACTTTCTCTCCCACAAGCCCTCTGAGAATAAGTTCATCCAAAAAGTTAGAGACCTAAGCACAGGAGTCCCTTCTATCTAAACATCCAGGACTTCAAGGGATTCTCTGCCAATCTCCACCTGAGTCAGTGGGCCTGGGACAGGTGCCTGAGTTAATTTGTGCCTTTGCATAAGTGACAGGGATTTAATACCAAATGTCTAGTGTCCCCTCTATCAGAATCACTGTTTATTCAGCGTGGAAATATGTCACTTAAAAAATCAAATAAGCAAGTGAGCAAACTGACATTTTTCAACCTTCTTTGCAGATAGGGGTGGCCAATGAAAGTCACTAGGTGGGGCTTTTGGAAAAGCTTTGTAAAGAGGGGTTCGTCCACGTGGAGAAAGAAAACCCTTATGCACTGTTGGTGGGATTGTAAATTGGTACAGCATTATGGAAAACAGCATGGAGGTTCCTCAAACCATTAAGTATAAAACTACCTTATGATCTAGCAATTGCACTTCTGAGTATATATCCATAGGAAATGAAATCACTCTCTTAAAGAGATATCTTCACTCCCATTTTACTGCAGCATTACTACTCACAATAACCAAGATATAGAAACAACCTAAGCATTTGTCAGTGGATGAACGGATAAAGAAATTGTGTATATGTTTAATAGGATATTATTCAGCCTTAAAAAAGAAGGAAATCCTGCATTTCACAACCACACAAAGGAACATGGAGGGCATTATGTTAAGTCAAATAACCCAGACAGAGAAAGACAAATTCTGCGTGGTGGAATCTAAAAAAAAAAAGTCAAACTTATAAAAATAGAGTAGAATGGTGGTTGTCAGCAGCTGGGAAGTGGAGAAATTGGAAGATGTTGGTCAAAGGATACGACTTTGAGTTATAAAATGAATAAGTTCTAAGGATCTAATATACAGCATGGTGACTATAGTTAATGACACTGTATTGAAGACTTGAAATTTTCTAAGAGAGAATATCTTAAGCATTTTCACACGAAAAAAGAAAAGAAGAAAGAAAAATGGTAACTTTGCGAGGTGAGAGATGTGTTAATTTGATTGTGGGAATCCTTGCACAATGTATATCAAATGTATATATATATATCGAACCATATTGTTCACTTTAATATATTATTATTTTGTCAATTATACCTCAATAAAGCTGAGAAAAGTAGAATAAAGGAAAAACTAGTGGTTTCTCAGCTGATAGGTCCTCTTTTGCCCTCCTCTAACTCCTCCTGCTTCCTGACTGGAACTTCTACATGGCGGCTGGAATTCTAGTGGCCCTCTCAAGTGATGAGGTGACCTTGAGGAACAAAAGACCAGTGGAAGCTAGGATACTGATGTCAGCAAGGAGCCCTGTTGACAGGTCCGGACTGCTGTTCCCTAGACTTCTTTCACACGAGAGAAAAGCAAATCCTAATTTATTTATGCAGCCTACTTAACATTTAGGTTTTCTGTTGTGCAACTAAACCTAATACTAACAGAGACGGCAGGTCTCCAAAAACAGAAGGTTTGAGCCTCCTGGTGCTCAGAGACCCCAGGAAAAAGGCCTGAGCTGAGGAGAGCCAAGGTCCCCTGGCATGTAACACCCTCCATTGGGACCCAGGGCCTGCCCATCACCATCTTCCAGGAAAATGTTCAATTGCTCCTGGGCCTCAGACTTTCCCATCATAAATACTGTCATCTTCCTGTACTCCCTCCTCGGGTGACCCAGTGGCTCCTCCACCTCCTCTCCTGGCAAGACCTCAAGCTTAATTAAGTCCCCTAAGCAGTCTGTAGAAGCAAAGAGTGTGCAAGTGCCAGTGACAAACCATATCACCATTCCATCCTTAATCTGCAGAACACAGGCTGTTGCTTTCAGGTTAGCCATTTTCTAGAAGGCCAGAGATTGGAGGAGAAGGTTAAGAAAATGCCAGATGACACCCCAGTTCTGAGTTAGGCTGAACCAGGGGGTGAGAACCAAAATCAGGCAATAAACAATCAAGGAGCAGCTCCTTTTGTTTTGTTTGTTGTTTGTTTAAGTTAAAAAAAAAAAAAACAATTCTATCTCTAATTTAACCAATAAATGAGGGGATTAGGCTGGGTAAATTATGAAGTCCTTGCATTCCTTGCAGCTCTGGTTCCACACTCCTTGGTTTAAGGAGTTTCCTAACCGGTACCCAAGATTCCCTCTCCCTCAATGTTCTCTACGATGGCCTCTTTGGTGTTCCCCAAACACTCCAGGTATGTTCCTGTATCCACACTGTGCTCACAGGACCCTCCACCTGGACCACTGTTCCTCATGTCCTGTACACACCTTGTTTGCTCCCCTTGCTCAGGTCTCTGCCTGTTAGCCACTCAGAGAGGCCTCTTTTTGTTACCCTGTTGCAACCTGCACCCTAATCACTCTCCACACACTCGCCTTGCTTTGGCCCTTTACTAATATTCATTTCTTTCTTTCTTTGTGTGGAAATGTTCTTTCTCTCCCATGAGAATATCAGCTCCATGAAGACAGAAATTTTGTCTGTTTTGGTGCATTGCCAAATCCTCAGCACCTCCAACAGCTCTTAGAAGGCATTTTAATAAATAGTTCAGTGACTGACCAGCTCAAGGAGTGGATACATGTGCATCTCCTGTGGAGATGCCTAGATCTTCACCACATGCATATATATGTACACACATTAACACGTCACACACACACACACAATACAGACACACGTACTTTAGTTTTTGATGTGAGGGGTAGCTCCAAAATACTGTTCCAGAACCTCTCAGAATTCAACAAGCTGGAAAAGCAATTCCAGAATCTTATTCTTAGCAAACATCAGTCTGCATAATTTGTTATGCACATGGAATGTGCAATGAAATTTAACTTTCAAATTACAGAATAAAATATTTGTATTTATATGCCTTTTATAATCTCTATGTAATAAAAGTAACTATTTTCATGGATGCTTTTCTTACTCAGTGTGTGGCTCCCTCCGCTTCCCCTGGTTCTACCTGAGCCTCTACTGGCAGCACTTCTAGGGAAACACTTAGAGAGAGAAAGATGGATGATTTATTTTTGAGCAGTTTATGGAGCCAACCCCAGACTATTCTTTATGTCTCCCTAGTTGTGGGAAATGGGAGGGTGCTTGAGGAGAACAGTAAGGAGTTAACAAATGTGTTCTCGGCATATAAGTAAATTCCTTTCACCCTCCCTCTTTTATTTATGTCAAATAATAAATTAGTTAGTTCATATTTGCTAACAGTAAAGAGTCCCAAGCCAAAAGAGTAGAGCTCCTTATCGGCATAACTTCTCTATTCATGGGTAAATATTGGTATTATGTTACGGAATGAAATAATTTATCTATTTTGAATGCTCATTAACAGCTGTTAAACTTCATCATTTAGTAATAGACTAATAATTCATTTGATTTAAAAAATTAAATGTAGAACCACTAATGGACTAAATTTAAATAATTAAGTCTCGTATAAGTGGAGAGAGACTGCAGCAGAGAACTCTGTTCTCCAAAGTGTTTTGAGTGTGAATAAAACACTGTGAATGGACAGACTCAGAGAGAGGCTACACATGACACATATGTGTGTAGTCAGGGCAACACCAGATATAGCAAGCAGAGATAAAGGCGAGCTCCAGTTCTCCTGGGAGAGTGGGTTCAGTCCCTGTGGAGTAACTTGCACAGGTGGCTATCTTTAACCAGGGAAGGACAGGACCATCCATACACAGGTAGGGAGAAAGGATACAGCAACCAATGTCACGGGGTCACATTCAATCCTGCTAGCGGGTTCCAACGTTCCCATCCCTGTGGAGCCAGCCAACCCTCTAAAGAGTTTCAGAGCAGCCTCAACCATTTGGTTGGCAGTTCCTGATACCAGTGCTTCTCATGTTTTCATGTGCATACCAAGAACTGGGGAGGGTGGGGGCGGCGGGTGTTAAAATGCAGATTGGAATTAGAAAGTTTGGGGTGGGCCTGGGGGTCTGCATTTCTATAAGCTGATGCTGTTACAAGTGGCCTAGGGCCTCACTTTGAGCAGAGAGGCACTTTCTTTTCCCTGAAGACTACCCTTGCAGTCCTGAACTTGGGTTTGGAGCTCATCTGTCTTGTTGGGGGTGAGATGAATTGGAGCATTCCAATCTCTCAGTTGGTGCTGACTACCTGACCTTCTACTAGAGGTCAAGTACAGAGGAGGACAAGCTGGGTGTCCTTCTGCCCCATGGAGCTTGAAGGCCCTCGGATAAGAAACGATAGACAGTCCTCGTGGGATATCTTGTATGGAAGGAGATGTGTGGGGGCCCAGGGGTTTAAGGAAGGGGTAATTATCCTGACCCAGGGGCTCAATCCAGGCCTTCTCAAAGAAGAAATCCTTAAGTAGAGACCAGAGGAGATGCGTTGGTGCTGGTGAGGGGAAGTGGAGTGGGGAGGGAGAAGGGGAATTTTAACAGCGAGAACATGCCCATAGGCCCAGAGTAGAGAGATGGCCATTTTTTCTGCAGCTACACCTGCTCCTGAAATCTTCTCTGAGAAACCCCTTCCACCTCCAACCAGATGAAAAGTGACTCTTTGCTTTGAACCCCTAAGGTTTGCTTTTACTTTTCTTATGACATCCTCTTTCCTCCTTTCTGATGTAATGCCCACAAATTGAACTTGTTTAATTATCACTATTGTCCATTGCCATCCTGAAGACCAGAGCAAGAGCTGACTAGCAGTGTGACCTTCAGAAAATGCAGACAAGCTCCACATCATATGATTGTGAGCATTGCCTGAGCTCATGCTTCCAAGACACCTAGCATCATGCCAGACACTCATTAGGGGCTTAATAAACAGAGAATACAGACCATAACTGAAATGCATACTCTCCAGCCAGAGTTCAAACCCTCCAATTTTCACTAGTGTGACCTTGGGTCACTTAACATCTCCAGGAGGGCATCCCCTCATCTGTAAAACAGGGGACACATCCAACTCGTGGGTTTACAAGCTTTGAATGAGATGCTACGTTAAATATATATGTGTATCTAAGCACTGCTTAGCACGTAAATTCAGTGGTAGCTCTTACTACCACTGAATTTGGCTATGTATTGATAGGTTCAAACTGCCCTCATATCCAAAAAGTGCTATATGAGCTCCACCCATCTCTGACTCTGAAATCCAATCACAATTTTCATAAGCAGATAAATTGAGACAGTACGTGAAACCTTTCCATTACCAGGTTCTCCTTCCTGGAAGCCTTAGCTGATCATTAGCTTTGCCCATCTCCTGTGCAATCAGCACAGTAACGACAGTCTTGAATTACTGAAGGCTCTCAGTATGCTTCCTTGAATCTCTAAGACACATTAAGTTGTATCCAGAAGACTTTTAATATTCTCTGGGTTTTGCAGCATCTTATTTATTTGAAAACTCATTGTATGAGACTTATGATGAGTTTATTCTAAGTAAGAGAAGAGCTTAAGAGTCACACAGGTCCAGGGCCAGATCCTGGTTTGATCACCCCCATGATGGTCACACTCACAGCAGAGGGTGGCACGCTGCTCTCAGGAGTCAGAACCCCTGGCTCCAGTTCCAGCTCTAACCCAACAAAGTTTGTGTCTCAGGCAAACTCATGAACTCTTCCTCAGCTTTAGCTTCCTGATCTGGAAAGTTGGGCCAATAATGATATCTCCTTCCAAGATTCTTGAGAATTAAAGATGATGCAGGTGAAGCACTTGGTTAGCCAATGGGGTGACATCCAACCTACTGTTCTACTGCGTCATCTATTATCGGGGCTTCCTCTTACCCTGCCCTTTCCAGCCGAGGACAGCACTGGTCTGGGTGACTGCAGAACCTGCGGGAGGGTGGTGTGATGGGAATGAGCACACAGGCAGGCCTTCCCCCTTTCTTGTTTTTAGATCTACTGAAGCATTTGCTGCAGGTACAAAAGAGGTAGAAAGTGCCAGGCTTTGAAAGGTGTTGATAGAAGATAACAAAGACCCTGTTAAATAAGTCCTCCAGGGAACAGTCTTGGGGAGTGCCTTTGGAATAGGAAATTCACCACCTCTAGTCCTGGCACCTGCTGTTGGGAAGCTGTGGGGACTGGGGAGAGGAAGATTTGTTCTGGGTAGAAAACCGCATCCCTCTGCAGGGTGGTATTCCTTCTGCCTCCCTCTAAATGCAAAAGCCAGTTTCAACATTCTGTGGCCTCATGAATTCTGGACTTCTAATTGTCTAATTTATGTGGAAAGGGACACCAGCCGCTCAGAAGGATAAGGATTTTGGAGAAATCGTCCCTTGAGGGTAAATCCTCAGGGAAAATGCAAACAAGAGAGATCCCAAGGGAGAAGGTCTAAGAGAAGGATACTGAGGCCGGCTTTTAAATGTCTACTCACTCAAGGGGCTTTGTGTCCAAGTGGTTACAAGGTAGCTGGCCTCTCTGTGTCTTTGGCTTCCAAGACTGTTCCCCAAGCACTGAGATGTGAATGGTTATCCTCACAGTGAACATGGACATGAAGCCTGTAATATACAGGGCACTGTACTGAGAGCTTTGTACTCATTGCCCCACTCAGTCCTCAGCCTGGTGGGGTTGGCACTATCGCCATCTCCATTTTACAGATGAGGAAACTGAGGCCCAGAGAGGTTAAGCAATGTGCCCAAGCTCTCCCAGCCAGAAGATGACAAAGACAGCTGAAAGCACTGTACAATACTGCCTCTTCTGACTGACCCCACAGAGCTGGCAACTAAGGGACTCCCCAGCCCACAGATCTGAGCCTGAGGAAGCCGCTCACAGCACTCAGAGCCCCTCTCCAATTGCTTCCGTGTGTCTGCTTCCTTTTTGCCCACTTTGTGCAAATCCCTTCCATGAAGCTTTAGATCTACTGAATTAATAACTGAGAGAAAAGATACGGCTTTCATCTCACTCATATAGAATCTCAAAAAAAAAAAAAAAACTTTCAGAACCCTTACAGGAAGGGGTGTCAGTCAACAGAGATATATTTTCTAATTAGGCAGAAATAAAAGGGAAAGTGAGACAGTCTCAATTTTATCAATTGGGTAAATCAAGAGAATCATCAATCCTTAATGGTTAAGAAGTTGGTTAAAAGAAAACTGAACACAGAAGCAGCTGGGCAACTGAGTGTGTAGTTGTTTTGCTTGTTTTTTAAGGTCATTATTATCTTTTCTATCAACATTTTTTCTTTTTCTAATCTAGATCTGATTGAGACTTTTTGAGTTGTGGTGTAGTACCTAATACTTGCCTTGTGCCCCCAACTCCTCCCTCATTGCAGCACTCCTCAAAACAAGAATACACAAAATGCTTAATAAATCCTTCCTGATCCCATGACCAATTCTGTTTGAAAATGTGTCTCCCAGACACATTTGGTCCAACATCCATCAGAAACATAAAAAAACTTTCAAACAGAATATATGGGCTGGAAGAGACCTCAGAAATCCCTTTGTCCCACTTCCTGACTTAACACTAAAGGGTGTATAAGAGGGGTTGGGGCTTGGGGGATGGAGGAGGGAGGAAGAGACCTGTCCTGGAACCGTGGTTGGTTAGAGACCAAGCCAGGCTAGAAATGGTCTTCTTAACTCCCAGGCCAGGGTGCTTCTCCATCAGCCAAGGGCTGAGGGAGACTATTAAAAACATACTCCATTAGCAGACCCAGAAAACCTCATCAGTTCTGGAAAGCAGGGGCCATTGAGCATAGCCCTGGAGAAAATAAGTACTCACCACTTTGTTAGCACTGTCATAACATCTCATTTTTAAACTAAATTGTTTTCCTCTATTAGCGCTCTGCTAGGACAGAATGAGTCTTGCTGGAATCACCTGAGGGTTAAAGCAATCTTTTGTCCCCAAGGAAGGGAAAGAAAGGAAACTGACATAGGCTGAGGGCATACTGTATGCCTGGGATTTTTGCCTCTTTTAATCTTATAGTAAATCCATGAGTAGGGTGTTGTTGTTGGAATCTCTGTTGTTGCTGTTATTGTTGTTGTTGTTGTTGTTGTTGTTATGTTTCAGAGATGTGTCAACTGAGACTCAGAGGAGTTCAGGTACTTGTCCCTAATCACACAGCAAATAAGTAACTGAGCTGAGTTTCAAAAACAAGTCATCTGAAGCCAAGCATGAGGCCCTTCCTGCTGGCTCGAGGATCCTGGTGACATATGGATTCTGAAAGAAAAGGTGAGTTTAGTAGGAAGAGCACTGAACTCTGTAGCCAGGAGAACTAAACTGTGGCTTTCCACAAGGCAGACCTCACACCGACAAGTGCAACACGTTATCTGGCACATAGTAGTGGCTCGAAAAATATTTGCTGAATAAATAAGTATTATTGTATCTGTCAAAGGGCTTAAATGCAGGCTACATGTTAAGAATTCCTAAAACTCAATAATTAGAAGATAAACAGTCCACTTTTTAAAAAAAAATAAGCAAAATAATTTTAACACACAGTTCACAGAGGCAATGCAAATGGCCTGTAAGCACAGGGGGAAAGTACTCATTAACCATGAGAGAAATACAAATTAAAACCCTCATGAAATATCATTACACACCCAGCAATTAAAAAATTCAAATGGCTAACAACACGAAGCACTGATGAGGGTGTGGAGCAACTTGGGGTTTCTTATACTATTGGTGGGAAGGCAAAATGACACAGCCACCTTGGAAACAGGTCTGCAAGTTTCTTATGGAATGAACTATATATATCAATCCTCTGACCCAACAGTTATACTACTAGGTATTTACCCAAAAGCAGTGAAAATTCATATCCTCAAAAAGACACAAAAACACTCATAGCGTTGTTATTCATAATCACTCAAAACTGGAAACAACGCAAATGTTTATTAACAACAGAAAAGATAAATAATTGTGATATATACATCCTAGGGATGCTATTTAACAATAAGAAGGAATTAACTATTGATATATGCAAGAACATGAATGAACCTCAAAAATATGCTAAGTAAAAGAAACGTTGCTCAGAAAAGGATATACCAAATAATTCCATTTACATGAAGTTCTAGAATAGGTAAAACTAATGTATGGTGCAAAATATCAGAACAGTGGTTGCCTAGAAGTTTGAGGCAGAGATTAACAGAAGGGGAACAAAGGAACTTTCTGGAGTGATGGAATGTTTTGTATTTTGGGTTACACAGATGTATACATTACAAACGTATACATTTGTCAATGATATGATATGAGTGCTGAAGTGTTTAGAGGTGTAGGCACTGATGACAGCCACTTACTTAAAAGTGAGAAAAAGAAAAGATAAATTAAAAGAAGCATAACGGATGGATAGATAGAAAGATATGTGGAAAATGCTAATTATAGAACCTAGGTGGTGGCCATATGGATAGCCATTGTACATCTTTCCTGTATATTTAAAACTTTTCATAATACAATTTTGGGTATTATAAAAAAATGAATAAGACTGGGATTTCACTCTTGGCTCTAATGCATATGGCCTCCAAGGGCCCTCATGCTCTCTCCCTGGCCACCTTTGCAGCCTCATTTCTCCCCACTCCACATCTCACTCTCCATGCTGTGGCCACAAGGACCTTCTCTTACTTCCTCAAGCCCATCATGTATCACCTCGGGCCATGTGATCTTTGCATATTCCCTTCTCTGAAGACTCCCCTGCCTTTTTTCTTCCCAGATAATGTCTCAGACCTCAGCTCAAGCAACCTTTTTCCTGGTACCTTCTCTCTCTGTCACCTGCTACCACTAACTTAGGTCTACTGTTTTAGTTCTTGGAGAAACACATTCCTTTATGTCATGGCACTTACTACTGTTCAACCCTTAGTGCAACTATTCTGTTCATGCCCTCACCTAACAGCTTCATGACTAACAGCTTCATGACAGCAGGACCAGGTCCATTTGGGCTCGTGCAGCACAATGCCTGGCCAGAGCCTATGCCCGTGAAGTATCTGCAAAATGAATTAATTTTTCTAAGCAATCGTATAGCCCTGGGAAAGGCATAGCCTTCCTAGATCCATTTTCTCAGCTATCAAATGAAAAGATTGGTGAGAAGCAGCCTTTCTTTTTGCGCAATGCCATTTCAGAATAAATACTAGAAAACCACACGAATTTAATTCAAAATGAAAACAACTTTAATGAATCCTATAGAAAATATAATGCATATTTTGTCCACTAAGATTATTCACTTTCTTCAAGAAAAGAATTTCAATAAGAAAATTGATGCTGCTTTTTAGCCACTAAAGTGTTCCTAGTTGGGCATTTTGAAAAGCGGCCACAAGGATAAGAGGCAACTTTCTAATCTTTCAACTCTTACAATTCAGAGGGCATTAGAATCACAAAGCTCATTCATAGCTGTTATCTTATTACTTCCTCTAAGCAGGTAAAGTTACCATCTCCTCTTTGTAAATGATGGAAGTGTGGCTCAGAGAGGTAAAGTGATTTGCCCAAGGTCACACAAAGAGTTGATGACAGAGCTCACTTAATTCATTCAATTAACAGAATACCTTTTGTGCATGTATGTGTGTTACTATGTGTGTTACTATGTGTGTTACTATGACAGGTGCTGGGAATATTGTGACAATAAAATACATCTTCCTGCTTTTCCCAGTTTGCCACCCCCGCTCCCTTACTTCTTGGTTGTAGAATCTTCTCTCTTGGACCAGAGCAGGGAGAGCTAGTCACCTCAGGCATCTTGACTTGAGTTCTCCAGAAACAGACTGAAAAACGATGATGTCAGGACAAGTAGTTTAATTGGGAAGTGACCCCAGAAAGCACCTATAAATAAGAGAAGACATAAGAAAGAGAAAAAAGCCAATACAAGGAATAGTTAACTGTTGTGGCAACTGGGGCCTGACCCCACTGAGGAGATCTGGGAAATGAGGTGGGATACACCTTAGAGTTGGGTATTTATGCCCAACGGCCAATCGTTATTGGTTTGGAGCTACTCGCCAGGGTAATTCCCTAGCACTTCTGCCCTGCAGCAGAGGCCCAAGAGTGATTTTTCCAGTGACCAGATAAAGACCTCAGGCAGTGTCCACACCTGCTTGCAAAAAGGGGCCTTCATTACGTGTGAAAGTGGCACAGATAGGGGCATGCTAAGAGGTGGGGGACCAGCAGCATTGGCTATGCCAAGGCAGTGCCAATAGGCCAGAATCTAAGAAAGCCAGCTGTGAGGACTTTGGCTGCCCTGAGCCTTCCTGTGGCATAGTGCTCAACCCTGCCACAGGCACAAGCCCTGGCAGAGTGAGGGCCTCAGCCCTGTCTTCTGAAGGCCCCTGGCCCTGCCTTGAACTCATCAAAGCGATTTAGAGTCTCCTTTCTGCCTCTGAGCTGGTGGCCCTGGGGAGCATTTTCCTCTAATCCTGCTGCTCCCTGGAAACAGAAAGGCAGCCCATCTCTTTTCCCAGAACTGTAGACTCATCTTGGTTACACCACTGATCACAGCCAATTTTAAAAACGTTTATGTATCTGCCTCCTAAATGTGACTGGTGTTCTTCAGGGACAAGGATTCTGTCTTTTTCTTTTAGGTGAATCCCCTAAGCACTATGCTTATAAGTGCTTGGTGTAAAAGTGCAACATGCGCTTGACAAATATTGTTGAATGAATGAATAAATACATGGATAATGAATAAATGAGTTCAGTTCTCCACTGAAAAATGGAACTCTAAAACACATTTCCCCATTAGAACGTCACTGAGGTTGAGAACACTGTCTCCCAGATCAGAGTGAAATCTCCCATCAGACGAGAAGTCCTCTGAGCGTCAGCCGTCTCCTCACTCAAATTGGGACATTAGTGAGGCAAAGGCTCTGTCTCCCCCTCAGGCTGGGGCTCCCTGAAGGCAAGGCTGTGTCTCCCCTCCTTCAGACTGGAAGCCCACACCCAGACATGCACACAGCTTGCAGGGCAATCCATCTCAAAAGGTGATCCTCCCCATCAGTAAGTCTCTTCTGCTGATGAGCTCAGAAAGACTCTTTCCATGTTCTGTTGATGAGCATTTTGAATGTTTTCATCCTGAATGTGTTAAGGATTCACATTCAGGATTAAATGCAAGGAGGCAAAAAAGAGAAAGAAAAAGGAAACAGGGAAAGAAAGGGCAAGTTGTGGCTAAGTTCTTTCCAGCAGGCAGCCCTCGGCCTTGAGGGAAAACTCTAATGAATGCACAAAAACCTCATGAATAATTATTTCTGACTGGCTAAATATTTTAAATGCTGGATTTTCTTTTCCTCCTCAGGAGCATACCACAACTATTTATTACAATGCAGAAGCTGAATGGAAGGTAATTAATTCTGATTTCTGGGTTGAGGGATGAGCGGAGAGGGAAATGGGGTAGAGGTGGGCAGAAGTGAATGGGCATGGGTAGGAAACAAGCAGATGAGACCCCCCACCCCACCCCCCAAGGCCAGCATCTCGGGGGAGCAGAGAAGAAATGTCACCACCCAACAAAGATACTTGGCCTGGATTACAATATCTCTCCCTAAGGAGCTTCGAGCTTGGTGTTTCTGTCCTCACCAGCCATGACATCCAGGGGCAGGTAGCTGTGGTGGAGGAAGGGTCCAAATGCCAGGTATTTGCCCCAAGGTTAATGTCAAGGCTTTGGGAAATTAAAACATAAAAGTATAGGAGATCTCTAGGATTGTGCGATGATATGACTTTCTCCTCTCCCAAGAAGGGGTAAAAGTATTAGGTAGTTAGTCAGGCATTAGAGACAGGAGCTGAAGTCCAGCTCTGTAACCATAGAAACTTCCTCTGAAGACCTTCCTTAAGGACCTCCCAGAAATATCTCCTTTTTAGGGTTATAAATTACCCCAAATCCTAGAACACAAGGCCATAAAAGCTGCTGGCTAAACCAGCTGCAAATGCATGCGCAGAAAGTACTACTCTAACCAGCCCATAACGTCAGCCTCATTATATTGTCATTATAATACTATGTTTATGCCTGGAAGTTCATGTATCTAATTATAACACTGAATTCTGGGTACGCACATGCACAGTAAGCAAAATGTTATATAGCAGCCAGCTGTCAGTCAAGCTGACCTCACATACAGATCATTTAGGACCTCCCATTGCGGCCCAAATATAAACAGACCTTCCTATTTCTGCATTATTACAGCTCTCCTTGCTGAAAACCCTCTCCTCCCTTGAGGCATACTGTCTTATCTCTTCACCTCCCAAATTCCAAGGGGCTGCAACCTTCTTTAGAGTGGCCCGTCTCCTTCTAAAATGTACTTTCAATAAATCTTACCTTTTCTCAGTCTTGCCGACCTATAATTCCTTGCTACATTGGCGGGGAAGAACCAAGGTGCAACACTCAACACCACCGTCCTCCTTCCCCATGCTGCTGGGGTGATGCTGGATTTCACATCACCCAGCGGTAACAAAAGTACCCCAGTTCTCTTTTAGAGAGTCATAGGAGAGTCTCCTCCCCATGGTTCCAAGGCCTGGTGGTTCACACACTGGCTAATTTACATAAAGATTTTAACAACCTAGCTGGTCCTTCCTTCCTGGTTTATTTTATCCTGGCTCTACCCTATGAGGCTGGAAGGATAGGTACTATTATTTCCATTTTATGTTGAAAGAAACTGAGTCTTAGAGTAGAAGGTGAATTTTCCCAAGTCTTCTGTTCTTCAAAAGATGAAGCAGAGAAAAAAGCCCCAGATGCCTGAGCTCCTAAGCAGCCCTAGTCTGTTTCACTGTCACTGCCATAACTATTGGGTGTCTCCATGGCGAGAAACAGTGAGAAAGTCAGATAGCACACCCAGCCCATTTTTCAAGCACACGTAGGCACCTTTCCCTCCCCGAAATCTTGCGCAGTCCCTCCAGCCTCCTCTGCCCTGCTCCTCTCCTCCCTGTGGCATCTGCTGTCTGCACTTTCTCTACGTCTTTGGTTATATTAGTGTCACTCTTGCCCATATGCCAGCTTGAGCATGGTTGTTGCTTCAGGGATGCACATCTGGCCTCTTCAGCAAGCTCCTTGAGGCCAGATGTCATCTTTCATACTTCTCATATATCCTTCACAGGACCTAGAGCAGTGTTGGGCATGTGGTAGAAATGGAATGGAATGGTGTCATAATAATAATGGCTTGCGTTTATGGAGCACTTACTTTGTGCCAGGTACTGCTATAAGAGTTTTCTACATTTTACCTCATTTAACACTCACAGCACCCCTATTCTATGGATGTCACTATCCTCCTTCTTATTGCACATATGGGGAGAAGAGATATAGAGAGGTTAAAGAATTCTCCATAGTTAAAAAGCAGGTAAATGATATTTTACCTTTAGGCTTTAGAGCCCTTACTGTTAAATGCTACATTATATTGCCTTTTAGCATAGGATCCATGCATGTGTGCTTATCTCTACAAGTGGCCTATTCATTCATTCATTCTTTCTTTCATTCATTCACTCCCATTTATTGAGTCACTACTATACCCAGTGCATGGTGCTAGTGCTCTTTACCTCTCATTTCCAAACTGCAGAGTCAATTATTATCATATCCATTTTATAGCTGAGAGAGGCCAGGTTACTTCCTTGGGGGTCACACAGCTACTAAATGATAGGGCTGAGATTTCAACCCCGGTCCTGTCTGGGTGGTTCCAAAGCCTGAGCTGTTTTCCCCCAAGTTATGCTTTATCTACTTTCAATTACTCATTCAACAAACGGCCCAGATCAGAATCCAGCACAGAGAGAAGAGCTGGAAGGAACCAAAATCCTCTGGAGCCTCAGGCAGTGGAAATGGTGATAATGAAGATGATTCTAGGCATAGCACCATGGTCTCTGTCATATGGCCATATGGCCACTCCAAGCCGACCCCCAGTGATGGCCATTTTCCAGCACATATGGGAATCAGACAAGATAATATGTGTGTGGCAAGGTCACAGACATACTCATGGTGCTCTCAGATGTGCAAGAAACCACTTTATTTTCTATTAGCTGATTAGAGCTCTCTAATGCGTTCCTCTTCTGTGGGTAATGGTGTGGTGGGGGGCAACTTAGTTTTAGCCCAATATAGTAATCTAGGTCTGATTCAATGAATTAAACCGTCTTTTAAAAGAACCATGCAGTTTTTTGAAGACAAAATGCTGATCTCTCAAATTGCCACCTCTGTTTTCTGCCCTCCAGGATGGCATCTTCATGGATGGGCAGTGGCTTGTATGGCACTAGGAGGGACGGGCACATTTGGCCTCAAGCCACTCCTTGGATGTGTGTGGCTTCGTGTCCAGCCAGATGGGGTCGTGTGGTTCACCCCCAGTGCTTAGCAGGCCTTCCACTGTTGGTAGACAGGCTTGTAACCTTCTGGCACATTCTTTCTCCCTTCCATCAGGGCTGGGTTGTCCTAAAACTTCATATAGAAATAGTCTTGTTTTGCCTTTTTTGATGATGCTGAGGAATCTCTGAGAACCTACCCTGCAGCCATCTCTGAACCTACTGGAGATCTCCCTAACCAAATTCAACTAACTTCAGGGCAAGCAGAAATATCCAGGCTCCACCTTAGGCACATAGGAACCAAGGGGTGCTTGTTGACTCAAACTCATGCCCTCCTTCCCCTAACCATACCACAGCATCTAGACAACTTCAGTGCAGCCACCCCATATTAGGGCAGGAGCAACCTAGGAGGCGATGATCTTCTTGAGTTTTAAATGAAAAAAAAATCAGAATCACCTCTGCCCTCAGGGTCTCCTTCATCAATCCAGCATGGGGAGTTCAGCCTGGACAAAGATCAGATAAGGGGTCTTGTTATGTACCTGTCCATCCCCCATTTCCTCCTCTGCAAATGCCCAAGACAGAAATGCAGGGCCCATTCTGTCTGCAGACACCCGCTATGTGAGCCCCATGAGCAAGTCCTCCAGGCCTACTAACATGTACAAGGCACTTATTCTGCACCAGATCCTGTCTACTTCACAACTACTCTGCAAACAAGGCACTGTAATCGCCCACAGGTGCAGATGAAAAGGCTAGGACATAGAGAAGTTATTTGCCCAGAGCCATAATACAAACCCCACTTGATTCTAAAGCATGGAGTTTTTGTTCATACAGGCACTCTCCTTCGCTTGGATGACCAAGCTCAGCCTTGGAGGAGAAAGGCTGCATGAGAATGCAATTTAGTGGGGAAATTAAAACACATTGATTTTATATTTGCAAAGTAGTATCCTCATCACGAATGAGATAAGTATCATCAACTGTAAAGCCCTAAACAAGGTAAGGGATGATTGTTCTTATTGAGACATCCATTTTTATTGGAAAATTGGAGGAGGCTCTTCCTGTCTAATATGACAAAGAGTAGAATCAGGAGAATCTAGCTTCTAATTCCATCTCGGACATTTTGGACAAGTCACTCTCCCAATCCAGGCCTCACTTTCCTACTCTGAACTATAATGGGAATGGTTTTCTACATGTCTTGGCAGGTCATAGAGTTGCCGGAGGCCCCTTGTTGAGACCCCAGACCAAAGCCCCCACATAGTTCACGCAAGGCCTGATCCAGGACACCCATGCTGAGAGCCAGGAGGTTAGGCATTGCGTGGTGGTTTATGTCTACTCTGGCAGAGTCTTGTGTGGCCCACACAAAGTCAGAGGCTCTGGGCATTCTCTTCCCTGCCCCTCTAGCCTACAGAGGACTTTATCTTTCTAGTGACAGACAAGTCACATCCTTGATGTGCCAAGTCCAGGTTAACTGAGGCTGGCACCTACTGTCTACCCACAGAGCCCTCCCTGCCCTTTCATTTTATAAGTTTGCAAAGGACAAGGTGGTTGTACAGGGGGATAATAAAGTAACAAGGGGCATTTTCAATGAGAGCTCTCCGCATGAGTTCTCAGTCCTGTTGTGGTTACCTGCAAATACATCCTATCACGTAGTGGCACACACTGCTGCCCACAGAAATGAACGTCGTCCCCCAACACACACACACACACACACACACACACACACACACACACACACACAGAAGATTGAACAGGACAAGGTACAGTTCACTAACAGTAGCATGCACACACACACACACACACACACACAGATTAAACAGGACAAGGTACAGTTCACTAATAATGGCACCCATGGATTTATTGTGTACTTACCACATGCCAGGTGGTGCTTTCCTCTTTACACATGTTGACTTATGTACTCCCCCAAACCACTCTTTAGGATAAGTTCTAATATTATCCCCACTTTACAAATCTGCACCCAGAGAGATTATATGGCAATGAGATGGGACCTGATAAACAGAAACTACTCGGTATCTGAACTAGAAGAAATTGAATGAAGGAAGTTGGTTGCTCAGATAATGGGGGAGCTAAGTAGCATAGAAGAAAGAATGAGAGAACCCAAAGGCTAACACCAGTAGGAAGCCATTGCCACCCCACGGTTGGGAATGAAGGAGGAGGTGACGGTACCAGACCCTAGAGATGAGTCCACCTGGAACATCATGAGACTTTGGGGAAGGAGCTAGAACCCAAGGAAAGGCAGATCCTGCTGGAAGTACCACACAAGGGGGAGAAAAACACTCTATCTCCTCCCTTCCTCCCACCCTCCAATCTCCGCCAAGGCCTCCTAAACCCAGAAGCCAGCCAAGCTGAGGAGGGAGCCTGAGAAACAGAAACACAGTCTGCAGGGGTGAGCCCCAAAGTGTTGAACGGAGTGAGGAAAGGGCAGGAAATGGATTTGAGGACATACAGGCTCAGGTCTGGCATAAGTTACAGAATGAATACAGCTTAGAGTCTGACCCAAGTCTTCCCTCTAGAAGGGGAGATAAGACCCATACCTCTAACTATTGTAGATAGAGAGAGAGTAGATGAAGACTTAAAGGGACAGAAAGATAAACGAAACTAGAGGTCACAAGTAGAAGGTGGGAGTGGGGGTTAAGGACAGACATATACCTGCAGATCTAAAGATCTATGCTCCCAGGCACCAGTGCATTCTGTGAGCAAGTGGACATGAATTGAGGACAACCAGGGGCAAGTGGTGAGCTGACAGCCGGTGGCAGCCGCGGAAGTGGAGAAAGAGGCCTCAGTGAGGCCATGTCCCCAGGATGCTCAACACCTATCTAAGATGTGAGGCTGAAGTAATGAAAGAGCCATGACTTTTCAGTATTGGCTGAAGAGAGTGCCAAGGAAGGAAATAATAACAGGAAAGAATGAGACAATTCTTTATGCAAAGCATCTTTGATTGGGTCTTCCGAAGAAAATCCTGGAATAAGGATTCTGAATGCAAGTGGTTTATTTGGACCATGATCCCAGGAAGCACCACAGAGCCAAGGGAAGAGAAGCAGCTATTTTGGTGCACGGCTGAGTAGATGTCACTGTGGGCAAGTGGGGCTTTGTCCCACTGGGGACCTCTGGGGCTCTGCATGGACACACCTCTGGGTTGTTCCACCTGAGGGGTAAGGACACTGGGAGTTTATCCCCCAGTCCCCATGGGTTATTGGCTGAGTGCTGTCTCTGCCCTTACCTCCCAGGCACTTTCAGCCAGCCCTACACAGGAGCCATGGCACTCATGGGGACACAGGTGGGGCTCCAAAAACCCTTGCTACACTGGGAATGGCAGGGTATCCTTTAACTATCCCATCTAAATGGGCAACTAGAAGGGCCTCAAATTCCCGAAAGTGTAGGGGTCAGAGAGTGACAAGGATAGACCTTAGTTGAAAACCTGAGAAGAAAAACTCGAGAGAATTCCTCACTCCTACTCTCTCACCCCCGCTTAAGAAGTTCACCATCTCTGGTGATTGCACTTTTTTCCCCAACCTGGAGGAAATCACGAGTGTTGGAAGGAGTTGGAGGCTGTTGGCCATTCTAAATGTTAATAAAAACTGAATTCCCTTTCCTCGCCTGCCTTCCAGCCCAATCCCTCTCCTCACACCCGGGCTGCTTGCGCCCCAAGTGTGAATTCTATGCCCACTTTCTAGGGAAATGGTTTGAGCCTAAGTCTGGTGAAGAAAGGTCTTGGGGTGAAGACAAAAACTCAACTCCTGCACAAGAAAGGGCTTCATTACGGCGTGGGGACCAGGTTCCCTCACCTCTTTTTTTCTCCCATTCTCCTCTCCCACTCCCAGTTTGTTGCTTCAGAGACCTGGATGTGCTGCCTTTTATCTCTACTTCAAGTATTCTGAGTTCTAATTAAGTTCATTTCAGCTTCCTGATTTGAGAAGCCTTATCAGGAATACTTAACCTGTGCAAGTAATATGTGGAGCCAGCAGCACTGGACCAGCATGCTAATTGAACTTCACACAGGAGCTCAGACAGTCAAGCAGCCAGGTCACCAAGAAGCTCCGAGAGGAGGGAGGAAGGAAGATGTACATCTAAAGACAGGAGTGGAATTGGTCTGGGCCTTTTGCGACCCAAAGCTCCAGGTCACCTGGCAACTTGGGTTTAATGAGCTGGGAGTAAATCGGGAGATGCTCCCAAGACTTGTGCCAGCCCCAGATGTCCAGCACTGCCCACAGACCCAGCCCACCACACAGACCTGGCTTCTTGGGCATGTTTGGTGGGCAGAGGAGAGGGTCAGCCAAGAATGACCAAGAGAAACAAACCTAACCCTGAGGCAGTGACGTGCAAGGAGGCTAAGCGAGAAGGAAAGGACACCAGCCTGGGAATGCCAGTCCCTCTTTTGCCAGTAACTGGCTCAGGCAAGTCGCCCATCTGTAGCCTCAGTGCTCACACTGGGGTTGGACTAGCTCAGGACCTTGGCCTTGTGCCACTCAGAGCCCTTGGTTCTAAGGCCTGGGGACTATGTGAGGCTGAGCGAGGGAAGCTCCAATCTCGACACCTCTCTCCCCGCCCTGCCTCCACGTTTTTTATTAGTTTCAGGTATACAGTACAATGGGAAACCTCTAATCAAAGCAGCTGCTATTTATCTGTTATCTGTTAGAATTCATGAAAGAATACATTTGTGGAAAATATAAGATTCTGCAGCTAAAAATTAGTGCAAACCATGGGGCTTCGTGACTTCTTTACTTTCCTAGTATAACAATCTCAGTTTCCAAAGCCCTAAAACAGGATCCTGGGTTCAACAATCTCTCTGTTCCCGGAGCCATGGGCCCCTGATTACATTGTTTTACTTCTCAGCAATGTTTCTCTGGGGTCTAAGCAGATGATTCTACAGAGCACCCTGCCTTCCCCCAGCCACATATGTTTTTAAGGGATGTTGGCTTAGCTGATGCAGATGGTAGAGAGAGAGCTGGGGGACATTCCAAAGAGACTGTCATTAAGGTTAATCACTGTCCGAGGGACCTAGAACTCAAATTGCCAGAGCTGTATCCAGAACAACCTGAGCCTTTGAACAATGAGAGTCTGTGACATAGAGGCAAATGAGGAGGCTGTGGTAATCAGGGAAGGCTTCCTGGAAGGAAGGGGCAGGGAAGGACAGGAGTCCACTAAACATTAAGAGAGTCAGGAGTGGTGTACCATGTCCAGATTGTGCTCCACTCCTATAGATGCTCAGATCCTAGAAAAAATGAGAGATGAGGCAAAGCAGGCCTGGCACATCCGAACAGGTGGATTCTCCCCATTTTCAAAGGAGCTGCTTCCAAACTCCTCTGAGCTCTGAAGCAGGTCTAAGAGGCTGAGCACCGCTTCTCCTCTATACGAACATGCAGGGGGAACGTATTTAAACCAAGTTCAGTCTATCAGACTAGTTCCCCTTACCTGATAAGACCTAAGAAACGAAGAAAGAAAGAAGAAAAGGGCATGAAGACACAGCTGGCCAGGCTGGGTAAGCAGAAAACAGGGGACCAGACTTGGACAGCAAAGACGCACCCACCCACTCATTTCTCTTTCTCTACCTCCCACAGCCCAATGGCAAGCCAAAGAGGATGAGAGGATGGCAGTGGAAAGCTGTGCTGGGCATCTTCTGTTTGCCTCTCTGTATCTGCTCCCCATTCTCCTCCCCCTACCTGTGCCCCAGGAGGCTGCTCTATGTAGGATCCCTCAATGGGCTCCCCACCTCCTGGCTTCCAACTGGATTTGACCAAAAAAGACAGCAGCAAGAGATCAGGGGGAGGGAAAAGAATGAGATGGGATGTCATTCCCCAGGCCCCGCCCTGTGGGCCACAGCTCCTGTCAGGTGGTCCTTTCCACGCGACTCGCTCTTTCTCTGAATCCTCACTACTGTTCTTCTCCTCGGCCCTTCAGATCTAGGAGTGGGTGCGGCCTTGCTGTTACTAGCCCTGGGTACTGCATCATCCCCTGTGGTTTCTCTGTACCACATTTAAATGGACCCTTTATTAAACTCTCTTCAAATTACCCAGTTTTAATGTGACATCTGTTTCCTGCCTGGCCCATGGCTGTGATGTGAGCAGTATCTGCTTCAGTGTGTGGCTGGCTCCCAGGCCTCCAGGAGCTTTATCTCATTATGTTCTCTTCCTGGCTTCAATCCCAGGCCGACACCCTGCTCCAGCTCACCTGAGCATTATTTCTAAGATTTAGGCTTTGTTTTTAAGTTCTGTACCTGGCAGCTCACTTATTTGTGAGCCTGTCCCTCTCATTATAGACACAGGTACAATTTGATCACATTAAGGAATAAACATAATGCCAGTGCTTAACTCCTAAAAACAACTTTTTTTTTTCATATCCTAGGTACAGGCTGTAGTAAACTGAACCAGGTTGATCTAGGAATTAAGTAAGGATTAAGAAGTGAGAAGGCACCTGCTAATCTAACAATCAGATAAACCTCTGCAAAATCATCTTGCTTTCTTTCCTAAAATATGAATTTTTTAAAAATCAAGCAACTGGCTCTTATGTTAATTAGAAGATTAGCAAAAGGGGAACCAGTCAGGTAACTACATCTAAGGAGAAAGGGAAGAGAGTGGAGGTAGATGGCCCACAGAGATTCACATTAATGGGGGATCCACATGTCTTAGAATCAGCCAGGATGATCACTCCACCTCCAGATCTGGCCTGAACCCCTGGTCCTCCCTTGCAGCCTGGATTTCAGGCTGCCCCCAAAGCTGTTATCTTTGGCGGGTTTCTCTGTGATTATAAAGTCAGGGTCAAAGGCCAATATTATTTTTTTTCCCCAAATTCACTTCCTAGGAAGACTACACATGGGATACGAGAAAGCATGGGGTTTGGACAAACCCCAAATCACAGGGTCAATTCTCAGCTCTGCCCCTAAAGAACTGTGTGATCTCAGGCAAGTCTCTCTGTCTCTTTTGAGCCTTGGTTTTCTCATCTGTGAAATGAGTCTTAGATCTTGGAGCTACTGTGAAGATAAGGAAAATGACCCAACTAACTACTTGGCACATAGTAACTTAATAAAATGCAAGTCCTGTCCCTTTACTTCCCATCCTCCTTCAGAGATATAACCATTCTTGAGGCTATGTTTTCCCCCATCTAGATGATTGTAATATCTTCTGCATTAAACGTCTGTTTTCCCTTGGTCTGTGCCACATGCCTTCTTCCAATTTCTGGCAGCATAATCTCCCAGCCCTTTACCTCTTCCTTTAGTGGGGGGCTCTTTCCAGACTCTATCTGCTTCTTTGGGGGCTGTCAACCCCAGGACTCCCACCCCAGTGCATCTCCAAGTCACAGCAACTGAACCCTGGAGCAGACATATCACCCAAATAAAGACTTTACCCCTTCCTCGATAATGAATATAAAGATGGAACCCTAAAGCAGCTGTCAGCCATATCCCTAGCATGTAGAGAGCTCTGAAAACATGAAGAGAAGGGGGGAAAAGAGTCTTCAGGAGCTTAAATGCAAACCAGTCACCAAGATCTCAAGAGCCTTCTCTTGAGTTCCATGAGTCTCCTAGCTAGTTCAAATCAATCCATTTGCACCTGAGATGATCAGGGCTGGTTTCCAATACTTACCACCAAAGCTTCTTAACTGATTTCCCAGATTTCTCTTCTGATCCACCCCTTTCCGTTCTCCACATTTCATGCGGAGTGGATTTCTAAAATCACAAATCCAGTCATGTCCCTCCCACTTTAGAATGCTTCCATGGCTTCCTACTGCTTTTAGAATAAAGACCAAAATCTTTAATATACCCTGGAAGGCTCCATCTGCCTTTCCAGCCCCTTCCCTTACCAAAAGGCCTCCGCCCCTTGCTCTCTCTGCATTTCCACTGTTTCCAGGCCTTTGTTCTCACAACTTAGAAGGCCTTCCCACTTGCTCTTCACCTAGAAAAGTTCTATTCAGAATTTGAATCTCAGAGAAAGCCTCACTTTCTCAGGGAAGGCTTCTCTGATGCACCTCCACTGTTTTCCCAATTTGGTCAAGACCCTGCAGCAGATTCTTCTTATCATTTGTAATCTCATATTGATTTGTATCATTGTTGTATTAATGTCCATCTCCCTTAGCATATGGCAAGTTTCAAGAGGGCAGGAACCACACCTGTTTCATTCAGTCTACATCACCTCTGCTTAGAGTAGTGCCAGCATAATAGGTGCTCATAAAAGTTTGTTAAATAAATGGATGAAAGAGTAACTCTTGTACAACCGATGGCCTAGTCCTGGTTATTCTTCATTCATGAAATCTCTCTTTCTGGATGTTTTCTAGACCTCCTAAAACTACACTGACTTCTTAATTAGTCTCTCCCTTCCCTATTCCAACTAATCCATCAGATAGATTACTTTTGTCTTTCTGAAAACCCTTGCACAATAACCTCCAGTGACTCCCTAGTGCCCAGTATATACAACAATCATCCGCTCGCTGGAGTTCTCCAAAGTTATGCTTACTAGACAGCAGCCACAGTAGTCCCCTTGCCATCTCCCTCACACCCCCACACCTTCTTTACATGGTTGCTTATGCCATTTCCTCTGCCCGGATGGTCTTCCTTCTCTCTCTTGCCATCCATGTTTTATACCTTCTACAAATATCTGTGCATAACCACTGCCTCTGTAGAACTCCCTTAATTAAACTCACCCTACTGTAAGCCCTCCTGTCTCTGAGATCTACTAGTGACAATCCATTGATTGTATTTAAGCTGTTTTCCAGACATTTCATGATTGGTGTTAGTTTCTTCCAGGTCACTGAGCTCTTTCACATTCATTATCTGACTTGATCCTAAAAAAAATTTCAGGGAGGTTGGGACAAGCAATTTTAAGGAATAATTCAATCATAAGGATCAGAAACCCACTGAGTTAGCTTAAGTAAAGACCCCGGCAAAGAGCACAGATCCTCATTCCAAGAAGTGCAAGCTGGTCTCAAGGGGCCTGGAGAGGCACCCAGAAGCCTTCTTTCTTCTTTTCATCTCTTAGTCTCTCTGTTCCACTCTCCTCTCTGCAAACCTGTATCCTCTGAAAAGTTCTCCGTATGAAAAGTTCTCAATGTATTTTCGAGTTGCCATGTGCCAACTCTATCCCCAATTCCAGGTCCCAACACCACCCAAACAATAACAGTCTTGTCTTAATGTCTCAGTTCAAATTCTTAAGAAAAACTCTCTGATTGGTTGTTGGCCAGCCAGTCCAGTGGCTAGTTTGAGTCACTTGCCCAGCCCTGGTATATGCAGTTGTAGGATAGGGCACATTGACCACTGTCCATTCAGTAAGACCTGGCGGGGAGGGAGGGGCAGTGAGTGGAACAAGCAAAGTGACAGTTTAGTATAATGGGTACAAATGCAAGTGCTAAAGTGATGCCGTCTGTATACAGGTCCTAGATATGGCCATCACTGGCTCATGACCTTGGAAAGCTACTCCATCTCACTAAGTCTTAGTTTTTCTTCATCTTAAAATAGGGTAATAATAACATCAGCACTACAGGATCATTGTGACGGTTAAGAGAGAGAGTCTTGTAAGGCACATAGCACAGGGCCTGGCCCATGATAAGTGCTTAATAAATATTAGCTGTTAGTGTCTGTAGGGAAGTTAATTCTCATTTTATTGTTGTCAAAGGTGGCCTGTGGTCCTCAGCTGCTACTGGATCCCCACTCGGAAATTGCAGAGTCGGAATCCCCAGGGCAGGGCCTCAGGAATCCATATTCTGAAAGAGCTGCCTCCCGTGATTCTGTGAGCACCCCTGGTTAATCTAATCCAGCTCCCCATTTTACAGGTGAGAAACCAAGGCTCTGGTAGCCGGAGGGGCTCATCCTAGATCATATAGGAGTTGGCGTTGGCGTTGGCGTTGGCGTTGGTGTCTGTCCCAGGACCCTTACCCATTGTGCACAAATTGAAGACTCAGTTCTCAAGGGTGTGGTCTGCACGTGCTCCCGTCGCTGGGGCTCACAGATCCTCAGGGCTTGTGGGATGCTCAGTAGGACTCAGTCCTGCACACGACCCTCAGGTGGCATCCTGCTTCAGTGCAAGGGCTCTGGGATCAGCACCTCCAGGGTGGCATCGAGGTCAGCCTTTGACCAGCTGTGAGACTTCTAAGGAGTTAATGTTTTGTGTCTCAGTTTCCTCAAGTATAAAATAGGCTGATAATACTCATCTCATTGGATTATTGTAAGGACTAAATGAGTTACAGCGAGTGAAGTTTTTAGAACAATATTTGACACAAAGCTCTAACTATTAGCTTTTATTAATATTGGTAAACATATATCTCTGGGTCTCTTTTTTACTATTAGCTGGTAGGAATATATACTAAACAAAAGATATTCTTTGACAAAGAATATGTGGTTAAAACTCTGGGGCCCAACCTCCACACACAAATTTTCTGGTGGAATCCCTGAGGGCAGGGTTGTGTCCCCCCCATCATACTGGAGGAGTGGGAGCCTCTGGACACCCACTGTCCCTTTACTCCTGACCTTTGTGCCTGGAGCAAGGCATTTGTTGTCTAATAAATTGGACTCATTCAAATCTCAAACATTCAGGTCTGATGAGGTTTCTCCATGCCACTTCTTGCAACTGTAATTGCTCCATGCAATGTTTTATGTATTTTAATTAGTGCTTTAAATTTTACACCTAAATCTCAAGATACTCTAGCAAAAGGCCCCTCTTTAGAAACTGGAATCAATAAATTTTTCTCAGGCAAATGACAGCCAAGAACCTTAAGGTAATTCATATTAACCTGTCATCCGCCACACTATTCTGTCATCTGGGGCAGCCTTGAGAGCATGGGTCTGGGGTCTCCCCAGCAGACCTTTTTTCTTCCACTCATGCCCTCTGAGGGGCACTGCTACTTCCAAATGTGTAGTCTGGATGATCACCACACTCCCCAAACTCTTCAGTTTAAGACACATGTCCTGGGCTTGTTTTGTTCAAAGTGCTATCATAGCTGCTACGGAGCAGTGGTCTTCATTCTGTGGTCAACTCTAATCACCTAGAGAGTCTGAGAAACATAAGGATGTACAGCATCCCCGCCCTGCCCTGGAGGTATGGGTTCACTCCATCTGGAGTGGAACCCTGGCATTGCTGGTTCCTTTTACTCCCAAATGATCCAGCATTGCAGCCAGAGTGGAGAACTCAGAGCTGTAGGAAACTCGGAGCTGAAAAAAAAACACATGCTGGGTTCCCACAGGTCTCATGGCTGTGACATCACCCACCCCATTAAACTGTGGGCTCCATGAGGGCCCAACTTTCTTGTTCACTGCTGTATCCCCAGTGGATAGAGCCTGCCTGAAACATAGTAGGTGCTCCATAAATGTTTAATGGATGAAACCTAAGCCACGCCTTTCCACAGGCACTGTCTATTCCTCACATTTTCAATCTAGGTTCCACACTTACTAGCTGGGTGGTCTTGAGCAAGTTAACCTATCTTTCTAAGCCTCATTTTCCACATCTTTAAAATGGAGATGATGTCACTTAGCTCCTCAAAGAGTTTTCGTACGGATGAAGAGTGAGAATGCACTTTGCCGGTGCCTGGCACCTAGTAAGTGTTCAGCAAGCCTCAGCCATCAGTATTGCACACATTCACCTGTCACAGGGGAGTCATTCCACTCCTCTGTCCTGTTGGTGGGTCCTCTGGGCTGAGGTCACACCCAGAGAAGGAAAGGGTGGAGTTCAGTGGAGCCCTAAGGAGCAGAGGCCTGCACTGAAAGCCTGGAAGTGCAGATTTGGGTTTCTGCTTCCACTAATTTATTCTGTGACCTCTCTGAGCCTCTGACCTTCACTAGCTGCCCTCCGCCCCTGACCTCAGTGCATTCTGTGGCTCTTTTCTGACCAGTGCAACTGCCCATAGGACCTTCGACAGTGTCTGACCAGCAGCAGCCAGCCCTGTATGCTCTGTGGATGAAAGAGAAGCACACAATGCAGCTGTGGAGAGAAAAGTCCCTTGATTCAGCAGCCCCTGAAGAATTCCTATTCTAACAGTCACAGAAACTCCATCCCCAGACACAGCCTGCAGTGGCAGTCAGACTCCTGGGCCTTCTCTCTGTTCCATCAACACGGGGAGAGAGAAACAGGGAGTGGAGGCCATTTCTACTCATTCATGACATTTGTGGCACAGTCATCTTTGATGGGGCACCCCACCTGAATGGGAAAATGACATATTGGTTGGAATCTTTTCCCCCAGGTCCCGGGAACTGGCTGAATCACCTCTCACTCTCACAAAAGAATTGTGAATTCCTGGAATGGGCTCACAATGGAGAAATGGAGGAGGAAACCTGTGCTGATCCTGGAGGAGGGCAGAAAAGGAAGCAAACCCCCATACTTTTTAATAAACCATCTCAAAGCAGGTGCTTCCTGTGCAGGAAGCTTCCTGCCCACCCAGGCCTGCTGCAATCCTCCTACTTAGAACTTCCAAACATCATGTCCTGTCAGCTATGCAGAATTACACCCTCCTGTATATGAATTGGGGTTATTTTATTCCCATCCTTGGGGCTGCACCTTTCTTAAAAGGCGGCTAATAGAGTGGGCAGCACAACATCTAGAACAGAGACCAAAGCCCAGTTTTGCTCATTGCTAGTTCTCCAAACACGAACAATTTACTTCTACCTCTTTGAGCCTCTATTTCCTCATCTGTGAAATGAGGATGAGAATACCTACCTCATAGAATTGATAACAAGACAAAATTTAAAAACTTATAATATACCTAGCCTTGTCCATTGGATATGCTCAGTAAGTTAGTAATAATGGTAATAATAATAGTAATACTAACAAGACCCAATTGACCTTCAGTGCCTTGAGGGTAGGAGCATGTCTTATAGCTCTTTAAATCCTTCAGCATCCAGCTAAGGGTCAACCACGTGGAAAGAAGGGGAGACAGCAAGACTGGAAGGTGGCTACAAAAATACAGCATATGCCCCACATCTATATACAATCACTCCAGCAGGCTCTCTGCTCCAAATACCTCAATTAACATTTCTCTTCCATCCCATCCCCAGATACTACTTAGGCAGGGAGGGCACATGTGGCCTTTTGCAAAGGAAGGCACAGGAGAGAAGCCAAGGCCAAGGCAAGGCTAGAGCAGTGGGGCTGCTGGGCATAATCAATCCGCAGCACTCCCTTTCCATTAAGCCTTCACATTTATACCTGAATTAACTTTCCACATCCAGTTAAGGTTCGTGGGAGGCTCTGTCGGCCATAGGTGTGCCAAGCACAGCTCTGACTTTTGGTGAAAGTGGGGGCTGTGCTGACCCATGGCCCGGGAGCAGGAGGAGCCTTAAGTTTTTGGGCGGCTTTGGGGGATGGTCAAGTTCCCAAGCTCTGCCCTGTCCTCTGGGCCTAAACCAGGAAGGGGCCATCAGAAAGGAAAAGAGGATGCTACCTCCTGGCACAGGGATGGCATAGTGCACAGCTCGATGACCATGACGGGACTATATTGACTGCCTCCCTGTCTTTCTTGCTGAAATAAACCTGCGCCCTCCTCAGGGCTCTGGTTTGGCCAGCCAAGCATGGGGACGGGGGAACACCTGTTCTAAGGAAGGAGGGGAAGTACACTGGGCTTATGTGTCCTCCTGGAGCTAGCGTTAGGACCTGTCCTCCTGGAGTTAGCGTTAGGACCTAGCAGAAACACACACAGACGCACACCCGCAGGCACAGGCAGATGCTGCTGGAAGCCCCCTCAGGTTCTGGTTTTCTGCAAAGGAGTTCTACCTGGACCTCAAGCTCCCTGGACCTCAAGCTCATTAAACTGTCAGTGTTTCCTTGGCATTATTCTGGGATAAACAGTTGGCTTCCGGTGCCCTCCATTCTAGGAAGTGGGATGTGTCAAGGCATCTTTTTCCAGACACCAGAAGGAGTAAACTGCCCTGCTTATCTCCTGAGCAGCTTCCCTGTGAGTCATCTGAGCGAAAGGTTTTCTAGGAACTACTCAGCCCCTCAGCAATGTGACAGAAGAGAGCTAGTTAACATCCTCACAAACTGTCCTTATCTTCCCTCTTCACTTGCCTCCTCCTCCAGTTCAAGATGCTCAGGTCTCCTCAATAAGCCACCCTCCCCTCACCTAACCTTGTGCTAGGTTCCTAAAGGTGTTTGGTTAAAGGAGAGGAGGGGAGGTGCCTGCAAAATCTCAATAAATTATTTGCTTCATGATCTTTGTCCTCTAGTGGTTTAAAATCCAGTGAGGGAGACAAGATAGGCAACACTGTCATGGCTGGCACATGGGGGATGGTGAACACTCATAAGTGGTGAGTGAGTAAAAGCCAGAATGAGTGTTTGGGACTCAAATCACACCCTTCAGAGGAGGAAAATTATTTTGGGCTGGTTCTGAGTCACCAGAGATTTCTCAGAGGAGGTAGGATTTGAACTGAACCTTCAGAAGAACCTTTGTGCCAGGCTGTGAGCTAAGTGCTTGAGTCTATTATCTATCTCATTCAGTCCTTATAACACAGCTGATCTGGGCATTATAATCCCCATCTTCTAGATTAAGAAACAGCTCAGGGAGGTCAGGGACTGCCAACATCACAAAGTTGATGAGAAGATGTTAAGCTGGGCCTATCTGACTCCTATACTTTGCTCTGATTCTAAATGCTTTATGGCCTCCTCCAACCTTGAAAACATGTAAAATTTCCAGGGAGGAGAACCAAGAGGAGGGCTTTGCTAGAGAGGCAGAGCACCAAGAAGGCAGAGGGTATCAGGGAGTCGAGCTCTGGCTGGAGTGAATTTCTAGGCCAGTGGTAAGAACTTGACTCTGTCTTCTCTGGAAGGTGTATACTACTGTCCCCAGCCTTAAAAGCATTTCATTGGTGGGGAGAAGCTCTGAGGTGTTTGATTTCCTAAGACCCTCTCTGAGAAACTACCTTTGAGTGAGGGCAGGAAGTTTACTTGTAAATCCTGTTCCCAAGAATTTCAGGGTTTGGGGGCTATTAGAGATGCTGCAACCCAGCTGATTCAATACCTTCTATTCAATTCAGATCAATAAACATTTATGTGTCAGACAGTAAGTGCTAGAAATGATTAAGGGACTATCCTTGCCATCAGGAAGATTATAGTCTAGTGGGAGTGATAGACACAAAGCAAAAAATCAATATGAGTGATAAATGCAAAGATAGAATGCATAATCCCACACTTAGGACATCAGTCCAAGAGGAGAGGACGCAGGACTTGAGCCTTGAAGGCTGAGCAGGTGATGGGGAAGAAAGGGGAGAACAGCACCCTAGGTTAGAGGAAAGCTCATAGGTGAGGTCATGAAGGTGTGGAATAGCAAGGTTTAGGTTTGAAGTTAGAAGCTGATTAGTTTATTAGAGCATGACTTTGAAGACAGGGAGTGGCATGAAATGAGGCTGAAGAGGTGGGCATGGGTGAGGCCATAAAAGGCTCTGCAGGCCTGGCTAAGGAACGTGGACTCAAAGAGCTTTCAGCAGAATCTAATGCCGGTCACATTTTAGAAGCATAACTCTGGCTACAAAAACGGCAAAGGCTTTCACTGGGCAAGACTAGAATCTAGGAGGCTGGGAAGGAGGAGACATATTTCACCCAAGATATGATGAGGTCTCTGATCATGGCAATGATAGCAGGTTTGAGAAAGAGGGGATTTGGTCAAGAAACACTTAAGAAAGAAAAGAGATGGAAAGATGATGGAAAGAAGAAAGAATCTAATGGCCTCCAAACACTGTCTTAGGTTACTCAGTAGGTGGTGTTGCTTTTAACTAAGATTTGGGACACAGGACCAGAAGTAGGTTAGTGAGAGGAAATGATGAATCAGTTTTGGTTTTGTCCAGCCAGTGATACTCAGTGACATCCAGGTGGATGTTTCCAGTAGGTACTTATAATGAAGCTTAGGGGAAAGACTGAAGATATAGAACTGGGAGACATCAAAAAAAGATGGGGTTAAAATTAAGAGAGTGAATGAGCTCAACTATAGAGATCATGATGAAAGAAAAGAGGGAAAATTCCTAAACACAACCATGGAACAGCCATGCTCAGAAGATGGACAGAAAAGGAGATGCCTAGAAAGGAAACTAAGGAAATACAGTCAGAGAGTTGGAAGCCAGGGAAGCAGAGGCCTCCAAGGAAAGAGTATGTCCACGGTCCAATGTAGCCAATGGTCGAGGAAGATCTAGACTGAAAAGTGCACACTAGCTTTGGCGAAGCGGAGATCACTACGGCTGTCTTATCAGGGTCCTGGCAAGAGAAAGATGGCACTCTTACGTTGGGCAATTTCAGGAAAGTTTAATAAAGGGTCTACGCAGTGGGGCACTGTTCAGGAAAGCCTCAAGAGAATGCAGTGCCCTGGAAGGGGTAACAGGGAACAGCATAAGTAGTTACCACCCCAGGCCAAAGGACCAAGGAGAGGCAGGCATTAACAAACCTGGAGACAGGAAGGGCTGAGTGGAGAGGGCTGTCGGACAGGCTCATGAAGCTGGTGAAGGGACACAGCCAGCTTTGCAAGAACTCACAGGTAGGTAGATAGATTTCCTGACCTCACCCTCATTCCTCTACTCTCCAACCAAGGCTCCCTATTGGCCGTACCAACTGGACATTAGAAAGCAAGAGAGGTAACAGGTAGAGCAGGTTCTCCAGGTTAGCTTCTGGGGGCAGAGAGCAGGAAGAAGGAGAGTGGACAGTGGATATGGAGAGATACAGAGAGAAGATATCAGCATAGTGGACTCCTCAGAACACTTCAGTAGAGCAATGGAAGAAGCTAGAGATCCAGGACAATGAATGAATGAGTGGTGACTGTTTGTTGCACCTGCCAGCATCCCTAAATGTCCTTCCTATGCTTAGTAATTCCTTACCTTGCACCTGGAGCAAGAAGCCTTTCTTTCTCAGCTGCCCTTGCAACACAGCCACATGACCTGGGATCCAGTAATCAGCCACACCTGTGAGGCACTGGGTGTAGAGGAAAGTAAGGTAAGGAAACAGGAGCTGCATAGAATCCATTTTCTGGTTAGGGTAGCAGCGAGGTGTCTTCTTTGGGGTCAGCAATTCCAGACTTTTTTGGCATCCAGAGTCAATGGTCAGTGGTGCCAACTATAGCTCAGGGCTCAGCAGCCGAGGTTAATAAGCCTCCGCTGAAGACCAGTGGTGGGCTGTGGGCACCACTCCCCATGCACAGGTTCTAGGTCTTCCTTGGCCTTCTCAGAGGTCCTAGGATCCCTTTATTTAATTCTCTTGTACTTAAACTAACTAGAATGGGATCTGTAATTTGTCACTAGAACACCAACTGATGAGGAGTGAATGGAACATGAGGACATGGGAATAGGAAAGCAGACTAAGCTTTTATGAGGAAGAGAAAAAGGAAAGAATATGTTCCTAAACAAATTAGAATATGTTTAGGAGAGGATCACCGAGTAGGTTTACAAGCTGAGAGAGAGAACTAAGAGAGATGGAGAGTTGTAATTATCCCCATCTTAGAGCAAAGGAAACTGGGGTTCAGGGAGGTTAACAATCTAACCAAAGTCACACCGACAGGAAGTGGGGGTGCAGGAATTTCAGCCCAGGCCTGCTGGCTTGAAAACCTCATACAACAAGCATCTTCTTTAGCAGCCAACCCAGGTAGCACTAGCGAGGGTAATTTTCATTCGAAATTTAGAAGTCATACTTGAAGCTCAATTTGAAAGGACAGAATGGCCCCTAGAGACAGAGGGAAATGAGCTGGTTGACTAGTCAGAGTGAAAAAGAGACCCCATTTTATGTCAAGTGAGTCAAGTTGGCTTAAGATATGAAGCCCAGTAGTATATGGTGCTTAGCTTATCCCCCCCACCCTCCTGAGACTGTCTCACCCTGGAGGAAAATCATTGCTTCCCAATTAATTGACCAGGCTGTATGAAGTGCCACCGCAAAAGTAGGTACCAGAAGGAAGTAGAAAGGCAAGGAGCTAGGGAACACACCTACATCAATCCCTTGGGCAGTAGGCATCCCAGAACTTGGAAGAAAATCCTAAGAGTCCCTGGCCTGCTTCATCAAAGCCAGATCTTGTTTATGTAGCATGTCAACATATTCAAGGAGAAAAAATACAAGAAGGTTTTGATTTTCATCAAATGAATGGAAAGATTCTGAATTTGCACATAAAGTGTCTGCATACACAGCAGTTTGTATAGTTATGTGTGTTTGGGTTGCATTTGTGCCCTTATGCATAAAGGGCTTGTTGAGATGTTGCAGGGTTGACTCACTCTGGTAGTTGGGCCTCTATGCAGGGCCTGCCCACGTGTGTGTGTAGAATTGGCCCATATCTGTGAAATCTTTGTCATATGAGGGTTTCATCTATTCACCACAGGCCTCAAAGAGACCAGAACTGTGTAGAAAGGCTGTCGCTATATCACAATTAAGGGACTAATTTCTCAGGTGCTTTTTCAATATCAACAAAGTCTGGAAATTCGGTTATTTTAGTGACATATAAAACTTTTTCCTTGGTTAATATATTTGAGTTTAATTTCAGTAACATTTCCATTAACAACCTATAATTAAGCATCTAATAAAGATCAGTAATTCACTTAGCCAGATTTGCGTTAAAAAAAAAAAAGAAAACTAGAAAAAAGTAAAAAATGTATCCGTGAAACACAAATTCTATTCTGTTAAATGAACATTATGGTTTTTCTGTGTATCTTAATTGAACTTCATTTTTTTAACAGAAATATTAAACAAATTAAATTAAGCCAAGTAATTTCCCTGTTTAGGATTTTTTTTTTTTAAATCCTTCATTTAGAAGAGCTTCTCTAATTAGTGGGGCAGGGTGGGGCAGCTGATGAGCAAGTGTGCTGCTCTGCTTAGGCTGCAGCCAGCCAACCGCTACCATCCTGGGAGGGACCCCACATTCCCAAAGTACAGGGGCCTGGAAGACTATAGTCCTCCGGGCCTGCTTGGCTGAGACTCCACAAGCCCTGGCCCAGGGTGACTGAGACTGGCAGCAGAAACCCAAGGGGTGAAGGAGCTGGGACCAGATAAGCCAGTAGGGTCAATGGGAACCAGCCCAGATCAGGGCTCACACAAGGCAACATAAGGGAGGTTGGGGCCGAGTGTAGAGGGTGCTGCGATTTTAAATAAGGGGGGAAGCATCGGCTCATTGAGCACAGGTGGTAAAGGACAAGCCATGTGGAAATCTGGGGCAAGAGCTTTTAAGCAAAAGGAACAGCCTGCGCTTTGCCATGGAAGAGGTGGGGTGAGCTGGATGTCTGAGAATAATAAAGAGGCCACCGTAGCTGGGGCAAACTGAGTGTAGGGGACAAGTGCTGGGAGAGGAAAGCAGGGAAGTGACGGGGAACCCTACCACACAGAGCCTTATAGGCCACTGGAAAGATTTTAGCTTTCATATTGAGGAAAATGGGGAGCTATGCATGGTTAGAGCAGAAAAGAGACTGAACGCTTAACTGGATCACTCTTGCTGTTGTGTTAAGAGTAGGCTGTCGGGTAGGGAGCAAAAAGGGAATGGAGTGATCTGCTAGGAGACTACTACAGTAAAGCAGACAAGTGATGAAGGCAGCTCGAACCAGAGTGAGAGAAGAGGGGGCAGAGAGAAGGGGACTAACAGAATCTGAAGAATTTGATGACAGGTTGGGTGTGGCCTATGTGAGAAAGGTGGCATCCCCATAAACTGAGGGTGGCTAACTAAATCCACTGTCTTCCACACACACTCATACACACACGGCAACAACATGGCTCCCGCTGCTACAACTCAAAGGCAGGAAGGTTTCAGTCCAGCGTTCACCTCCACCATGGTCCTCATCCAGGGAAAGTTGTCTTGGTGAGATTCCACCCAGATCCCTATAGCCACCAGTACCTCACTAGGTCAACACTGCCATCACGTGAACAGCCCCGGAAAAGCATAGTAACTCAATTCAACTGTGCAGCTCCATAATCTCACGTCGGCCTCACAGCTGATGATTACTGTTTTATCACTGGCTTGTAAAGTCCCCACGTTGCCATGAATCATGGACACTCTACCAGCAAAAGCTGGGAAACCTGGCCAACTCCAGAGGGTGCTGGCTTGACAAGCAGCTGTTGCGGTTCATTTGAGGTCACTTTTCACTCCTTCAAGGGTTTCCGCCTGCTCATTCTGGAAATCAGGGAGCAGGGCATTCTCCTCCCTGGGGATAGAGTTTCCAGATCCCCTCTGCTGGAAGAATGTTAAATGCCTAGAGCTCTCTGGTATAATAGATTAAATGGGCTCAGGACATAGTACAGAGAGAAACACTGGGAATTTGAATATAAAGACATTGAGCTCAGTGTCTGCTATTTACTGGTTATGTGACCTTAGGCGAGTCATTTAAGCCATCCTAACCTCAACATCCTCATCTGTAAAGTAGATATTGTGAAACTTAAATGAGATCATGTTTGAAACACACTTTGAATACAATAAATCACTAGACACACTTAAATTGCAATTGCTATTATGTCAGGACCCAGACAACAAAGGCCCAAATCAGGCAGACACCTGGAACCAGGGATGAAGCTACATTCAAGGGTCACAAAGGCACCAAAGGTCAGAGGAAGGACAGAGAAGCCAGAGTGAGGCAGGGCAAGGGTTAAATCCTAGACAAGAACACCTAGCATCACAAACTAGCAGGTAAATTTTTTCAGATAAAATGTGTGTTGTTCAGGGTTCTCCAGAGAAACAGAACCAATAAGATGAATGAATGAGAGGGGTGTTTATTTTAACAAATTGGCTCATTTGATTGTGGAGGCTGGCAAGTCTAAAATCTGAAGGCTAGGCCATAAGGCTGGAGACCTAAGGAAGAGTCTGAAGGCTGCAATTCAAGTCTGAAGGCTGTCTTCTGGCTGAATTCTTTCTGGCTACGGAAGGCGAGTCTTTGTTCTATTAAGGCCTTCAACTGATTGAATGAGGCCCACCTACATTATGGAGAGCAATCCACTTTACTCAAAGTCCACCAACTTCAATGTTAATGTCATCCAAAAAATACCTTCACAGTATCATCCAGAATAATTTTTGACCAAATATCCAGGCACCATGGCCCACCCAAGTTAACACAGAAAATTAATCGTCACACAATCTTTAGCAAAACTCTAGTAAATAATATAGACACAGAAGAACAAGCCATAGTTGAAGAGGAAGAGGAGGACCAGAGGACAAATACAGCTCCTTGTCCTGTGCAGGGGCTGCAGAGGCTCTAAGGAACCAGTTTGAAAAACCAATGGTCTAGTTTCCATAAGAGGTGACCTTCAACTGAGAGGTAAGGTAAGGTAATTAAATGCTGGTCACATAGCTCACTAGTTCTGGTTTCACCATGTCATAGCTCCCTGAATGCACTCCCTGAATGCAGAACTCATTTGCCTTAGCATGCCAGCTCATAGTCATGGACAGACACCTGGGAAGTAAACACTCCACATATTTGCTGAGTGAATAAATGAATGCAGGGACAAACACCATTCAAAAACTATAAATCCAAACTAAGAAAGAGGTGCAACCCAAGAGGGCAGAATCAGCAGTGGTGCCTCAAAACTAAAGACTCATATCCACCCTGAAACAAGAAGGGCCAATGAGTGATTTTCAGTATAGGTTCTGGGTACTAAGATACTGCCATTTGCCCACCTGACAGCAAATGCAAACAGAACTCCTCCTTGGCTTCGGAATGTACCCTACCACTATTCCTGCAGCAGACTCACTGTGGTGTGGTAGTAAAATGAGTCTATATTCTGGGAATGTGTCCAGAGCGGTGTGAGGGGGCAGATTGCCCAGATAGGCTGCTATAGATGGAGAAAGGAGGACATTGTCCGAGAAGGCAGAGTCTAACAAATAGGAGAACCAATAAATATCTGCTGAATAAATAGCCAAAGGCAGAGCATGCCGAGTTGATAAATCTCCCAAGGATCCTTCTGCCATCATCAGGTCTGAGAGACTCCAGAGCACAAGGTGAGGTGTGCCACATGAAAGAGGAGGTTGTTTGTACAGTGAGCAAGGCCTAGGGGCCACCTCTCGGTGGGGAGGGGCCTCCTTATACCTGGTAATTAATCAGGAACGGAGGTTGGCATCTGCCCTGTCTCTGTCTTGGGAGCCTCTGGATGCTGAGAAATTTCCTACCAGTTGTCAGCACAGTTGCTCTCAGAACCCAGAGTGTCCCAGGTAAGGGGCAGCAGGGGACCACCTAGGCAGAGAGGAACAATAAGCCAAGGAAAATATGATGGCAAAGGAACATTTTGGCAACTCTCTTCTCCCCCAACCTAATCTTAAAAGACGTCCCTTTTAGGAGCCTGAGACCAGTGAGGGAGAAGAGAGAGGCACCTTCCTATAGGACTCCAATTCAATTTCTGAGCAAAACAAACCTGTCCCCAACCAACCTCTGGAACAGAGGCACTCAGCCCTGGCTGCCCATTAGAATCACTTGGGGGCTTTTAAAAAGTACTGATACCCAGGCCCCAGCCCAGGGAGAACCTTATTTAATTGGTTTGGGGCCAGGGGAAGAGCCTAAGCATTGGCATTTTTTAAAATAAGCCAAGTGATTCTAATATGCAGCCAGGATTGAGAACTCTGCCTTATCGCTTGAGATCCTCTGCCTCCATCCCTAAAACCTTTCTCTCCATACCCTCCCCTGACCTCGAGATGCACAGAAGCTTTCTTGGCTATGTCCCTACCAGCCAGGCCTTTTCATATTGCCATGCATTAATACATGCTCTTCAGGGTTCCCAGACTTCCCATTTCACCCTCTTTCGGTGTTCGGCAAATTCTTCTTCATTCTTTAAGACCCTAACCACATGCATGCTATCTCCTCTCTGAAGACTCCCTGATTTCTGCAATCCAAGCTAGCTTGTGTGCCTGTGAGCCCCACCCCCACCACTGTACCACTGCCTCTATGAGAGTGTCTGCCACATGGTGCTTCAGCTGACCTACTCATCTGACTGCCAGCTAGATGCTAAGCTTCTTGAGGATGGGACTGCTTCATGGGTTAAAATATATTAATATGTATTAACTATGTATTAATATATGTGCATATCCTAATAAAATTGAATACCAATATATATGCATATTTCAATATATTATATGTGTTTATTTACTACTTTATTTAGTATCTCCTGTGTGCTGGAGATACTAATGGTCTGAGGCCTGGGGATGTGATGGTATAGAATATAGCCAAGTCTTCCGTTTATATTCCCTATGGTCCCTGTCACAAATTAGTACAATAAATACCTTTCCAATAAGTAAACTGCATTCTGATGGCAGAAGTATAGACAAAATAGTGTATCAGCTAGGAAGTAAAGTGTGGCAGAAATAACGCTGCATGTGCCCATAGGGAGACTTCATTTCTTAGCACCCTCCACCCCTATATCCCACTCTGTGAAGTAAAATTGGGCAGGGACCGTGGGATATGGGCAGAAATGATGTAAGCCACTTCCAGGCCTGGACTTTAACACAAGCCCATGAAATTATACAGTTCTTTCTTCCTCTGCCTCATTGACCTTGGGGGTTGTACCGACATAAGCACAAGGTAGTACAGGCCTGTCCAATTCTCAATAGCCTTAAAGAGAATGAAAAATAAACTTTTTGCGCTTAGCACACGGAGGTTTGTGAATCAGTATGTTACAGAAACAAAGTCTAGACTGTCCTGACTAATACAGGCTGCTTTTGGCTACAAGTAACAGTACATGACTAAAAGTGGGGTAAAATTTATTCCTGTCATGATAAAACTGGTAGCGGTAGGCAGTTTCTGGGGTTGAGCAGGAACTCATCAATGTTAAGAAGGACCCAGGCCCTTCCCACCAGTCATTTCTACCATCTTCAGTGTGTCAGCTACATCTCCACTCGTGCTCACAAGATGGCTCCCACAGTTCCTAGCATCACATGCTTGCGTTACATGACAGTGCCCAAAGCAGTAAAGAAAGGAGAGGCAAAAGCACCCTCTTATCATGTTTCCTTTTTGGGGAGAGAGCAAAGATTTTCCCAGAAGCCCCAGCAGACTGTTCCTTCTGTCTCACTGGCCAGAATTTGGGTCACCTGATCAACTCTGGCTGCAAAAAGGGCTGGGAGGCAAGAGTAGAGCATTTCCCTGTTTAATCTTAGGAACTGGGCTGGGCCAGGTGGGAAGGGCTGGGTGTTGTTGCCTCTCCACCAAGCCTGGAGAGACAGAAGTTGCAAGAAGTATCCACGCCAAAGGTGGAAGGTTTGCCTGCTTAAGTGCCTGCTTGCACTTCCCACTCGGGCACATAATTACTAATTGTAATTTATACCTGAGTTTGTGATTTGGGGAGAGCACCAAGGGACTCATTTCTGCCTCTGAGAGGCGAGATACAAAGGCAGGATCATTTGTTTTATTTCTTCTTTCAAAAGATTCTTATGAGGCATGTCTTTTATGGCTGCATACTCATTATATTTCAAATGCATTCAAGTATCTTTAATGTATTACTAAGAGTCTGGATGATTTTTCTTTTTTTTTTTTTTTTTTTTTTTTTTTATCCAAAGCAGTTAGCACCGCAACCTGCCAGTTAATTTTGCCTATGAAAAATATTTATAATTAAAATCAGTGG
>NW_006494614.1:42936055-42938623 GCF_000325575.1 Pteropus alecto | reverse complement strand
TTTTTTTTTTATCCAAAGCACTTGAGAGAAAACTACTTATAGGTGAATTCAGGTTGAGCCTATGGCTTAGTAGGCTTTAGTAGGCTTTGCTCTCTTATAGGAAGGCTGTGTTGTGAAGGAAGCTGCTCAGAGATGGGAGCGCCCCTGGATAGTCCAGGCCACCAGCAAGGACTAAGGAGAGGGTACTCGAACATTGTGATTTAAGGGGCCCCCAGAGGCACACTACACCATGAAAAACCTCTCCCCTACCCTCAGATCCCTAACTCCCATATGGAGTCACTCCTCAGGTCAAAGCATTGCATCTCCAAGTTTCCTGCAATGGAAGATGAAAGCCACTGAGTTCCCTTGGGCTGCTGGGAAGATAGCCAGGACAGATACCCAGCTGGTTGTTAAAATGCTGACATACTCCCCTACCAGTTGGAAAATGAATGCTGTCCTGAGCCCCTGAGTGTTTTTCCTTGCTGCTGCCCAAACCCTTCCCTTAAGGCTCCAGTCTTCCCCACAATCCAGTAACTAAAAGGTTAACCTCTGGTGTTGCTAGATCCTTCAAGACCTTTCTGTTATGACTGGTTGCTGCTCATACTGGTTTGAAGTAGTTTGTTATTTTCAAATGCAGCCCCAAATTGTTCATCTAAAGGCTCTTGTTTTCGCTGAAAAATGATAGCAAACGTTGCATTCTATGCCATAATTTACACATATTTGTTTCCATGTGAGAGTAAAGTTTTGAAATGCTATCCATCAAATAAAAATGTTGCTCCAAGAGATGCACAATAATCACCCTGTGGCTTTGGACCCTCCAGCACATTGCTGGGTACCCCTGGGTAGTTGGGAAATCTAGTTTGAGAATCAAAGGTCTAAAGTGTTGTTGTCAGAACATCAGAGCACAATTGTGCATATGGCACCTAGAAAGTAAAAACCAATACCCCCGCCCCCAGTCTCCAGTCCATACCCAAACTTCATTTTGGGGCAAAACTCAATCCCTACTCTCTACTGGCTGTTCTCTGCACCATCCTGACAGGGTCATTGTCCATTCCTCCAATCTGCTCATGCCTTTCTATCTCTAGGCCTTTGTTCATGATATTTCTGCCAGTGAGACAATTGTTTCCTTTATCTCAGACTTCAAAGTCAAGCTCAAAGCTACATCATCCCCTTCCTAAGCAGACCACCCTCCTCCCCCGCCCCAGGCTATAATCTCCCTGTTGTTTTTGTACCTATCCTGTGGCTCACACCTCTTTCCATCCAGCTTTATAGTTATTTACATTGATCTTTCGAACTTGGCTATGAGCTCCTTGAGGAAGGAACCCTATAGCATTGATCATTTCACTCCACGCAGTATTTAGCACTTTGCTAGACATGGAGCAAGCAAGCAGAAAATGTTTTTTGTTTTTTTGTTTTTTTTAATGACTAAAGCACAACACTCACCTTTTACACCTTGGAATTGATTAATTACATTTTCATTTCATGAGCCAGATGGATAGAGCATGGGATGGGCCATTTTGATAGGAAATATAGAGAAAGGTTTAGATGAACGTGGGCCCCCAAACCACCATGAATCAACATGAGGGTAAGGATGAGGGGCACATTCCACCTGTATCATAGGTTTGAAGAGGCAGCACAGTCCTGAGCACAGTTCTGGAGCCACAAGCCCTGGGTTCGAAACCTGACTCTGCTACAGTGTGACTTTGAGAAAGTTCTTAGCTCTCTCTGGTTCAGTTTTCTGAACCAGAAAATGAGGATAATAGTAATGCCTACATCATGTGTTTGAGAAGATTGATGAGTTAGTACATGTAAAGCATTAGAACAGTGGCTGATCATACTCACTTGGTGTATCCTATCAACATAGTCCGAAGGTCTGTCCAAATCTCAGTACAGCCCAGGCAAGCCAGGTCTCCCTCATTTTTGTCCCTTTTTCCTTCATTATAAATATCCAGTCACCCAATGCCATTTTCTTTACCTCCCGAGCAGTGTGCATGTCAACTTTAAAATACTTTTAACATTCTCAGGTTAAGTATGCTGGACTTACAGCTTCTAGAAGCCAAGTTTATCTGCTGACTATGTAAAATGTTTTTGAGGTTAATAAAAAAATGGCACATAAAAGAGAAAGTCGAATACATGTCTCAATGTCTACCTGCTCCAAAATTTATTTTCCCTGCCAGAAAATAGTCTCTTTACTTTTGTTATGGTTCCCAACATTGTGACAATTAGAAATTAATTCAATGCAGTAATTTTTTTATGAAAAAGGAAATTTTCATAAAAACTTTCTTTTTCATAAAAAAAAAGAAAGGAAGGGGGAAGGAAGGAAGGAAGGAAGGAAGGAAGGAAGGAAGGAAGGAAGGAAGGAAGGAAGGCAGGCAAGACAAGGTAGTTTTAGAAAAGAACCAGCAGTCATTCACATGTCAGTGTAAATTTGTTAAATCAGATTGTCTCTGTGACCCTTATCTGAGACCAATCCACTCAAAAAACAAACATGTAAGTGGATTGGGATTTAAAATAGGAAAAGGCAATTTCAGAGCATTTTCAGAAAGGACAGGCCTGGGGGAATACCCAGAGTCAGCGGGGGAGGGTGGG
>NW_006494614.1:42916582-42936009 GCF_000325575.1 Pteropus alecto | reverse complement strand
TAGAGAGGTAAGGGCAAAAGAAAGACAAGAAGGAACTCTGAATAAATGTTTTACATCTTAAAATTTAGCCTAGTGTTAGCCTAGATATGAATGTAAAGTAGATGTTACAGCCTAAAGTGATCTGATATTTCTTGCTGCACAGAGTTGGTGGTGCTGTTCCATCTCCAGGATACTTTAGCCAGAGGGATCAAAGAGCCACAGCAGATGGCTCTGGAGTGCCTGCCCTACTCACTCCCACCCATGCCCTGTAATGAAGGGAACAGTGTTCTCTGCATGGTCCTCAGAGCCAATTTATCATACAAGCATGGTAAGCAATCACCTCAAACTCCATTATCTCCCCATTGCCTCTCTCCTTGATCTCTGTGAAAATGAGAAATTCCAAATCCTTCTGCTCCATTTCTGTAGAGAAAATATTTATCTCTGCCAGTCTTGGTGGCATAAAGGCAGTCACTGGAATAAATTTCCCATTCACCACCCTCAACTTTAGCTGCCACCATCCCCGCCCCCCTTTATTTTTTTAGTAAAGCAGCTTAATGGGTTTAGACAGATGACAATTCATCAGAGAATTAGAGAGCTGAAAGGGCCCTAAAAGAACCTCTAGTCCAACCCCTTCATTTCATAGATAATGAAGCTAAGACTCCAAGCAGGCGGATGGCCTCTCAACAGTCACACAGCAAGTCGAGTGTGGAGCCATTCTAGAATAGGAAATGCTGAGTCCTGGTTCCTTTCTCCCACCTCTCAGCCACTGCTTTGTTATAGGGTGGTGAGCCCTATCCAGGGCTGGACTGGAGTGTCTACCAATGATTTATGATTTGCAAGGATCTTGGAGGCTCCTCTCTCCCCAGTTGCATTGGCCTGGGTACAAGCCACCAAGCTAGGAACCCCTTCATTGCCTATCTCCTTAAGTATCAGAGGATGCTTTGTGTTAAATGTAAGAGAAACCCTCACCTCAACTGACTTTAACCAGGGAGATTGATGATGTCACCCCACAGGATACCCCAGAGCAAAGAGAGTGCCGAGTTTGGTATAGCCAGTGGTTCAATACAGGCTCTCTGTAGATTCTCTGCATCTTTCCAAACCACCCTCTTCAGCATGCTGATTTAGCTCTCTTCCTGATTATAAAATGACTACTACAGTTCAAGGGATCACTTCTAGACGTGATAATGTCACATCAGAGAAGATAAGTCATTTCCTCCCAGGTATCTTTTTTCATTAGTGGAGGACCATTTCCCCCAAAGTCTCCCAGCAGAATTCTCTTCTCTCATTGGTCAGGATTAGGTTATATACCTCTTTCTGAACCTATGACTGGCAAGGGTAATGAGATTACCATAATTGGTTTAAATTTATTGGGATTTACCCTACAATCCTGTCGGAAGGGGTAGACACCCAGACAAACTCAGGGCTCTGCCAGCAAAGAAGAAGTAAATGGCAGTGGGCAGGCACTTAATAGTATCTGCCACATTTTATCATCATCATCTGAGGAGTACAGAGTGCAGAACATGGAGATATAATGGCCAGGTTCAAACCTCCACTTGGCTGCTTACTACCTATGTGGCCTCAGGCAAGTTAATCTGCCCCTCTCACCTTGAATTCCTTGGGGGAATATAATAGAATCTACTTCTTGGTGCTCCTATGAAGACTATGCAAATTAACAAATGTAAAACATGCAAATATATGTAATATCTAAGAAATTGGCCCCTGATAAATGTTATATAGGGGTAACTGTTGTTAGTTTTTTCCTAATTCCCTCTCAGCCTTACAAATATACTCACAACCCATATGCCTACCATCACTGCCACAGGAATCTGATCATTATTCTAGAACCGACCTGCATTTCCAAATCTTTGGATTTCACATATGCCTATCCTTCCACTTGTAAAGATAAAACTTCCCACCATCTTTCCTGTTGACATTTAAGAGCCAGCTCAACACCACCTCCTCCACATACTTTCCCTGATCCCTCCTGGTTGGCATTAATCTCTTTCCTGCCCTACTTCTACACTCCCCAAGCCCTCGGTGCTTCTACTCTGGATGCTTTGCCTTCTGCCTCACTTTGTGGTTTAGAGCGACGTGAGGGTCTCCCCCACCCAGACCGGGAGCCCCTTTAGGACCAGAGTCTACTCTTGACCTAGTCTTTGACCACTCTTTAGGAAAAAAATCACAGTGCCCTGCATATAACATATTCTCAGTAAATGTTTATTGAATCACATAGAATTGAATCAAATATACAGTCTCTGCCTTCAAGAAATTTCCAGTCCAGCTGGGGAGCAGAACAGATAAATATAAAGACAACTGGCCATGTAAGCATTAGAGCATCAGTGTCACATAGACTGAGCGCTCTAGCCGCTCCAGGCTTCCTGCCATTCCCTCAAAATGTTGTGTTCCCTCATGCCTCCTTATCTTTGCACACTCTGCCTGGAAGTCTTTCCCCTGCCCCTAGAGTGCTTACATCTGACAAAGTTGTATTCACCTTTCAAGTCTCTACTCCGGCATGACCTCCTCTGTGAAGTTTCTCCTGGTGACACTGCCACCCACCCTGATACTACTGGATGATAGTGCTCAGCACATGCATCACGTCCACCTCCCTCTCCATCCTGGTGCTCCCTGAGAGCCAGGGCTGTGTCTTTCCATCTCTGCCTCTCATTGCCCAGTGCAGAGCTTGGCAAGTAGCAAATGTTCAATGTATCTTTGCTTGGTGAGTCCCGGGGCAGCCCGGTGAGCACCTCAGGGTGGGGGGTGGGGGTGAAGGGGAGGGCAGGGAAGTGTTTTCAGCCATCTCATGTTAGCTTCTCACAACAACATCCCTGGGGCCTTGGTAACAACTTAACAAGCTGGGTGCTCATGAAGGGCAGCCAGTCTGGGAAGCCACACTGGCCGAAGACATCATGTATCCTGGCTGAGGAGATAAACAGGTAATAAGTATAATCCCTGAGAGGAGTGTGACAACACCTGCCTTATGCTTGCCTCCAGGGAGGGAGGCTGCAGTCAAGAGAAGCTCAGCAGGGCAAGGATTGCATTATCCTCATGTCAAGCGGTGGGGCTGGGTTGCCAGGAACGGATCATTCTTCTAAGAAGTGTCCACTAACAGTCACAGCTGTGCAAGCATCGTGCTTCACCCAGGATTCTGGGTGCTAGTTCCACTAATGATATCTACAATGTATTTTTGTAATTGTCTGTTGGATTTTCATGTTAATATCACACTTTACAGTTTCCCATGTACTTCCTTTGTGTTACATCGGCCAAGCTTTATATCAGCTCTGCAGGGACTATCCTGTCCATATTCTAGATGAGAAAACTGACTCTCAGAGGAGTCGGAAAACCTTGCTGGTGGCACACAGCTAGTGAGTACAGGGGCTCTGGATCCAAATGTAGATCTTAAACGATGGGATTTGGCTGAAAGGAGATTTGACAATTGAAGAGTTCTATCTTTCTTTCTTCAGGTGAGATATTGGTTTGACACCACTTCCGTGGGCTTGTGAGCCACTAGGTTCCTATTCTTTAGTCTGTCTGCGTCTATTGCGGTGTAAAGCTAAAGAATGGGGATATAAGATATAGGGATATTTTGGGGGGAGCTGTGGTACGTACATGTACTTGTGTGCATATATGCATACATGTGTGTACTTCTTGTGTACACATGCGCATGTGTGAATGTGCTGGACCCTGGGGTGAACTTCAAGCATTCCTCATGCTTTAGGCATATTCAGAAAGGACAATGATTGTCTTGATTTGAGAAGCTAGGGTCTAGAACATCATAAATCCTTCCAAGTGCATGACTTGGGGCGGGGGCACTTTTTAAGCCCCCATTCCTGCATTGGTTCCTCATGTTACCTGGTTCCCTCTGGACAGGAAAAAGGGAAGAGTCAAGCTGCGGTTCTGCTGAGGCCTCTATCATCCTGTCACCCAGGTTGCCTTCTCCAGTGAGAAATGGAGGGCTCCCTCCTCCGTCACTCTGGGACCACAGAGTCAGCAGACCCTCCCCCAACCAGCCCCTGTCCCCTTTCTGTACTTTTCTTTGTTCAGAATGGAGGTATCAACATGCAGGGGTTCTCATGGCCCCCACCCAGCTTCTGAGCTGACTCGGGTAGCAGTAACATGGTTTCTGGGTGGCCCATCAGATCTTTAACTCCTGCCACCTGAAGCAAGTCACATAGCCCTGAGGACCATGGTTTTCTCATCTGTAAAATCAGGATCTTAATGTCTAGTGAGGAGAGAAAGTACTGAGATGCTTTGTAGAGTGTAGAAGGCTCTGCACTTCAGCTGTGGTTATCTTGGTAGCCTTCAGAGGCTGTTAGCGCCTCCCAGAGGCCAGAGGCCTTCACTGAAACCCCTCTGCCTCTGCCTGCCTTCCTTCTGGATCCCACTCGCCTCTTGCCTGTCACTATCTCCTTTGTTCTGCCTCCACCCGCTGTTGGCCTTTACTGCCTCTTTATGTAATGCTTCTACTTATTAAAAAAAAAAAAAAAAAGCACGTGTCTGTGTGTGCGTGTGTGTGCATGTGGTATGTGGTGTGCGATGCCCTCTCTGCTCTGATGAAGACCGGAGCTCCTGATTCTCCCTTGGAACATGTCGAACAGTCTTACTCTGCAGGGTTTCCTAGTTAAGGATGATTTTCCAGAATTCTCTGAGGCAGCCATGTGACTTGGGCTCAAAAGGTTTTGCTGGGATGGTTATTCTAGACCCTGGCTTCTCAAATCTTACCCCAGGACCAGAAGCATGGAAACCCCTTAGGGGTTTGTTAGAAATTCAGAGTCTCAGACCCTACCTCAAAGTGACTAAATCAGAGCCTGCACATTTGATTCATGTACACAGCAGTGTGAGAAAGATTGGATTAGGATAAGAAGATGGAACAGGAACAAGGAGGAATGTTGGCCCAGCCTGTGGGGATGCCTTTCCACTGAGTGCATGAGATGGTTTGGGTTACCAAGAGAGGCAGAAGAGGAGGTTGCAGGCGATGATCTGTAGTAAAGACAGGGCACTTTTCAGGGGACCAAAGCTAATTGTCCCAGATGCCTATCCAGCCCAGCATCTTCACTTTATTTGTGTTGGGTCAGCTGGAAACTGGCTACTGGGTCCTCAGCAGGCTGTGGGTGTATGAATCCTCACCATTAAGACACCAGCTGGTTTCTCTGCCTTTGGAGTCAGGGTACTATTGGCCTCACAGGATGAATTGGGAAGTGTTTCACCTCTTTGATTTTTAGGAAGAGTTTGAGAGGGATTGGAATCAACTCTTCTTTAAATGTTTGGTAGAATTCACTAGTGAAGCATCTGGTCCTGAACTTTTCTTTATTGGAAGTTGTTGTTGTTTTTCGTTTGTTTGTTTGTTTGTTTGTTTTAATTACTGATTCAATCTCTTTACTTGTTACAGGTTTATTTCTTCTTGAGTCAGTTTTGGTAATTTGTGTGTTTCTAGGAATTTGTCCGCTATAAGTATTCTGATCTGGAAAACAAGATTCACTTTCCCTTAGCAGGTGGCAACAGGCAAGTACTAGCTAGCATTTCTGCTGCCAGGCTGCTCTGTTCTATTTCCATTTTCCCTGGTCCTGTCTACAGACCCCTCACCCTGGTCTCTTCACTTGACCCAAGTGCAGTGGAGGTATTTTGCTGACTGCCCTGCTCTGGACACAGGAGTTTCCTGCTTGGATCTTCACCCCAGATGGGCTGCAGCCAGCTCACAGGAAGGTGGAAACCTTAGAAAATTCAGCTGCTATTCTTCAGCTCCTGTTCTGCATGCATGAACTCCTTAGCATGTCTGATCACTCTAAGTGACCACAAAAGAACCTTCCCAGGCATTCCAAATGGAGGCTACTCTCAGCTGACTCCTGATGATCCAAGATGTCTTAGTGAAAGCTTTTTTGGTTGAGAGTACAAAAACCCCACTGTAATCATCAGAAGACTCTGCTGTGAAGACATATACCCCCTGGAATCTTAGTGGCTTAACACACACAGCTTGATTTCTCTCTTACACAAAGCGCCCTGAGGGTCCGGCTGCCCTCCTTAGCAGCTCTCCTCCAACCATGATCAGGATTGGGCTCTTCTCTCTCCAAGGCTACCATCCCAGAGTTGTTCACTTACAGCCACAGGGTAGAGGACAGGGTGCTTGGAGCTCACACACTCACTGTTAAATGCCTGGGACTGGAAATGACACATTCCCATCTGTTTGACTTCTCATTCACAAGAATCCAGTCACATGGGCCCATTCTAATGATAGGGGAAGTGGGGTGGCTGGGAACTGTGGTCTTCCTGGAAGTTAAACTTCCAGGCCAGTTTAAACAGAAGAGGATTGGGAGACAATGTGGTGGTCCATGGGACTCAGGACAAGAAACTCAGCCAGGCTTCTCCCATGGCTGGGAGCAGGTACTGACCACTGTCAGGATTCAGGGAGGCTCTTTTGCCCCTCTGCCTGGCCACAGGACTCTCTTCTCCACTGAGGGTGACCAACTCATCCTGGTTTGCCTCAGACTTTCTGATTTTAGCATTGACAGTCCTATGTCCTGGGAGCCCGTTCAGTCATGAGCAAAACACACTAGTTGGTGACGCTGTCGTTACTTTTTTTCACATGTTATCTTCAGTTTTCAATTTCTCTCTTGATTGAATTCCTTCCTCTCTGTGTATATGGCAAAATGTTGCTGTTCCAGCCTGGATTCTGGATCCTCCCAGCTTCAGTACCTCTCACCGCCTAACTAATGCATATCCTCTATCCTAGTTCCAAATTTTCAGGAGGGAGAAATTAATTGTTCTATCTTAGGTCTAACACCCACCCTAGCTGGGCAGAATAATCATGGTCAGCTGAGCCCATCCTTTTCCAGTGAGGGGATAAGGCAGAAAAAAGGAAGTGAGCGCCAGCAGGTACCTTAAATGGTGCCATTGCATGGCCCATCAGGAACTTTCCACTGTAACCACATAAAAGACAGAAATAGAAGAGACTATAATTATCCAGCCAAAGGACAGTGTACCTGGGATTACAACTCTCTCCAACTCTCCCCCAAAGTCTAGCATGCACAGAATCCATTCACGTTTTAGCTAAGAGGGTAGGCAGAAATCCAAGATGGCCTTCAAGATTCCTGTTCATGCTGTGCACACCTGTATAATCAATCCCCTCCCCTGGAGTGTGGACGGAACCTGGGAATATAATGAGATAGTCATTCCGATGATTTGGTCACATTATATGGTAAAAGTGATGGGATACTTCCACAATTACTATTACTTTAAGACTGTCCTAGCAGACAGGAAAGAGATTCTCCAGCTGGCTTTGAAGAAGTAAGCTGCCATGTTGTGAGGGGCCCATGTGGCTAGGACCTGAGGGTTACCTTTTAGTTGAGCATGATCTGTAACAGACAGACAGCAAGAAAACAAGGAGCTCATTCATAAGAAGGCAAGGAACTGAATTCTGTCAACAACCCAAATGAGCCTGGCAGAGGAACCCGAGATTCAGGTAAGATTGCAGCCTCTACTCATACCTTGATTTTAGCCTAATGAGAAACCAGCCGTGGCACTGTACCTGGACTTCTGACCTACAGAAACTGTGAGATAATAAATTCGTGTTGTTTTAAGTTACTAAATTTATGGTAATTTTTTTGCACAGCAAAAGAACACAATTACATCTAACTTAGGGAAAAATTATGGGGCATTAAGCATGCCCAGAAGAGTAAGTTTCAAATGTTCTATTTCAAATCAGATGTCTACATGAATGAAATATTAAATAAGTCCCCATTTGACTGTTTTACTCCAGAGTTCAGCTTTTCTGGGCTACCCACATTCCCCAGCACCCAGTCCTCACAGGTTGGGGCTGGAGCAAAGAATGCTGTCTCCCCATGGGGACATTGAGGCGGAAGTAGGCAGCCAACCAACTCCAATATTTGGATTTATGTAAAGTATTAATAACAACTAGTTGGCAAAGGTGATGGGAATCTAGCATTCCTGTACATCAATATAAATATAAATTGGATCAGCTGTTCAGAGTTCAGTTTGGCAAGATCTAGTAAATTGCAAAATGCACATATCCTTTAATCCAGAAATTTCTCTTTTAAGAACTTGCCCTACAGAAATTTTAGCTCAGGGCCCAATTATATAAGTAGTAGAATGTTCTTTTCAGCGTTGTTTGCAACAGAAGAAAAAAATTGGCAATAACTTACATGCCTATCAATAAGCAATTGGATAATAAATTGTGGTATATTCATATTTGAATACTACTCAGTCATTAAAAAAATGAGGTTCATTTATATGTGGTGACAGTTTCATATCATATCTATGATATACTATTAAGGGTAAAAAGCAAGTTGCAGAGCACTATGTACAGTATATCATTTTTTGTTAAAATAATTACATATTTATATGTTAACATCTACATAGAAAATATGAAAAAAATTTAATTTAGGAACAGTTATTTCTTGAATTATGGGAAACTTTCTGTTTTATATATACTTCTGGATTATGTTACATGTTGGGGAAATTTCTGTATTATACATTCTGTATTGTTAAAAATTTTCGCTATGTGCATTTGTTAATTTTATAATAAAACAAAACAACAAATATGTTTTTAAAAATTGAATCAAATACCCCATATCCTTCATCTACCATCTGAGAAACTAACACAAGCTAGCCAGGCTATGAGCTCACAGTCTGAACAAGGCTTCCCACAGGCCTGGAGAGCTGTCACCAGGCACATAGAGCTTCTTCACAAGGGCTGATGGGCAGGAAAGAATTACTTCACTCAAGGAGAATTCAGGCCTTTGCCCTCATCTACTGGGAGGTGATCTCTAGGCCCTTCGAATATCTTGTCTGAAGGCCCTGTCTTTGTGTGCTGCGGGCTATGGCCACCAGACAATAAAACAGTATGATTTACATTGAGGGCTCTGGGCCACAAGGTATCAGTTGTAGCTCCAGAAGGGCTGAAGACTAAAAGTCAGCCTTACAAGCGTATGTGATGGAACCCAGTAAAAACCCTGGACACCAAAGGCGCAGGTGTGCTTCCCTGGTTGACAAGACACCCAGTGAGTTGTCACAGAACTATGACAGAAAAGGAACGCTCTCTATAGTCTATAGGGAGAGGACAGTGAGAGCTCTTCATTTGGTATCTTTCTTGGACTCTCTCTTTGTACTTCTTCCCTGATTGAAGTCGGTGTCATTTCCTTTAGTAAACAAGAACTGTGAATACTTCTCTGAATTCTACTAGTAAATCACCAAAACTGAGAGCAATTTAGAGATCCCATGCCCCAAACTTGCAGTTGGTGTCAGAAGTGAAGACAGTCCTACGGGTAGATAGTAGTTGGCTAAACTCTTGGCAACCCATGAGGAAGGGCCAGGCTGGCAGAGGTATATCTCAGAGGCAAAGGAAAGGTGGCTAATTGAGGTCTCAGGAAAGTGCTACTAATATGTTTAACCAGAGCACTAGGCTGTGTATCAAGAGCCCTGGGTTCTAGCCCCAGCTCTGTTACTTAAAAACTATACACAGAAAATTGAAATTGCTTATGAATGCTCCTGGCCCCTGCCAAGATAAATATGTGCACTTGGGTTTGGTGCCTTCTAAGCTCCTTTCCCACCCTCAGATGAGGTTACGGATGTCATAGGAACATGAGCCCTGATCCACCCTCCCCACCGTGCAGAAAATCTCCCCAGGTTCTGTCTCCCCTGAGCCTTCTGGACTTCTTTATCGGCTCCTTGGCTTCAAACCTCTAATCAATCCCCATTTAAATTTGCCCCTCTGCTCAGACCACATTTCTTGGTTCTTCTCCCCATCTTCACCCCTGGATGTTCCCTTTCCTAATGTCATTTCCAGAATTCTGTAGGGCCTGGACAAGAGTGAGGCAAATGAGGCACTCAGGGTACAAATTTTAAGGAGGCATCACTGTCAAGTTTGCCCCTGAATCTGCATGATCCTGAGTGAGAACACTTCCTTCCATTTTGTGCCCTAAGTGTCTCACTTGCATTGCCCTCTTCCCTGCCCTGAATCCCAGCTTGGGTCTGTCCCTTGCCCCTCCCCTTTCCCCCACCTTGATCCAGAGGGCTTTCAGCCATTATCACATCTGGCTGTTTTTTTTTAAAGGCTCCATTCGCACCAGTAGTCCCCCAACCTTCTTCCAATGAACAAAGTTCCTTCTATTCTTCAGAGCTTCATACATGTCATTCCTTCTGCTTGGAACACTGCAGTACCCAACCTAAAACCCTCATGACACTCCTCCTCAGCCCTCCGGTCTCAACTTAAATATTATTCTCTCAGATAAATCCCTCCTGATTCCCCAGAGTAAGTCAGATACCTGGTTATATACTCTCACAGAATATTGCACCCATCCTTTGTAGCACATATCACAATGGCAATTAATTATTCGTGCGATTATTTGGTTAATGAGTACCGGACTCTTATATAAAGCTAGGTGTGGCAGTTAGAGTCTTGGCAGGAAACAGATGGTATATTCTAGTGGGGTCACTGATTTTGAGAGTTCAGTATAGCAAGAGTATAGAGCCATTATTTCTCCTATGCCTGAAGGGGCAAGAGGAGAGAGAGTGGTTACTAAATTCTGGAGAGAGCTGTGACTATACTTAGGAGACATGAGAGCTGTGGCCTTGGGCAGAGGAATGCCTACAGCCCTGCAGCGAGGGAACCAGGAGAATAAATATCTCAGCCTCTACCTCTTTCCACCTCCAGTATGCTGCCTCCCATTGGCCAAACCCAACTGGAAAGGAGAGGACCGGCAGCCCAGGTGATGTAGTCTGTACGGATCAGCATGTAGGGCACAGGAAAGGAAGGAGGAGGATGGAGAATAGACCTGGAGAGGTAAATTAAGATGTCCAGCACAGCCATCTTGCTCATTCCCGAATAGCTAATGTAATATCCAGTTCATAATGCCAAGTAAGTATTTAAGAAATACTGGTGTTGATTGAAGAAACAAGTACAGGAAAGAATGACGTTCTCCCTGACCTATGTCTCAGGAATATTATTAGATCAAATGAGATCAGGTACAGGAAATCGTTCTGGGAGTCATGAAGTTGCAAATAAATTGGCATGATTATCATTCTTATTCTGATTCTTCTTCCTTATGTGAGGTTAGTCTCTAAAAAAGAGTCACAGCATCCAGAAGGACCCAACTGGTTGCATTTACTTTCTTGGCTGGGCAGCCTTCAAGGCCCTGTTAGTCTGAGCATCTGACCTGAAGGCATCTTTAGAGCATGAACTTGTCCTCTGTGCACGGGTAGCTTTTGGTGAAAACACATCTATACCACAAAGGCGCTTTATGTTTTCTTTATTGAGTTAAAAATAAAATAATGACATTTTCTGGTGGCAAAATGCTCTCTGTCATACCTAAGGGCTAAATGTTTATTGCAACTTTATTAAAATACATTAGATAAATTGAAGAGCTATGCTCTCCAGCCAGCTGACATAGCCACGACTTCCCTGCAGATGTTTTGGTTTTGTATTAAGAAAGTTGTCACTAGTAATTTGGACTAGAGCATGTGCTTACAGACTGCCAAATGTTGATTAATTAAGCTGATGTTTGGATTAGTTCTGCCTGATAGTTTCATTAGAGAAAATGACTGAAATGTGAAATAAAGTAGCAAGTAAGAAGAGAAAGCATCATCTTGTAAGACCTAAGACAAGGAAACCCACCTTGTATCCACTGGTGTGTGCATACGTGTGCCTCTTTCAAATATACCAGCAAAGGATGGGTTCATGGCTGTAAGTAGTTAATACGAATAGTAGTTAATATGAATTCTACTCTTGGTTCAGCTTCCTTTCAGATCCAACCTGTGGACTTGACATCTCTGTGCAACTACTTCCTCAATGTTCCAAATGTTCATTGAGCCTTTAGCCACTGAGCCAGAGTTCTCCCAGTTGGGGAGACATGGGACCCTGAGGGATAGCCAAGCAAAGCCTGGCATGGAATGCTAGGGGGTTTGTTCACCCACTCAGAACCTGGCAGAAATGCTAGATAAAAGGCAAAATTCTCAGAGAAGCAGGAAGATACTTTCTCCAACCTCAAGGGGGTAAAATTTGATGAAAATGTGAGTCGACCCCATATGTCATGTGCTTTTAGAAAATTGCATTTTTTTTCTAACATCTAACTCAAATAATGAAAGACTTGGTCATTTTTAGGAGTTTGTATAAATGTATGTGGTTTTTGCTCTCACAAGTTCATTCAAGCAAACATTAACATCAAGCATTAATGTTCAGCCATGAGCTGTTCAACTCACAAGAGAAGCAAAAAACATGGTTCTTGCCCTTAAAATTTAAGAATCTATACAAGAAGGTGAGTCTCCTACATATGCCCCACTAGCCCCACCTACCGCAAACAACATGCATTGTATTTTTCAACCATATTGTACTTTTTCAATTCTTTAAATGCATCATGATCTCTTTCAATGCCATGATTTTATCCATGCTCTTCCCACTGCCTAAAACATTTTTCTTCCAACCTCACCATCCCATTCCCAATTTTCCTGGACAATTCCTATTCATCCTTTAGGTTTCATATTAGCTTAAGTGTCATTTCTTCCAAGAAACCTTCCTGGATCACAAATATCCAGACTACGTACATAGTCTTCATTATGTGCTCCAGAGTACTCTGTCCTTCCCCAATCGGAGGACTCACCACATCACATTGCTACTGCTTATTCACTTGTCCATCTTCCCCTCCAAACCATAAGCATGAAGAAGAGAGGAGTGAAGAAGAGAGGACATTTGTTGGGCTTATGTTATCAAACCATAAGCATGAAGAAGAGAGGACATTTGTTGGGCTTATGTTATCCCCAGTGCTTAGCATAACATGTAATAGGAGCAAATAAATGAAGAGAATGAAATGGCAAGAACATAAATCAAGTTTTGAGCAAACTTCCACCAGTGAGAACCTTGGTAAGCCACCTTCCTTTCTCAATACTCAGTTCCTCATTTACAAAATGGGAATAATAGATATGATAGCCATCTGGTACCCACTGATGTCCAGGACTGATTTCCAGGCTGATCTGTTTGGCCAAGTGGGTATTCCCTTGACCCCTCATTGTTCCCAAGTGAAGCAGCATGTTTAGACCAGAGAGAATGACATCCCAGTGATGTTCCCTGCTGAAATCAAGAGCAATGAGTAAAAGGGAATGAAACAACCCATCCCTCCCTACACCCTAGAGTTCTTGGAGCTCAAATTAGAAGGCCTCTGCCAGCTTCCAAACAACACCAGAAGAGGTCCTATTATGTAAGACAGCCCCTCACTTCTCTTGGAACTGCTTGATTCTCATTTAGGTTCTAACAACTTTCCGTTTTTTCCTTTGTCCAGTTGGCTTATTTTTAATCCCAAAGTATAATTTTACACACAGTTTTGTGCAGGGGCGGGTGGGGGGTGGACTTGGAGGAATGAGGCAATTAAGGACTTCTGCTTTAAGGCAGTCAGGAGACTAATGCTTTTCACCTCCCTCTATAGTTTCTGATAGGGGAAGGGAACAAACAAGAAACAAACATCCACCTTTCAAAACCAGTTGCTGTAACAGCAAATTTTTATTTAAAATAAAAATAAAGCCATAATAGAAATGGCAAACATTACAAACTGCCTTCAAGGTCTAAAAGTGCCCAGACACAGATACTGAGAAAAAGAACTTAGAAACCCAGCCGCTACCCCTACCCTATCCTCCAGCTTGTCTCGGTTCTTTTCTCTGTTTTGTTTTACTTCCATTTTTCACAAACCTGATAAATTTGCTTAACACGCCTGGAGGCAAGTAAGTGTGTCTTTCTGGATCATCCACAATTGATCAAAACCAGGAGAGGGGGAAACCCCATTCTCTACCTGAGGGTGAGTCTGGTTATGTGAGCAGAGAGGCAAGCAGTTTACAAAAGAGTACCTGGAAGGACCTTCAGAAAAAAGAAATGAGAGTTTCTTGCAATTTCACTAAGCATCTTTTGAATCCTCAAAGAAAGAGTAGATTCGGCATAAAGCATTTCTGCCTGTAACAGAAGACAAGCACATTTGCAGGTGTGACTTTCCTGGTCACACGTAGTTTGGGATGAATATTAAATGTGTGAGCTTTGGAGTCAGACAGACCTAAGTTGAATTCTGGCTCCCTTGCTCTTCAATGTGACTGTCCAAGGTCAAGTTCCCCCAAAAGTAGAACCCCATTCAAGAATTTGCAGATTATATAGGGCGACTGGAGGCACCTGGAAAATGTAAAGGAAAGGGCTTGCAGAAATGACCAACTCAGCAAGTCATAGATTAACCACAGCCTATAAATCTCTAAATGGCCTTCTGGAAACTCTTGCAACATCTACAAGACTAATAACCTGTAAAGAGATAAGACCAGTGGTCCGGAAATTTCTTCCTCTTTGCAGCCCTCCACCCTAAACTCCCCCTCCCCATCCTGAGTCATGAGGTTCACGTAAAACCTCAGACAAAGGAACCAGGTGCCCCTTGTATGGACACTGCAAAGGTATATAAACTATAAGAAATCTAACCAAGAGGAGCTCGTGCTCCAGTGCTGTTAAGCCCCATGTGCTATGCTGGCTAATAAATTCTCCTTCCTCTAACAAAGTTGTCTGGGCATCCAATTTCCTCCATCAAGTGTCGCTTTCTGCAATAACCCCAGGGAGAACCCAGAGTGGAGCAGAAATGTGAGACAAGGAAGGAAAGAAACTAGCACAAGGCACTCCAGAGAGCAGACTACCCCTGGGAACACCTGGGCTCACCCTCTGTGGGGATCTCTGGGAGATGTATGTCCTGCTAATGCAGGGAGGAGGCAAGAGAATTAAAAATGTTAATCAAGCCACATTCAGAGACTGCAAGGTGCTGATCGGCTTTGCAGCTATGCCAGGAGGACATCTTCAGAACAAAGGAAGATTTCTACTGGGACTGCTAACAGCCCATTCTCCACATCTGTGGAAGGGAAACAGGAACCAAGAGTCATTCCCTATGGCTAGAACCATGGGGAACCTACGGATTAAAGGCTGGGAACTGCCAGCAGGCCTTTCACTCTACATATTCCTACCTTTTCACACTACATACCCTTCCCTTTCTTTACTGTATGTCTATATCAAAGGAAATGGGTTGACAAAGTCTTTTCAACAATCACTCATAGGAACTAAAGAATGATATATAAACTGAATTCCCCGAACACTCAGCCCCTCTTCTATTCACTATCTTTCCAAGCCTCTCTTGGTCTCTCTTCCTCTGTCTCTGAGAGGAGACCACATTCTGTCTGTGAGTGTCACCTCTTTTCTAATAAACTTTCCTTTTAACTCTAACTCTGGCATGTGTGTTGAGTTCTTTCTACACTCTCCGCCAAAGGACCCTCTTCTTCTCTCGGTGCAACGCTTGGTCTCCCCTGACTCCCACATGGGGAAATTTGCCCTGTTCTGCATCAATGCCTCAGAGTTTTCTTCCCGAGAGGTGAGAAAGCTGGGATATTTACCCACCAATCCCCATCCTTTATTGGTTGACGGCTGCTCCCAGGGTTATTACCTGCACCCAGGTCAAGCAGGTTTTCTTACAAAGAGCATGCAGGAAAAGCCATCAATGTGTGAAGAAAATGCACAATAGCCTCTTACATTCTTTTTCATATATTAAAACCTCTGATACCTCTGCATAAATTAAAGCAGATAAATTATCATACATATTCTATTGGAAGGTCTGAAGCTTAATGTTGAGAGTTTCTTTAATAGGGGCCAGGCTTCAGAATCTGGTTTCCAAAACCCATAGCCCTGGGTGGACAACGTAAAGATGCCTGAGCATCTTTGCACCTCCCCAAGCCCCTGCCTCCAGCCAGGAGTATGAATTTATTTAGGAGATTTCATATTAACAGTGTCAATGTGCAAAGTCAGTGCCCAGGTACCAAGCTATAACGTTTCCCTTCCCAAGAAACCTTATGTGCTTTGAGTGGTGAAAGAGTAAAGCATATATGGAACTGAGCCTACCAGACGGCCCAAGAGCTGTGTGGCCTCAGGAGTGTTGTTTAACTTCCCTGGGCCTCGGTGCCCTCATCTTTAGTCCTGCAGTAACCCACAAAGACTTCCCAGAGGTATGGTCAGGGTTGAATTCAGGGAAGTAATTCAAGTGAGCAGCGCAGAGCACAAGATCTGGAAGAATGAAGACCATGTGTTTTCCCTTCCCATGCCTCGGGCCCACTGTCCCAGGGCCCAGAGCACCGTTTTACCTCTTGGCCAAACTTCATCCTCTATGTTGATTTGTATGGCCCTCAAAGACAGGGGAATTCCAGTCCTGTCTGGGCCAAGAGGCATCACTACTTCCCAGAACCGGTATGTTCTTTCTCCCTGTGATACTAAAATGTGACCCTAGGACAAACAGAAGCCAGCCGACTCAGTGAGCAGGGTCCGTGGGTGTATTGCTGAGGCCCCTAAAAGCTCAGGCTGGGCTTTACTGCCCCCTTCAGATATCCTGATACCATCCTGCCAAGATTTAATTAAGCATCACTTGTCCCTGCAGCCGTAAAACAGGCTCTGCTGCATTTGTGTATAAGGAAGACATTCTCTCTCCCATTCTCTTTGCCCACCCCCAGCATGCATGTGCATGTACACACACACACACACACACACACACACACACACACACACATCACTCACACACACACACACACACACATCACACACAAGGAGTCGTGGGGAGAGAAGCAGTGACAGATAGAACAGGCAGAGAGAAAAAATGGAGATGAAACAGAGAGAGAGACAAGAAGAGGGATCACAGTGTGGAGGTGGATAGAGCAGGACAGAAAGTCAGGAAGGCAAAGTGAGGAGATGTAAGATCCTCAGAGGGAAAGGCGACCAGCTGTGCAGGAGAAAGGGGCAGCCCTGAGGGGGCTGTGTTCAGGCTGCAGTTTTAGCCTCCTAAATGACAGTGAAGACGCAGCACGTGTGGCGCATGTGCTGGTGTGTGTATGCATGCATGCGTTTGCATTGTATACACACAGCTTTGGGTAAGTGTGCACCCATGAGCGTTACCAGTGCAGAAAACAGAGCACAGGCAGGAAGGTGGAAAACAGAAGGCCTGGAGACAACGCAGGGGGCTATTGAGGGAGCTGATTACTGAGCCTGGGCCTGCTTCTCCAGAGACAACCAGTCAGTACTTGCTGAATAGAGGTTGAGTGCTGCAGCCTGGTCCCTTCCCAAAGGGTGGGCTACAGGAAACGAGGCATGGCCCTCCCCGCTACCTACTTTTTCTCAATTTACCACCATCCCTGCAAAACCAATAAATAATGAAAAAGCACCAAGTTGCTAGCCTGGAGCCCTGGGGCTCAGAGCTACACTTCTCTCTTGGGGGTGCTACTTTCTTCTTTTCCCTGAGTGTAAATTAGTTGTGTTTGGCTTTTCACTTTCCTGCTAGACTGAAGACATTCTGAGAGCATACCCCATCTACTGTTTATCTTTGTTTCTCCTGTAGTGCCCAGCACAGTACTAGGTGTTCAGTAAATATTTGTTAAATAAATGAACTGCATGGTGGTAACCATCACCTGTTTCAGTACACAGCAGTGGGCTGCAAGCCTCCACACATGTTCGAAAAACGCTTTTTTCCTTCCTTCCTTCTTTCCTTCCTTCCTTCCTTCCTTCCTTCCTTCCTTCCTTCCTTCCTTCCTTCCTTTCTTCCTTCCTTCTTTCCTTTCTCCCTCCACTAAGATTTATCAGATCTCTAGAACTGTGCTAGATAATGCCTATGAGGCTGAAGGAGACCCATGCCCTTGATTCCTTCGATGTTCTATGTCTAGTTCAGGACTTCTCACTTTTGCAGGCCTGGGAAGAACCTGAATGAATACAGTGTGTGTCCAGGGAAGGTGAAGAAGATGCAGAAGATGAGTACTGGATAGTAAGTTTCAAGCTCCTTATGAGGGATCTTAGGATAAAAGTTACTGACCAGCTCTTTTTAATTCCCCCTCCCCCCACCCCAAAAAAAGAAAGACTGGAAGGAGGAAGAATAGAGAGCAGGGGGGAGGGAGAAAGACCAAAGCCAATAAAGAGGTGTCCAGGATGAGCCCTGGGAAGAATTCCCCAAGAGAAAGGCACTTGCTAATTTCCCCAGCACTTGCTAAGTTCCAGGCATGTCATACTCTATCTCGTTTAACCTTCGCAATGGCTCTGTGAGGGAGGCATTGTTATGAAGAAGCCATTGGCCAATGTAAAAAGTGGCTCTAGGTGGTGATAGGAGTTGCCGGCATGTGGAGCTGAGATCACCATCCAGGACGGCCTGACAAAGCGGGGTAGGATGTACTTGCCCTGCACAGAATAGCCCACCAGACTTCCTGAAAGGGACGGAGGCAGATAGTGAGAGTGAATTAATATGTGAACGAATAAACAACAAATAAATGGTATACCAACCTGAATGCTTTCCAGGATTCCTCTCTGAGTAGGCTGGGGACAGGAGCTTTATTATTGTAATCACTTGTCTGTAGAACAGCGGTTCCCCAACTTTCATCAGGATGACCTGGAGAAACTGATTGTTTAAAATGCAGAATAAAATAATAATTAACGCTTCTTGACCCTTCCCTGTATGCCAGGCACCCATTTGAGCACTTTGATTATCTTAATACATTGTATCCTCAAGAGCCCCCTTTTGGATGGGTATTATTGTTATTTACACTTTACAGATGCAGATTCTAAGACATAGAGCAGTTAAGTATCTGACACAAGATTACCCAGCTGGTAAGCGTTAGAGCTCAGATTTGAACCCAGGCCATATGGCTCCAGAGCTCACATTTATAACCACACACAATACTGTCTCTATACTATTCTTTCATTTCCCGCTTCTCCCACCCCAGATATTGCAAAGTAGTTTCTGTATGTTCTAGGTTAAGCTTAGAGAAATTTGTGAGGAAACAATACCTAGAAAAAGTGGACTTTTTAAAAGGTGTCTGCATCATACCCTCAGGCTGGGAGGATGCAGTTGAGGCCCCAATGCACTGTGACACACTCAGTTAGGGATTGCAGAGAGAGGCCTTGTTCTTGGCTTACCCCCCACCGTTGGCCTTCAGCCCTCCCCTTGAACACAGGGTGGGTAAGAAGGCACTGGCCACTCGCCTCTATATATGTTTGCCTAATAGGTAAACATATAAACAGAGAGGTGCAGCCCACTGCCAGCCCCAGGACACTCCACTTAGAGGCCTGACTGGGTGAGGGGAGGGGTGGGGGCAGCCTGCCCTCCCCCACCCTCAGTGCACTGGGGTGGCCCAGGGGCCTGATGTGTCACCGTCACGGCTCTTGGGCAGGCTGTGGAGGAGATGATCTGTGGTTCTCTCGAGGACCCTGAGTGCAGAAATGTTTAAAAGCCTTAAATAAATTCCCATCCAATTTCAACTCGCTCCCCTCTCCGGCTTGCGCTCTCAGCCGGAGCACGAAATGAGCAGGCGGGATTTCTCCTGCTACCACATCTCCACAGGCCCCGAGGGACCCACTTCATGACCTAGCGGGTCTTTTCCATTTCAAATATCTATGGCTCCAGCTTCTCTCCTTCCCTCTT
>NW_006494614.1:42903939-42916550 GCF_000325575.1 Pteropus alecto | reverse complement strand
CTGACCTCCTTGGACCAAGTTCTCTATCCTGACCCCTGTACTGCTCAGGTGCCCCCCACCAGCCTTCTATCCATCTTAAAGTATTGAAGAAGAGAAAGGCAGTTTTTAAAACTGTGCTCTATTTCCTAACACAGTTGACCTTCCAGGAGCAGAATATGGTCTGACTTTTCATCCTTCTCGGCCTCAGCTCTTTTCTCCCTAGCAGAGAGGCCTCTACACACTCAACTCCCCCCAGGCCTCCTGCCTCGCTTACCACGCTGAGGGAGCAGCCCTCCTACCTGGTTCTCCCCCCCGCTTCTAACCACAGTCTGGCCCTGACACTCACCAGCCTCATGGGGGTTTCTATGGCTCCTTACGCTCCACACGTCCACTTCTGGGCCTTCGGGCTTAGTGTCGCCTCTACCTGTAAGGCTCTTTTCCAGATTCCCAGGACCTCCTTGCCTGGCCTCGCTCAGTCTGCTCAAATAGCCTCCTCCGACAGGCCTTCCCTGGCCACCATTGCTCACCACCTCCTCCAGCTGCCTTACTTTTTATTGGATTTATCATATTCTGACATACTATAATTTTTACTGAATACAGCATATATGCCATATATATGTATAATGTGCTTATTTTATTATTGTCTGTCTACCTTACTAAAATACAGTCCCCTTGAGGGCATGAACACTTTTATATCCTCAACACCCAGAGCAGTGTCCTGTGCATGGGAGATAATCATTTGATGAATGAATACATAAATAAATGGAAAGATGGATGAATGTAAGTTAACTCTGGGAAATCAAGCCAAGTGCTAAGAAAAGCTACTTAGGGACTGTCTAGCTTAGAGTTCGTTGTCTAAGCCAGACAGAGTTGAAGATCAAAGTAGTATAGTCTAAGTTTAGAGCCTGAACTTGGAAGCTAGATGGACTGGCTTAAAGTCTCAGCTCACTAGTTACTTGCTCTGTGACCTTGGGCCAGTCACTGAACCTCTCTGTGCCTAAGTTTCCTTATCTGCACAAAGGGGGCAAGAGTATGACATCATAGGTTATTATGAGGATTAAATGAGGGAATATTTGCAAAGTGCTTACAACAGTGCCTGGCATGCAGTAAGGGCCCTAAGAAGGTCCAATACACACAACAGACCTGTCAAAAAGAGGCAGGTAAGGCTCAGGGGACAGTGACTTGCCCCAGGACTGAGTCACAGTGTGGGTCAGTGCTGCATCAGGCTTTAAGCTCCAGGGGCTTCTTCTCACAGAGCCCCCGGCTGCCAGCAGTAGCCAGGGAGGAGCTGGCGTTCCAGAACTCTGAGGAAGGATTCTCGCCCAAAGCCGAGAGATGGGCGTTACTTAGGACACTGAGAGAACAAAGACTGGCCTCCCCAGAACCTGAGAGTCTGAAGTGAGAAAGAAGGGAACATTGGTCTGAGAGAGAGACAGGGCCAGTCATTGAATGCGGAGGCTCATGTTGGCATTCAAAGAACCAGCTGTGCCTGCTGACTGCAGCACAACTTCAGAGGGGGAGGAGACGCTGCCAAGGTCAGAACGAGGGCTCAATGCTGCATTATGCATGCCTGCTCTCCGGGAAAAACTGGTAGAGGACAGTGACCCTAAAACCTGGGACTTGGAACTAGATGGGTGGAAACTTTGGGGTGTCTAAGGATAACCAGGTTTTCCAAGGAAGGTGCAGTACAAAGGATGACAGTGGGGTGAGAGTGTTGGTGGCGAGACACAGCGCCCACCCAGGAAAAACAGTGAAGTAGAAGGCTATCCTGGGCTCCCCAACCCCACCAGCTTTTACCACCTCTAAGCTGTGTCCTCTCACCAATGATGCCATCAGAACTAATGCTCCCACCCCCAGGGCCACACCCCTTGCTTCAACCTTATATCACCTACCCCCCACCACCCCAAAGTTACCTGTGCTATGTTTCCCTCCCCATCACTCGTGTTCTCCTCAGGGTGACAAGCTGTGGGTCTGACAAAGGAAACTACATGGCATGTCCACTGTGGTCCTAAGGCAACATATTTGCATTTTCAGAGGTCGTGGGTGCTCTAACAACCCAAAGCAGACACTGACGGTTCAACAATGTAGTTGACAAACGTGCGCACTCCATACAGGGTTCCGCTCTAGGGACTGGGTGTGGAGGAGGGATAGAACATTAAGGAGCCACCATGGAGTTGACAGGGAGCAGTCGAACTCCCTTTGCACTTGGAATCAAACCAGGCAGAAAGTGCTTGTCTCCCAGTGAGAAAGGGGAGACAAACTGGCAAAGCAAGATTCGTGTCTGTAGAGTCCAGGGCTCTCTGGGGCAGAGAGAGGAGATTTGTGAAGCGTTCCATTCCTGAAAGACAGAATTCTTGGGGCACAGGGGTGGGGGCAGCTCGAACAATTTGGGCAAGGCCCGGCAGTGTCTGGAGGAGTCACAGGTCGATAGCCAGGCTCTGGAAATGAGAGAAACATGGCCTTCAAGACAGCGGGCTGTCCAGGAAGGATACTTTTGCTCAAGAGATCAATATGTAATTCAAACCAAAGTGACCCCTCCTCCCTCTCCCCCTCCTATTTCCCTTTGGAGAATTTGAAGTGGGGAGGGAAACAAAAAATTCTTTAATGTGAATGAGACTAAAAGTCAGGATAGTACTGATGTATCTCTGAAGATGCTTTCCCCACCCGCTTCTGAGAAAGAAAAGCAAGAGCAGGCCATGGAGGGTGGGGCCAGGGAAGGGAGAGGTGCAGTGACAGGAACACCTTCCCTGGCCCTTGGCGCCCTGCATGGAGATAGGGTGGGGACAGAATCCATCATCGTGGGTATTAGGAGCCCACAGGAGTGTTTTCAAGCATTAATTATTGGTGGACGACTGGTCAGCTCGGAGGGTATTGATAAAGAAGTGTAGCGTGGATGAAGACAAGTTGAACCCAGATTTATCTGGGGTTAAAGCAGAGGGAGAAAAACGAGAACCAAATAAATTCTGTGCAAAGGTAACTGGAGGCTTGCTGAAAAGTAGAGAGAGCCAGGAAGACTAAAAGACTAGGAAACACCTGGATTCCCATATTGGACATCCTATATGTCAGGCAGATGGCTACAAGTACAAAGGGATGTAAGACACGGGGAGCTTTTACATTAGTGGGGCAGACAGACCCCAGATTGGATCCTCTCAATCCCACCAATAGGGTAGATCCAGCGAGAAACGCTCTCAGAAGACCCAGGCATAAGCAACTAACCTGTAGGAGACAGGGGGTTTTCAAACAGAAGGTGATCATTGACCCGAGTCTTCAAGGATGGATGGATTAGAGTGTAAATGATTTATTTGGGAAGTGATCCCAAAAAATACTGGTAGGGAATGAAGAAGTGAGATAAGAAGAGGAAGACTGTCAATAAAAAGGCGTGTCATCGACAACTGTAGGTGACCGAAGCTCAGTTCTACTGGCCTCAGAATTATCCTCCATGAGCAGATACTGGGGGCATTCAATCACAAACTCCTATTAATCACCAGAGAGAGCATCCTTCTCCACAGTGGCAAGGCGAGTGCCAACAGCCGGCAAGAGCCCACAGGCAAAGAGGTGCAGGTGCTCACAGTGAACTTCAGGCTTGTGTGTACAGGGAGGGTAAGATTGGAGAGAGGTAGGGGTGTACCGGCAGCATCTGCTAGAGTCTCTAGCAGAGCAAGGAAGGGGGTGGCATATTTAGGACAAAGGGACTAGCATTTACCAAAATACAGGGGAGACCTGAGAGGGAGCAAAGGTAGAAAACTAGAAAAAGGAACCACCCTGGAGAAGGATACGGTGGGAGATTTTGCCTGACAGGGACTAAATCAGAAGGAATGATGGCAAAGACCCAGAATTAGAGGAAATCATCAAATCCAGTTTATTTATTAATCTGTTCAAGCTTGGATTCTATAACAAGGCTGTGGATCCATAGAATTATATACTGTTAGAGTCTGATGGTCCCTGAGAAATGCAGAAACTAAGACTCAGAGAAGGAAAGGCATTTGCCCAAAGCCACACAGCTGGTTAATGGGCAAGCCATTAGAACACAGGGCTTTGACCCGAAGAAATCTGTATCAAGATTTAGCTTTCCTCTAAAGGGTATGGTGCATGAGGGTGACTCTACACATCCCAGCAAAAGGGGTTGGCATTCCCAGTGTCTGTGATGCTCCTGTGGTTACAGAAAGAAAGAAAGAGCCTCAATCCAGGAGTGGCTCCAAGGGTCCCAACCATCAGGGAAAGTGGGAGTTTCCTGCAGTGGTTTCAGAGGCTCCTTACAGGAGTGGCACTATTCCATTAGTAGGCATCAGACATTTGTGCCTGGCCTAGGGACATTACAACTTTGGCTCCTATAGCACGAAGTGGAACTAAATGAGGCACTGTCAAAGATAGAACATCCAGAGGCATCCCTGAACCCCCCAAGGCTTCCTGAGATGTTAGGGAACAGGGGCAGGGGCAAAGGAGCAGGGTGGGCAGGAAGAGGATCTTGCATCTGGTTACAGGTATATCTGAGGCTACAGGAAGTGGTTGAAACGTGCAGGTCACTCATCATACCATGCTAATCCTGGAGGGGACCAGCTCCCTCTCTGAGTGCTGGCAGGTATTTGCAGCAGCCCACCTTGTGTAATTCTTATTTCCCAAGGTCTAAGTGAGACCATTCGTTCATTCCCTAAACAAAACTTTGCTTCGTGTCTTCTCTGTGCTAGGCACAAACTTCAGTTCTGGAGTACAGTGGTGAATAAAACAGACTCAATCCTGTGCAGCTCTTAGCGAGGTGAGAGGATATTCAATAAACAAGTGAACAGTTAAAATACCCATTGGTATAGAGGTTTGTATTGAAGTTTAAGGCAGGGCAAGGAGGGAGAAAGTGACAGGCAGAGGTATTATATTAAGAAGGGTCTAGCTGGAGCAGGACTGGGCCTGGGGAATCCCCTATTCTAGGCCTTCTGTCGAGTCTCACTTCCGGAAAGAGCAAAGCACACAGGGTCATAATTTCAGAGTCTGCTGCCTGTGTCCCCATGCCTAGGCAGGACCTCGAATATACTGATAACGGTGAGGGGAAATTAGCACGTCGATGACTAAAACACCCTCCAAGGACTCCTCTCCACACCCTCTGGGGCCTGGCTGGGCTATGAACCCTTCACTACTGTACTATAAACGTACTTGCCGTGCTTTTATACAACCGGCAGCACAGTAGGTTTATTTACACCAGCATCATCACAAATATGTAAGTCATGCATTGCAGTATGATGTTACAAGGGCTATGACATCACTAGGTGATAGGAATTTTTTAGCTCTATTACAATCCTATGGGGCCACAGTCGATCAAATTGTCATTGATCAAAACGTCATGACAGTACCTGGAAAACAGAAGGAGACAAATGTTTAGAGACGAAATTAGCTTCCACATCCCAGAGTTCTCAAGTGTACATGCGAACTGAAGAAAATAAAAATAAAATGCTGAAAATTTAGAACATGCAGGTAATAAATGAAAAAGAAAGATGGATGCAGTCCTAACCACCTGCTTTGTTTCCTTCCAGTCTTTTTTCTGGGCATAATAAATCAGTCTGGGAACAGACGGTGTTTTCTATCTGGGTAATTTGAGGAGTAGGTTGAGAGTTTAAAAAGGACTGCATAAGGTAGGGCACAACACCTAGGCTGGCAACAGCACGTGCTACTAAAACCCCAGACAGGAGGGGTGGGGTTGGGGGAGCAGTTACCAGAACCTGGAAGAAAACGATCTGTGGGAGGGCTGCCCTGGGAGAGCAGTGACCCTATCTCATTGTCCTGCTGCTCTCTGAGCCCTTGCTGGGCTTCCCATTGGCTGGACACTACAGAAGCATGTCAATGCAGTCCAGACTGGTCAGCCTTCTGGGCAGAAAGCAGGTGAGAAAGGGCAGAGTGTGGATCTGAAAGGGTAAAGGGAAGAGATCCTGTACACGTATTATAGATTTTCTTTTAGTGGGACATTTCAAATGCTGTTTCATGGCCTCATTTCCTTCGTAAATAAAATACCAGGCTGGATAAAAGGGGAATCCCTGACTCTAAGAAAGGCTCAGCCATTAGCCGGCCCACCCTGTCTCACAAGGATACTCTTTCAGGGAGCTGCTATGGCTCATTACACTAACAAGTTGCAGCCTTCTTATTTCTCCAGGCGGCTTAGCACCTTTCCTTTTCTTGCCTCCTAATGAGTAAACAGTTTGGCCCTGCATAAGGAAAGCAGAGAGACAGGCAGTGGCAGTTGCGAGGGCTGCCAGTAGTATCATTCTCAGGGACCAAGGGGCATTCCCGCCCAGCACTTCACAGTCGTGTGGGGATCCTGTTAAAGTGCAAAATCCGGTTTTGTAGGTCCGAGAGGGGCCTGAGACTCTGCATTTTCTAAGAAGCTTCTTGGTCCTCTGATCACACTTTGATGGCAAGGTTCTAGAGAGAAGCCTTGAGACCTATGTGCTCAGGCTCCAAGGGAGGAGAAGTTGGGGTCATTGTAGGCAACCGACTATAGCAGGCAAAACTTTATCTTTCTTTTCAGACCTAACCTGTCCATGGGCCATTAGAGCCCCCCTGCTTTAAGGTTTATATGGTGTTAAAATTCAAGTTCTTATTTTGGAAGGGTAAATTATGCACAGTCCTTAATGCCTTGGCTATGCTCCAGCTATCTACCCAGATTAGTTCAACAGAAAGCAAAGCATCAAAGAAAAGGAACACAGGACTGGTCTGCACTGATGAGATAGGCCGGCTGAGGTGGGGCAGGCTAGACAGCTGGGTCATACCTGACTGGGTTTCCAGGTGAACAGGCCCAGAACAGCCACACCAGGGGTGCAACGGGCTGAAGCTCAGGTTCATCCTGCCTCTTATTTTCCCTAGAGCCAGGCACACAGACATGCTCTGGAGGTCATACTCCCGCAGACACCATCTTCCTAATATCAGAAGTCTTCTTTTTTGATGGCTCTGAGCCTGATCATTTTGTTTTTCTAGAACTTGGCCTTTCCGCCTTCCGGGGTGAAGGGAGAAGACCTAGGACTTTTTGCCTTTGCCCACTAGAATGTGAGAGCCCAGGGAGGCCAGTGTACACCTCTGTCTCAGCCTCCACCACACTTTCAACGCCTAGAGTCAAGCATCAAGTAGGCACCCAGAATTGTCTGTTGAGGAATCAGTGTTTGCCTGCCAATGTCCTTTTCAATCAGCTCGCTGCTGGTCCTTGTGGGGAAAGCAAACCGTGACAGATGATTGACTGAACTGATTGAATCTCAGGACTTGAGAACTGGAAGGGATGTCTCTCTATGTCCCTAACACCCTTGATCATGGAAACTGAATCCCAGAGGCAAAGAGGTTTCCCCATGATCACACAGCATGCTTGTGGCAGAATCAGGCAAAGCCCAGGTCTCTGATTCTCAGTTCAGGGCTTTTTCTACTTTACTGTTTCCATGTATATTCATTCATTAACAGCTATCTATTGATCAACTACTATATTCCAAGAACTGTTCTAGGCACTAAGGATTCAGAATTAACAAGAAAACAGAGTCCCTTCCCTCATGGAGCTTATATTCCAGGGGAGGAGACAGAAATAAGCAAGAGAAGCTATAGAGGAAATAAACAGGCTAATGAGATATGAAATGTGTAGAGCTGGGTTGGGGGTCACCCAAAGAAAAGGTGACTTAGTTGAAGCTGTAAACTGAGCTCTGGTGTCTGATTCTTTGCTATGCAATTTCTGTTCTGTATCTTCCCAACATTTTTCAATCCCTTCCTCACTCTGTTCTGAACTCATCGGTTAGGCCTCTGTTGTCCCAGTCATCCTCCAACTACCCATGACCCTCTCCCCAGCCACCAGTCCTTCTTCACCCAGAGTCCAAGCCAAAGTTACCTCATCTCACAAGGTGCCCCAGTGCTCATACTTTTAGTGCCAGAACTGGGAAAGACTAATATTCTGACTCATATCTCCCAAGGTGACTCAGTCCTTTAGTGCCAGAACTGGGAAAGACTAATATTCTGCTTTGAGTCCAAAGTCTCCATTTTACAGAAGAGGAGCTTAAGGCCCAGAGAGGACAAGTGACTTGCCTAAGGTCACACAGTAACTGGCAGAATTTCCACCTTCTTGTTTCCTCCAACATTTTCTCCTTTACTCCCTGCTAACCCTCCAGGAGTCACCAGGAGTTTCAAGGAGTATTAAGCAAGCTCTCATCCTTGGTCCCATTCCCCCAGTCCCCAAGGAAATCGAAGAGAAGTAGCTAGGTGCAGTCCCTCTGCCATCTTGTGGCTGCTCCTAAGAATGTCACCTGTCCTGCTCTTTTGGAAAAGTGACCACGGAATTCCCACTCCCTATACCCATAACTTCTGACATACACTTCACCCACTCAAATACTCGTCTCTAAGGAAAAAGGCAGGGCTGAGGGGCAGGCCCACGGCTCACTGGCTCTGGGTGAACCTTGGCAAAGGCACTTCTCCCTTCAGTACTCAGTTTCCTCTTTTGTAAAAATGAAAAAAGAATCTCTCCCCGCTCCCCTCAACACAGAGCAGTTGTAAGGTTCCGGGAACAGATCACAGACGTGAAAGTGCTCTGAGCAGTCAAGAGCGCTGTGCATATGGTTATCTCCACTCACCCAGCACCCTCTCTCTATCATTTAGCAAAGACCTTCAACCACCCAGAAGTCACCCAGAATAAGTGAGAGTGAGAGGCTTCATCACCTGCACATACAGAAGACTCATTTGCAGGATACAGGCCCTCTTTGCTGCTTGCAGTGGGATTAATCCTTCCCATGACCACCTGTCTGGCCTCTGTCAGGATGTCTCTCTGTGGCATGGGGAAAAGATAGCATCTGGGTGATTCTTACAGCACCCAGTGCCAAGTTCTGTGGGTAACTGGTGTCTCTAGGTGCTCCAGGCACTGTCTGTGCTCCTCCCCTAGCCCCTAACTTTACCCTATCAGTGTATCCTTTGCTTGAAGACTTTTTCTACCTACTGGAGCCACTCTGCCACCTGTCAGCAGGCCAGAAATCTTAGGAATAAGTGTTGCCTGGAGCAGTCCTCAGCTCATGACTGAGAGGAATTCACGAATAACTACCCCAGCTCCCTCACTTTGCAAGTAGGGTAACTCTGAGGCCTCAGCTCCCGGAGTGCTCTCATAGGACTAAGTCCCACTAGCCCCTGGGGGTGGCTGACTTGACACCAGCTCCCTATTGGTGCTCCCCTTCTTGTCTTTCTCCTCTCTCCATGGGATTTCCTTCACTTTGAAATCAACTATTTGCATCTCAGAGTTGGCTTTGGGAGAGGCCCAAACCTAGCTCAAGGATAATCGCTAACATCAGGACCCCTTCATGTGGCCTGCCTCTCAGTGCTCTTCTTCTGGGCCAGCTCCTCACTGCTGCCACCCTATTGGACCAAACGCAGAGAAAGTCTTTCTCTAAAGATTTCTTTCTACCTCTTTTTATTCTCTGTGTATAAACTGCCCCACCTGCCCCAGGTACATTATTTATTTTAATGAGTTATCACATTTTTATTGAGCATTTACTGTGTTCCAACCCCTATGCTAGAGGCTAAGAACACAGTTGTAAGATTTACTGCTGTCTTCGTGGAATTTACAGCCTAGTAGTAAAGGCAGGTACTAAATAAACATACATGCAAATGAAAGTTACCGTTCCAAATTGTGATGGGGCCACAAAGTGATGGACGGATTGCTGCGGAAGAGAAGTTGGGAGATGGAGGGAGCCTATTTTAGTGGACGAGAGGTCAGGGCAGACTTCACTGAGAAAAAGCTACTCAAGCTGAGACCTGGAGAGAGAGGAGGAGCCAGTCAAGCAAACTCTGGGTGAGAATGTTTCAGGTCCCACAAAGAGTCCGAGGTAGGAAATAGCTTGGCATGCTGGAGGGACCAAGAAGCCAGAGTGATGAACTAGAAGAAGGATGGTGAGAACTACTCAGGAAGTGATTGGCAGACGAGGCAGAAACCAGGTAGCACAGGGCCTCCAAGGCCTTCTAAGGACATTTGCATTGTACTTTCAGTACAGTGAGAAGCCCAGGGCAGTGCCATCACAAGGTCGTTTGAAAGAGTCTGACTGGCTTCTGGGGAAGTTTGGGCTGCAGGAGAAGCTGTTAGATGCAAAGAGACCTGCCTAGAGAGCACTGCAATTGTTCAGAAGAGAAAAAAAACAACAATGATCAAAACTAGGGAGCTAAAAATGCATGGAGAGGGAGAGAAATTAAAAGGAGTATTTCACCAATAATTCTAAATCCATCATCAACAGCAAAATAAGTGTAGGAGGTGGGGGTAGGGTATTTTATAAATGAAACCTAAGAGCGACCCACTACCTAAAGGTAGCAGTTAGAACAAAACTGTAAACCTTCCTAGATACCAAAAATATAAAGGTATATCTAATTCCTCAGCACTCTACAAAGGACAGAGCAGCTAACATGAGGACACACAAAGATTCTCTCTCTCTCTCTCTCTCTCTCTCTCTCTCTCTCTCTCTCTCTCTCCACACACACACACACACACACACACACACACACACTCACTCACACCCCTATTTATGGAAAATACAAAGGACACCGGAACTTGTTAAACTATACCACAAGGAGATAATCAGCAACTTTCAGATCGTGTGAGGCTCTCCAAGACAAATGATCCAAATTATTCATTAAAAAATAGAGGGAGATAAAAAGTTGTAGAACTTAATAAGATATAGGGGAACTTATAAAGTAAAGCAATTTAAAGGTCGGCCAATCACAACATATGGATCTCATTTGAATTCCAATTCAGACAAACTATAAAAATACTTTTTCCCGAGTCAATCATGGAAATATAAACACTGACTGGATATTTTATTATTTTAAAAAATTATTTAAAATATTAGGAATGATAATGATAAATCGTTTTATTTTTAAAAGGAGTCCTTATCTTTTATAAAAATATACTGAAATATTTTTAGGTAAAATCATATGATGTCTGGGGTTTATTGCAAAAAAATTTGAAATGGGGAATGGGTAAAATAATAGATGAAGTAAGAGTCATGTGATATTGATAATTTTTGAAACTGGTGATGAGTACATTGGTTTCTTATATATTTTTTTTCTGATAAATGTTTGAAAAAAATCCATAATAAAAGTGCTTAATGGAACCAAGAGAAATGAGAAGATTTGAAAAATTCCTTGGAGGTGGAGTTGATCTAATATGGTATTGGATGATATGGGACCATGAGAGAACTAGAAGTATCTAGAACATCACCCAGTTCTCTGGCTTGTGCAACTCTTCACATGGTGGTTGTATCAGTTGGCTCAGGCTGACATGACAAAATACTATACACTGGGTAACCTAAACAACAGAGATTTATGTGCTTACAGTTCTGGAAGCTGGAAGACCCAGATCAAGGTCCAAGAGGATAGGTTTCTGGTGAAAGTTCGCTTCCTAACTTGTGGACAACCACTTTCTCACTATGTCCTCACATGGTGGAGAGAGCTCTGGTGTCTCTTCCTCTTCTTATAAGGACACCAATCCTATTGAATTAGGGCCTCACCCTTATGACCTCGTTTAACCATAATTATTTCCTAAAGACCTTGTCTCCAAACACAGTCACATTGGGTGGAGGTAGGGGCACAGAGCATCAACATATGAACTTGGAAGGGACACAATTCACTCTATAACAGTGGTGTCATTCGCTGAGATGAGAAAGACTGGGGAAGAACATTGGGGAAAGAGAGATATATCTTTATTACCAGGAGAGGACATCTAGATTTTCAATTAAAACAAAGTTGACCAAAGCTACAGGTTCCCAACAAAGATTTAGAAACAAGAATAATAGCACCATTGATTTACTGCACATAAACCTTTACCAGGAATTGTGCTTGGTGCTTTTTAAGCATCATCTCACTGAATCTTCTTAGAGTCCTAATTATATAGATGACAAAACTGAAGCACAGAGAAGTTAAGTCACTTGCCAACACCACGTGGCTAGCAAATAGTGGAATTGGGACCTGTCCAATATAAGATCCCATGCTTTGTTTTCACTGTACCAGGAAAAGCTCTGAGTTTGGGGTCATAGAGGGCTACATGGGGATCCCGGGTTTGCAGTTTACTTGATGAAAAGATCTAAGTAAGTGACAACTTCTCTAAACCTCAGTATCCTCTTCTTGAAATGGGGATTATAATATCAACTTCACAAGGCTTTAATGAGGATCATATAAGGTAGAGTATGGGCAGTGCTGGCCTCAGAGTGAGCACTTAAGGAGGGCAGTTGATATTGTTATTATTACTACTTTTATTAAATATCTTCATTCGTTTTTTTGAACCTTTCTCTGGAAGTTCCCAGACTGTGGCTTATCTGTCATCACCAAAATCTTTACCCCTTTGTTTATATTTATCCTCCTTCCAACAAAGCAAACAGTCTGGGGTGCCCTTCTGATAGGGATGGGAACAGGATGAGTAGGGCAGAATACATATTACTCATTGCACCCTTCTCTCATCCCTGAAAGTCTAGTGCTGCCAACCAGGATAAAATGGCTATGCTCCTACTACTTCTCAGCAGACCCAGTTTCACATGTTGGTCTCACTGTTAAATCTCATGTCCCTATTTGAGGGTTCATAAAATGTTTCGAGTATTTATTGAGGACCTGGGCTTCTACTCCTGCTGTCACAAGCAGTTCAGTAGATATCCTACCCTCTG
>NW_006494614.1:42900019-42903865 GCF_000325575.1 Pteropus alecto | reverse complement strand
GTGGTCAACATTCCATGAGCTTGAACCAGTTTTACATCATTGAGCTGAACATGTCCTACCTCTAGACCTTAGCCTCCTCATCAGAGGCTGTATGGAGAGGGCTCTAAAAACTACATCAGCTGTGGGGTCTGACATCTGTTAGGGCTGAACTTACGTAGGCTCCCATGTTGATTTTTGAGTGAGATGAGGAAAGAATGTGGCTCAATTGCATAGTGGAAAGTCAGGTTCATCCACCCCACCCCCAACCACAATCTTAAAAATGTTGCTGCTTCTCTGTCAGAAAGAAGGCTAGTAAGGTGAAAAAGAGATTTATAATTCCTTGTAAGTCTCTTTGAGGGCTTTGCAGGATAAATTTTCTGTGCAATCACCTACAGAGAAAACCAGAGATTAGAAATGCAAGAATTTTTCTGTGTGTCATGTCAGAGGCCTGACACGTAAGCACTGAGGTTTGGAAGGCTGCATGCCGCAGGAAAAGAGAGAGTTTGGCACCCATTTGCCCAGGGCCTGTTAGGTGCTTAGCACCAGACTCCAAATTGCTGAGAAATAAAACTTTAAATATGCAAACATTGTCCATGCTTGTCTGAGTCAGTTTGGGCTGCTTTAAACAAGATTCCATAGACTGGTCAGCTTAAACAACAAACCTTTCTCACAGTTCTGGAGACTATAAGTCCAAAATCAGGGTGCCAGCATAGTCTGGAGATGGCCTTCTACCTAGTTTACAGATGGCCACCTTCTTGCTGTGTTCCGACAGGGTGAAGAGAGAAAACTCTAGTTTTTTTTATCTTCTTTTAAGGACAATAATCCCATCATGGGGTCTTCACTCATGACCTCATCTAAACCTAATTATCTCCCAAAGGCCTCACTTCCAAATATTATCTCGTTGAAGACTTGGCTTCAAAATATGAATTTTGAGGGGACACAAACATTCAGTCCATAGCAGTGACCTTAAGGTCATTACGGTTTACCTCGAAAGATGGAAAAATAGTGTGGTTTCCAGACTTGTGTGTTTTCAAATATATGGTGGTTTATTCACTCATAGTCAAGGGTCCCTGTGCCTCTGGAGACACACACGCCAGGAAGAGAATGGGAGGAAATGACCAGAAGATCACAGAGCCCAAGGTACCGTCCACGGGAAGGTAGTTGTCACCTCATGTTTATGAGGATAGGTGGGGCAAGAGAGGGCAGTTAGGCAGGAACGGGCCAGAATCACACAGTTAACTTTTCAGAGCAGGGCCTGGAAAAGACCCCTACCCAAGGCTCAGACAATCCCTCTGGACACAGGCAGCCCCATCCCAGTCAGTTCTGGAACAGTGTTGGGATCTTGGCATTGGGAACCGGTTTTCTCAGCTGTGAAACGGCTCCGAGAGTTTGTCAGGGTTAAAATGATCTTGCTTTGTAAACTGCAGAGCATTATATATATGTGTGATCCATATATTTAGAAAAGATAGAGTAAATACTTATGACTGATATGCATCATTGATATTTTAAATTATACAAATCAACAATAATAACAGGATTAAATTCTGTGAACTTACATGGAATCCCAGAGCAGAAGGGTTCTCCCATGCAAGCTTTCATATCTGGTGCTGGCGGCCCCTAGTCCTTATCAGTGCCAAGTGATATTAGTCACATTACAAATGGTGAATACATTTAATTGCAGAAATCTCCTAAAGAGAGCCACTCAAGAGGGAATTCTCATGTCTATACTCCAACTAGCCCAGTGCTCAAACGGCTCAAGCTTCAAGCCTGTGGGATTCTTGGTGGAGAGTGACAACTCATCACTCTAACCTTGGAAAATGCAGAGCTCTAGAAATCGAAGAGAGACCAGAGCTGCTGTAGCTAGAACTGGGGCCATGCTGAAGCCTCCTTGATGTCCGTCATCCTCCTATCAAGCTGGTCCTGTTCTTCATGGCTCTGAGAAGAAAAAAAAAAGAGGGAGAGACAGACAGGGAACAGCTGACAAACTCTGTGGCCTCAGAGTTTTGTCCTAGTTTTTACCAACAGAGGATCTTTGAAAGGTCCAGCAAGTTCCAGACCTCCTTGCTATAGAGCCTAGGCTGGCCATGAAAAGTCAGTACCATCGCACTCAGCTGCTGGCACCTATTATCATCTTGTCACTCTTCATCATCCATTACCTGACTATAATTTTTCCCAGGACTGACAGAAGAACACAACAACCTTATCCATGGCCCCAAATCTCCCACAGCACCATGTATTCTGGTGCGTGGGTTCATGCCTTTTAGGGATAAAATTTCTCCCCTTTTTAAAACTAAAATACTCACAGAAAGAAAGATTCTCTCCCTAGACCACAGATACTGAGTTACCTAGCGACAGAGCAAGGCTCTGCTCAATAAGGCATACTGCTGTCAGCTCCTCAGGCAGAGTAAAGTGCTGGGGCTGCACACAGAAGGCCAGAACCACCCTCTCCGATCTGCCTCTGATAGCCAGCATCCTCCGTGATAGGCCCATTAATCTTGGCTGAAAGGTGATCCTAACCTGGTCTTTTGAGTTCACAACACCAAGCCCAAGAGATAACATGCAAACAACATTACTATAATGCTGGATGAGTGGCCAGACTCCTTGGGCCAAAACAAAATTCCAAGAAGTACTAAAGTTTATAGCCAAAGCTGAGAGACTCCTGCCACTTTAAAGTGTTGGCTTAGATGTTGATAACAAATGAAGAAATCTTTAGGTCACAGCTGAGATTTGGGACAAGGAGATTCAGGGCAGGGATAGAAGCAAAGGCATCAGGGGATCTGTGCCAGGTATGAGAAAATCAGGCAAGGCACCACTCTGACTTCTATTTTAAAAGCAGTTATAGATGGAGCTTTAAAAGATGTCTTGAATTTGTGATTGGTCTTCCTCTCCCTCCTAGCACACAACGTTGTCCTCAGGGGCTGTCCTTATTTCGATAACAAAACAAGAAAGCAAAGAGTGTTTACTGAACAATATGTAAAATAACATTCTAATATCTCCAGAGAACTCAAATCATCATTTTCATATTCGCGAAAGCACAAACGAACACCCCCATTCATTTACAGGGAAGAAAACAGGCTAAACATTTGTGTAGCTTTTCCAGATTTGTACAGGGCTTCAGTGATGGAGCTATGACCAAAACAGGTGCTCTGGCTTCCTGCATGGAGCTCGTTTCAGTACCCACCCTCCCCATGCCCTTTCATATTTAACACAAGGAAGTCACATATTCAGAGGAGAAACTAGAAATGAGAATGAAAAACGCAAAACAACAAAACAACCAAGGACAGCACATTAAAAACAAAGAAGCAGGCTGTGGAAAAGCTCACAAGGCTGACCAACCTTCAAGCTCGGACAGCTGGGACTGAGGCTTACTTCCAGAGCACACAAGGTCCAGCTGTCCAAGCTCTGATGTGGGCTGTGGGGAGCCCGCTGGAATCCACTGTTCACCAGGGGAGAGGTGAGGAGTGGAAAGGAAAGAAGGGTTCAGCCTAAGCAAGTAGGTGCCTGCTGGGATGGCCAGGTCTCCCGTGCAGACCCCTCTGCAGGCTGGCCCCCCAGCCTACCATCTTCATCGAGGGAGAAGGAAGGTACTGCACAGGCCACATACCTGGAGATCCAGGGAGGCTTGGGCCACCTGTCGAGGGTATAAAGCACTTTCTGGGGTAGAAACCTATTGGTGTGGGAGATAAAGGGGCCAGTCCACCATTAGGAGGACAAGGGCAAGACAATGATCACTTTCAAATGGCTTATGAGCTTACCCCACTGTGAGGTGGGGGATGTGAATACACACTGAAAACTGCAAAAGCGATACCAAAACTAGGCTCCAACGGTTTCTGCCACTGGTACCAGTGGTCCAGGCTCCTTGACAAG
>NW_006494614.1:42883647-42899992 GCF_000325575.1 Pteropus alecto | reverse complement strand
GAGACGTTTGGGCAAAGTGAAAGCCATGCCCTCTAAGAACCAAGTCAGTGTACAGACTACCACTGCCAAGATCTGAGGGTTTACTGTTGACCCAGTGAAATGGAGTCTAACAAACCAGATAATACACTTTAAGTAAACCAAGGTAGTACAAAACCACTCTAATCACTTCTGAGGTAGGCCCCAGAGGCTTAGAACTTCTGTGAAGGGTCTGAGGTGCTGGCATGGCTCCAGGGACCTGTGGGAGGGGACGCTGGGCAACCAGGATGCTCTGAGATTTTCTAAGGTGGTGCAGCAACTATTTGTAAGGGCTTTTGCAACTGGCACCAGTGGTCAAAGTCCCATTAGGTGTGGGCCCAAAGATGAGAACATAGAGAAAATGTGGGGCCCGACTGTCAAGGTCGACGAGTAAAATATAAGGTGCCTAATATGAGATAAACAAAAAATAATGACATAGAACATACTTATAATAAAATTTTTTTTTTTTATCACAAGTTCAAATTAAACTGAGCAGGCTGTATTTTTATTTGCTAAATCTGGCAACTTGAGGTCTGAATAGCCAGTGTACGCGAAGAACCAGGGCAGCACAAAGACCACTGTTATTGCTGTCGGGCAGGGACCAGGGGCCCTGCCAAGGTGGAATCTCTGGCAAGGCCATGGTGACATGACGTGGGATATCATCTTCATGGTACCTACCATGAAGACACAGTGACACTCCTCTACTACAGCCCTGTCTGCATGAGGCACATGAGGAATTTTACACTGTCTAGTAGCCACTTTTTAAAAAGAGAAAAAATCAGGTGAAATTAATTTTAATGTCTTTTATCTAATCCAATATATCCAAAATATTGTCCTTGCAGCACATAATCAACATAAGAATATTAATGAGATATTTTACATTCTCTTTTTAGGACTAAGGCTTTGAAATCTAGTGTGTAAATTAATAGCCTTTCTCAATTTGTACTAGGCACCCTTCAAGTGCTCTATAGCCATTTATGCTGCAGTGAGGCTCTAATGGCTTCAGAGGCTGGCAGCAGCATCTGGGCCCCTTGCCAAGCATCCCAGACATTGGCGTGGTCTCCATGATTTTAAGGACGTAGGGTGAGTGAGGGGCCAGGCAGCCAGTTGACTCTAGGAAACAAGGCAATGTGGGGGCCACTTTTGGACAACTACCAGGCTTTCACCAGATCCCCAGGCCACTGCTTAGGATCTGAGGTTTGGGGCAAGCCCAGGGATTTGGAAAACCAAGCAGTCAATGTATCCTGAGAGAAGCCAAGGCAAGGCTTTAATTTCTTCTAATGGTAAGGGCTGGCACCACATACCTAGGCCCTCTGCCAAGCATCCGAGACAAAGGAGTGAAGAAAGGGGGCTGGTCCACCAAATAATACTGTGACAAAAGTACTGTAGTAATTATTCTCTAATGACTTCAGAGGCTAGCCCCAGGAATGAAGCCTCAGGCTGCGGGACTGAGGCTGGGGTGGGTCATGGTGATGTGGAGAGTGGTAGCCAGCCAACTGATAAGGTCTGGGAAGAACTGAGACAACACGGTGAGCTTGAGGTTGCCAGCAGAGGGGCAGTCCTCCTGCCAAGGGTCTAAGTCATTGGTATTCTCCAGGTGCATGAGGAAAGAGGGCAGGTAGGCAACCAGTGCTCTCTAAGACGTAAATCTAAAGTAAAGGTGACATGGTCTGGGGAGTGGTGTGGTCAGTTTCACTCTTTGCCCAGTGACACCCAGAACCCCTTCAACCAGAACCATCAGGGCCTCCCTGCTTGGACCTGTGCTCCTCCTCTAAGAATGTTTCCAGCTGAGTCCAGCAGATGACAACTGCGTACAAGGCATGCCCACCCCAGTGATGGCCCACCCAGGCTGACAAGACAGAGCGAGATGGCAATTCTCCCTGTTGTATAAGCCCATACATAATTCCTTCAATTTTGCCTTTGGCTCTTGAAACCAAAAACATTTGTAAAACCCTGCTCTACCTAATGACTTTCAGGGACTGTCCAGAGGTCAAGTCCCTTGCCAGGGGTCTGAGGCAGTAGACACGGTACAGGGGCTCCTATGATATGGGAGGAGGAGGCCAGGCAGCCAACACATTAAGAAGAGCCAAGGTAGCATGGTATCTACCCTCTAATGCTTTCTGGAACTGGCATTAGAAGCTAGCTTTCTTCCCAAGATTTGATGCACAGGACATGGTGGAGAAGGAAAGGAGGGGGTGTGGACTCAACCCCAGGTGACAATGTAGCTGCTGATAATCTGTCATTGAACAGTGGCTGTGATTACCCCTCATGAGGGCAGCCTCCCTCTCCTGTTTGTTGCCAGAAAGGTGAATGGAGGAGGGCAGGCAGAATTATTTCATTACCTAGTAAAGGGGTCTTTAGGTGGAAGGCCAGTTGTAAGATGTGGATGCCTATATAAGAGGCTCATGCCAACTGTAGTCACATAGATGTGGAATCATATTTTAACACATCCTGTGTTTGTCTGTAAAGTTAGGGAATGGAGGACAGCAGAGTGGTCCCTACTCTTGTCACATAGTTCCAAGATGGAAGGAAGCTGTAGCTGTGTACTCTGAAGTAGGAGCGTAGGACCAACATCGAAGGAGGGACACTTCTTCTAGACAAGGAGGAGGTAGAAAGGGAGTCCAGGGTCTTTTAAGTTAGAGGGCTGGGCGATCAAGGTTATTAACTGGTCGACATAAGTCACTACCTTGGAGAAGTCTGAGGTTATTTGATATTAACTCTGTCTGCAAAGTTGGGTTGCGGGGAGAGGGCAGAGTAAGATGGAGAGATTCTGAGTAAGATGGAGAGGGTTTGAAGGCAATTGTGCAGGTGTGGGGAAATAAGGGCAAGGAATAGGTTAGTAGGCAGCTTCAGTGCCCAAAGCAAATTTGTAGCTCAATATATTGATTGGAGCTTTACAAAAGAGGTTTTAAAAAGGTCAGATGCTAGCATTAAAATAGGGTCTAAAAGAAGTGCAAAGTTCAGAAAGTTTTCATATTGGGATCACCAACTAAGGAGGTATGCAGAAGTTGATGGTGGTCCTTTACCAAGGATCAGGTTTGGTGCCTCAAGGGCCAAAGCTCTGAAAGGGTGAGAGAATTGCCGTGCTGTCAAAAATGAAATGACCAATGGAGGTGAGTGGTGGGTTCAAGAGGAGTAAGGACTTCCTGAAGCCGGGAGGAGACTTTGGAAAGGGCAGAGCTACAGTGAGGATAAATCAGAGTTCAAGAGCGGCTCAGATTGGAGTTGCGATGTTTGGAAAGAGAAGGAATTTAACTCAGAGAAGGAGCTCAGGGTTTGCGGTCTCAGAGGTGCAGATGCCTCTGTCAGGGTCCAAATTGTGGAGAGACGTGGCGCCAGGAAGCCCAGATACAGGGAAGCTCATCAACAAGAGTTTCAAAGTGACCGCTGATATCTCCCTGGCAGGATGGAGAGACCACAGGGCAGATTCTAAACTTCTTGAAAGGTGAGAGCATCTTTCAAGGTGTGCAGGTGGTGGTAACAAATTATGCACACAAGTTTGGCAACAGGGACTGGGAAGTGTGTCTTGATTATGGAGAATTGGATGAGCAGTTTTCTGTTCTCCCTGCGATGAAGTCAGAGGAGGGAATGCACAGACCAAGGAGGTTTTGGTTGTGTGAAGTGGTGAAGGGTGCAATCGAGAAAAGCCTTGGTGAGCAGGGGAGTTCATCATCTAGAGAGTTTATGGTAGTGTGGGGGTCCCACTGCTTAGTCACTGCTACTCAAACCCAGTCTCTTACCCTTTACTTTGGAAGTATTTATCAGAAAGATGCCCTTGTTCTCATGGTGGAAAACAGAGCAGAAAGGTCATGGCTGCATCTATTGTTGCTGAGCAGAAATGACTGAGCCAGAAGTCAAAGAGGAGGAAATGGGGATTAGTTAGATTACGCCGATGTGCTTCTTTAATTACTGCAAAATCTAGTACGTCCACATGCATCCTTAAATTTGGTGTAAAAGCAGGGTTTCAGGTTGCTATAGATAAATCATTCTGTGCACTGGAGCTCTTTTGGAACTCCAGAGGCCCCAAATAATGTTTCAAACGACTATGAAATTCTCATAACTAATGACCACATTTACACATTTACCCTTTTTCTTTTTTAAACATGCAATTTTTTGACTGCAACATCTGCTTTCTATATAAAACTTACTTAATATCTGGATTCCCATTGCTTTTTCCTGGGTTGTTCACTCTTCAGTGTGGAAGCCTTGCAATCTCTGAGACTCTTCACGGTTGTCATATTTGCTTGATCAAAGTTTGTTCATGATTTATTGTCTAAGTTTATAAAGTTTGTTTGGTTAAAGATCTCAGAGATAGTATTTCTTTTTGGAGTCAAAACTTTCTACTCAAACAGAGCACTTTCCACATCAGGCCTTTCCACATGATGTATGTGAGAGAATGTTGCTATTAAACCTATGTCTTACAGCCATTATAAGCAGCTCCTAAGATATCCTTGAGTCAGAGCTTCCTACCTTCTGACTATCTGGTTTTCCTTTCTGGGTTAAATCGTAGAATGGTCTGGCTATAGCAAAATGAAGAGCACATCTCCTACAACACCATGCTCATCCAAGAGTGATACCCAAGTAATCGAAGATAGTCTGAGCGTTATTCAAAACTATAACCTGAAGTTGCTTTGTCATTGGTACTGAGAATGTACTCACGTAATGACTCAGCTAATGGCTGAGTACCTGCTGTAAAAAAATTTTCGGATCAGGTAATATTTAAATATTCTAGAGCATTAATTAGGTGAGAAATCTGAGTCACAGGCTCAGTTGCTTGCATGATGATGATGCATTTATTCTTCATGCAGACATGCATATATCTAAGTCTTACAGCTGTACATGGCAGGGAATGATCTACGGACACTTCAAATCCAATGGTTAGCTAAACAGCATGTAGAAAAATTATCTTAAATGTAGATGTGCTTCAGTCGCGGTCTAGTCAGGAAAAGAGATTCACCAATTTGTTAACAGAAGGAATTTAACATAAAGAATTGGCTAAACTGATATTGGAGAACTGAAAGACAAAGGGAGAATTCTGCAGCTATACCCATTGGCCAAAGAGAAAAAGGGTGACACTGGAGTTATTAGGAGCTCTGGGCAAGGTGCTGCTGGTCTCTCAGCAGCTCTGAGGAGGGACCGCTGCCCTGGTGCTGCTGATACTAGGTCCCTTGCATGACAGCCTCTGCCGTTAAGACTCAGACATCTGAGCCACTAGGACACTAGATGGCTGGGATGGTGGCTCCGAGAGAATATGATGAGGCTGGTTGTGGAAGCAGGAAAGAACTCGAACCAACTGCCACCAGCTGGAGTGAACAAGAGTTGCTGGAGTGAGAGTCCTAGGAGCCACACTCAAAACTTGAACAAGCCCATGGTCACAGCTGCAGCTTTCCTATCTCCCTCTAGTGCCCCCTAGTGACCGAATCTAAGAAGGAGCCAGCTGGCAAAGGAGAGATGGGGTCTGCAGGGTCCTAGCCCAGCTTCACACAGTGAGATATACAGGAAGGTTGGTCAGGGGATTATAGACAAGAGCTTAATAACTGGAACAAGATGTGTATGCACCTTATGCACCCATTTATATGCATAGGACAATAGAGTGAAGCACTAAGTTAGATTACTGTGTTCTGTTTATCACCATTACTGAAATTTTGAATGATCCTTGGAGCTTTCTTATATCACGGGATTAAATTTGTTTTGCCCACCCAGTGTTCCAAAGTCAATTTTTTTTCTTATTGATCTTTCAGTCATATACCAAAAGTCTTCCTACGAATTGATGCTAGAAATTTCTGAGCCCTGAATCAATATAGTAAGATAATCATTCTGGGTACAGGGAAGAATTATCAGACTGAGTTCATTCAAACATTCTACACAAAGCCTAATCCTGCTTTTTTGGATAGGTAGTTGTACATTTAGAAATGACAACTAGCAAGACCCAGGTGCTGACAAGAGGCTAAATTGCCCTTTAGAATTATCTTTTCTGCTATCTCCTAGCACTTTACCACTTAACTAAAAAGAGACAAAATAATAGGCTCTTTTGTTTCCAGTACCTATAATGTGCATTTCCAGGTTTGTTTGGGAGTACAGCTGTGAAATCTTTCAGCACTGACATAATTCTCTTCCTATCCAATTGTGAAGTGTTCTTTGAGCGATGTAATTGTTCCCCACTGCAATTCTTACAGCAGTGTGTCAGCATGTCAATCACTTTTTCTTCTTCCATTCCGATTGTTCCCTGCTGTGTTAACACCCAGAATGAGTCCTACCAGCTGTTGAAAGATGTCAGCATATTTGTGTGAACTACTTCATGTTTCTTAGGGAAATTTTCTTAAGGGAAGACTAGTATGTTCCTGATTCTGTGGAGACATGGCTGAGCTTGCACTTAAATTTTCTTTGGGATCAGTAATTAAATATTTCAAATGGCATGTATGAGTATATAGTGTTTTTATCTTAACAGGGCTTTGATCATATTCATTCCAAACTGTAGACTATACATATTATTCAAAATCCTTTTTGGAAATGAGAAACATTGTCTTATGGCAGGTTCCCCTAAAAATCTGAAGATATTATTTATTGCTATGTTTCTGGCTAGCACAAATTCATCAAACTTTCTGATATTTCAAATTTCTCTTTGTCTTGAGTTTACATGCCTGTGTTTCTAAAATTTCTCAAGGTATCCATAATCTGAGTATAACACATTTTCCTTCACTGACAAGGGAGGTTTCTTCAAGAATCTTGACTGGAATTGTTAAATCTCCTGTTGTGGGTTGAATTGTGTCCCCAAAATGATATGCTGAAGTTCTCTGGTACCCGTGAATGCAATCTTATTTGGATACAGGGTCTTTGCAGATATAACTAAGATGTATGTTAAGATGAAATCATACTGGAGTAGGATGGACCCTTACTCCAATATAGTTGGTGTCCTTATAGGAAGAGAAAAAGAGACACAGAGGGTAGAGGGTTGTGTAAAGTCAAAGGCAGAGATTGGTCACAAGCTAAGGAATGCCAGGGACTTCGGAAGCTGGAAGAAGCAAGGAAGAACACTTGTTTCCCTAGAGGCTTCGGAGAGAGCTCAACCCCCTCAACACCTTGACTTTGGACTTCTGGTCTCCAGAACTGTAAGAGAATATATTTCTGTTGTGTTAAGCCATCCAGTTTGTGGTATTTAGCTATAGCAGCCCTAGGAAAGTAATGCACCTTCCCAATCTACTAACTAGAATTCCAGCATAACTTCTTTTTCTTTGCTTTCAACATCCTCATCTTTGTTTTCTTTTGAGTTAGTGCCTTCAGTGCAAGTGGGATCTTCCCTGTCTTTACTTTAGATAGGCACTGGGATAGGGGATTCTTAAATACACTCCTCAAAGAACACTGTGGGTTGATGCTTGTGGTCCATACCTTTGCATGTACTGGCTTAGCGTCATGGGGCATCCTGGGAGCTGATACAGCATCAGATTTTTCTTCACTTGTGTTGCACTGGGGACAGTGTACATGCCACTTAGTTGGTGACTGCTGTTACCAAAGAGAAAAGCCTAGGAGCAAACCATGGGACTCCCTGCATTTTGCCCCAGTCCAACAAACTTATTTCCCAGTCACCTTGGATACACGATCTTGTACTTCACTTCTTCATAAGCACGCTATGCTACAACAAGCAGAATTACAGTGTTGCCATAGCATACCTCTCTCTGATGTAGGTGTAGAGGGGTTTTTAGCTCTCAAAGACCACAACCCCCAGGCCCACTCCCTCTTAGGTGTGTGCCCCTAATTTCTCCTAATTATGATTACTCTATTTATCAATCCCACTTTTAATGTTCTAGGCGCCTCTTCCCAGATAATTTCTTATCCTCACACCTATATCAGAGTTTTATCTTAAGATGTTATAATACTGAATGTACCTGGGGTTTCAAAGTTATGTTGCACTGAAGGTAACCATTGAGACTTAATATCCAAACTAGGACATTTTTTTAGAGTAAAAGAAGATGTTAAAAATAGTTTAAATTCTACAACTTTTGACACATATATTGACAAACGTTGACTTTTATTAAATTGGTGGAAGTGAAATGGTTCTATTTAAAATTTTTTAAATGTTGTCTTTTCTAAAAACTTAAATTCATTTGCATAAAAGGAAAATAAAAGTTTATAATGACAGTTAAACATTTAAAAATAACAAGATCATCTTTGGTATATATTCATAGGTGTTAATTAGTTTCTTAACCTTTATTTGGCACTATATTTTTCTAAAAAAAAAAAGGTATGTATTTCGATACAATATTATTTCCAATGTTCGTTCTGCAATTCAAAGTTCCATATTATGATAATAAACTTGGAATGCATAGGTCAATTGACTCTTCCTGTTGGTCATAATAATTTTAATTGTGAAAATAAACTCTCTATAGGTGCCGAAGTACCAGGTAAGGTCAGAGCCCATCCACTAAATGTAGGATATTCTACATTTTATTTTTTGAAATTAAAATGCGTAAAAATCAGTCCAGATATTTTCAAATGTACTTTATTTTTATCGCTATTGAGTACCTGTTTTCAACAAATATTTTTCTAAGGCAAAACTGGGTAAATAAATTGTCTCTGCTGCTTTTGAACATTTCACTAAATTTAAATGCTTCAAAACTATAGACCTTCTCAATTTCAATACTTTCTGATACAGGATATAAATATGTCCATTTAAAAACAGGAGTTTTCTCCAATGATTCTTCAAATAAGGCAACATACAACCAAGCACAATTATAGAACTTTAAGATTAAATCTTAACCAAAAATAAGATAAAATAAAATAAAATAAAAGACATATACATTGGAATGGGAAAAATAAAACCATACCTATTTGCAGGTGACGTGATTGTCTACATAGATAATCCAAAGGAACTTTTTTTAATTTCCTAGAATAAATGAGTTTGGCAAGGTTTCAGGTTATAAGGAGAACTCACAAAAATTGCTAGCATTTTTATTTACAAGCAAGAATGTAGAAACCAAAAATTAAAACAATCCCATTTATAATCACACCAAAGAAAAAAAATATTTAGATATAAATTCAACAAAACAAGTATAGGATCTGCATGCTGAAAATTACAAAATGCTGATGACAGAAATCAAAGAAGACCCAAGAAAACGGAGAGAGATACCATACTTGTAGATTGGAAGAGTCAGCATAGTAAAGATATCAATTTTCTCCAAATTGATCTATAAGTTTAATGCAATTTCTATCAAATTTCCAGCAAGGTGTTTTGCAGACATACAGAAGCTTATTCTAAAGTTTATTTGGAAAGGAAAGGACCTAGAATAACTAAAACAATTTGAAAAAGCAAAATAAAGCAGTAGAAATCACTCTATGTTATGTTAAGACTTACTATATAGCTACAGTAATCAATATAGTGTGCTATTGGCAGAGAACTAGATGCATAAACCAATGAAACAGAATAGAGAACCCAGAAATTGATCCACACACAAAATGGCTAAATGATTTTTGACAAAGTGCAAAAACAATTCAATGAAGAAAGAATAGCCTTTTCAACAAATGGTGCTGGAGCAACTGACATCCATAGGCAAAAATAAAATGAACTTTGACCTAAACATCACACTTTATACAAAAATTACTCAAAATGTATCTGGCTTTAAATGTAAAACAAAAAAAACCACAAACCTTTAGGAAAAACAGTGAAAAATCTTTAGTACCTAGGAGTAGATGAAAAGCTCCCAAACTTGACACCGAAAGCATAATCCATAAAAGGAAAACTGAATAAATTGGACCTAAACAAAATTAAAAGCTTTTGTTCTTCCAAAGACCCTCTTTAGAGGATGAAAAGAAAAGCAACAGACTGGAAGAAAATATTTGCAGACCACATATTCAACAAATTTTTGTACGTAGAGTATAAAAATAACTCTCAGTACTCAATAGTAGAAGAAAAATATCAGTCTGTTAGAAAATGGGCAAAATACATGAACAGACATTTCCCTGAGGAGGATATACAGATGGTGAATAAGTGCATTAAAAGACATTCGACATCATTAGCCATTAGATACATGCAAATCAAAACCACACTGCACACCTATCAGAATAATTAAAATTAAAATAGTGACAACACCAAATGCTGGTGAGAATGAAGATGAAACTGGAACACTTATACATTGCTGATGGAGATGTAAAAAATGGTACAGCCACTCTGGAAATTAGTTTGATAATTCCTTTTAAAACTAAGCATGTAGTTACCATATGACCCAGATGTACTCTTGGGAATTTATTTCAAAGAAATGAAGACTGTGTTCACACAAAAGCCGTCACAAATGTTCATAACAGTTTTATTCAAATTTGCCAAACACTGAAAACAAACCAGATGTCCTTCTATGGGTAAAAGGCTAAACAAACTGTGGTACATTTAGTACTACTGCTCAGTACTAAAAAGGGGCAAACTATTGATACACATGATAACTTGAATAGATTTCAAGGAAATTATACTGATGGGGAGGGGAGCCCATTTCAAAAGATTATACACTGTAAAATGGTTATATAACATTCCAGAATATTCTTGAAATAATAAAATTATAGTGCTTGCTGGGGGAAAAAATGGGATGAGAGAGGAGTGGCTATAAAGGAGTGGCACAAGTGAGTCTTATAATAATGGACTAGTCTGTATGTTGATTATGATGGTGGTTCCATGAAGCTGCACATGATATAAAGTTGCATAAAAATATATACATGCACAAATAAGGACATGCAAAATCTGATAAATCTGAATAAGCTCTATAGACTGTACCATTGTCAATTTCCTGGTTTTGGTATTGGTACCATAGTTATGTAAGATGTTACCATTGAGGAAGGATGGGTGAAGTGTGCATGGACCATCTGCATGTTTGTTGCAACTTCCTGTGAATCTATAATTATTTCAAAATAAAAAGGTTAAAGAAATTAAATCGTGTGCACTGTTACCATTGCCACTAGCAATGTATGAGTGATTCAGTTTCTCTATATCCTCGCCAATCTTTGATGTTGTTCCTGCTTTTTATTGTAGCCATTATAATAGGTTCAGTTCTTCTCTTGCTTTTGTAGGGATAAATTTCAATGTCTTCCTGATTATAAGCTTCATTTTAAATCATCGCTTTTATTTTCTAAAAGCCAGAGTATTTTGGCACTCTGATGAATACTTTGATTAAAGTTTCCCACCTGATTTTTAAAATAACCCAAATCTAGAAATCTTGATGAAAAAAATGCAACACCACTGAAGGACATTTAGGCTGATCTACAAAGTACTTCTTCAAAGGTTCAACCATTTTTGAAAGCCAGTTAACAGGACTGCAAAGAGAAAGGTATAACGCCATACTAAAATATTCTTTTGTATTCAACAAAAGCTTCATAACAGATTTTAATGCAGTTAACTCTGGCTGATGACTATAAATTAAAAATTCGGAAAAACAATTTCTGGGCCAGTTGGTAAGATTTCACATCTTATTTGGATGCCTGGTACACCAAAATCTTGAGGCTTGATGGAAGAAGATCAGGGCTTACTTCTGGATCTCTCAAATCAATAGTTGTTTCTGAATCCACATCAGATACCAAAAGCCACTGGGATGACCTCAGAATATGTCATTAAAGAAATAGATTAGCATTATTAGACACAACTTTCCCAAGGGGCCAGCCTTCGGAAAATGTTAGTGCATTCAACTGAAGAACCACGTTGACTTGATGAAAGATCCTGCATTTTTGTGTGTTTACAATGCAAACGGGTTCTGCCTACAATGATTAAAGAGAAGGGAGATAACATAATGTCTGTCGTTACTTCTCTACATTGTTGATAAAATTGGAACATTTGAAAATTTGGAACATTGGCTGCCTGGAATATGGCAGCCGTGATCACTTTCTCCTAATTTCATCAGTGAGGTTGATGAGGGAACATGAGGTATTTATGAGGCTGATATGAAGTCCATCTTTTCAACTAAGATTAAATTTGCCACAGAAACTGCCACAGCACAAGTAGCAAACTATATATAAAAGGACTTCTTATACCCCCTCCACCCTAGAACCAGACAAGTTCAATGTTCAGTGTCCCAGACTCTGCACAGATGACTGTGAAGCACTAAAGGACTGTTTCTGAGAAATAATTAAAGGAGGTTTCAGATGTCTATCAACAGAGAAACAGTTGATGAAGTAGATCTCTAATCACTGGAGAAGCCATAAACCTTGATACTAGTAAGATGGAGTTGGAGCAACTACATTTATTACTTTGAACATGACAGGCATCAACTATTAGACCTGGAACTGCACATAAAACTCCTCTCTAAAAACATCAAACTACTTGAGAACAAAACAGTGTGTGAGATTGTCGGAGGATGCTTTTTCTTATAGAAAAAAAAGCAGGTAAAAACTCCAAGTTGATTCAATTGTGATGCTGAAGAAGTCAAAACTGAAGATAGCAACGCGTTTAAGTAAATGTGATGACGGACAGGTAATTTATACAAATACCCACACTTAAATCTCAAACACTTCAAGGGTAAAGAATTAGCTCATGTAATACTGAAGCCAAGGTCAGTGAATACCGCTGACTAGAATTGCTTGTGCTGTGCCAACAAGATGATAGTCTGGTTTCATAATTAGTATCTCTTCCGTGAATAAATATTTGCCTGACCTTCTCTCTTTAGTCCAGAGTTAGGCAGTGCTTGGTACCACAAGTAATTAGTCCTGTTGGAGACATGTCATTGCTCTTGAAGTCAGCAGCAAGTCTAATTTTTGTTTTAAATGTACCCTTGAGCCGCCAATCCCCAAATAATGAGGATCCAATAAGCACTAATGAAGAATTTGACATTTTCCCAAAAGGGACAGATTAACGAGAGTTTGACTCAACTGTACTTTTCCAAACCTAAAAGAAACTTTCTTTGGTTTAATATCTTCAAAGTTATAGTGATTCTTACAGTCAGTCTAGAGTTATTAGTGAATATGCTATTTTTAAGGAAAAGAGAGCATATTTCCCCAGACTACCCTATTCTGACCCTCTGTGAGTCGGGTACTCCCATTTACTTCTACCCTAACATCTGTCTTCCTGGGCCCAGACCCCTCAGCTGGCTTCCTATTCCTGGTTCCATGCCATTTCTGGCTTCAAAATTTTCTTTCAGAAATTTTTTCTTCAATGTGAGCCAGTGTCCTCAAGGCATTTCTTTCCGGTAAGTAGCCCTTTATTTAATTTCTTTTAGTTTTCCTGGAATCTAGGATACTCTCTTCTTTTCCCTAAGGTGACTTCTTGGGTTTTGGATAAATCTCTAAAAGTTCCCTTCTCCTAGCACTTTCTTAAAATATTTGAGCCCCAGATAAAAACCAATTTCCATTCTGGTGTACACCTTCCCAGAAGTAATAAAAAGAAATAACTTAATTGCACAAGTATCTTATTTATAAAATTTGGCTAAGCCAGCACAAACCTCTTCTGTTAAAATATCCATATGAGAACTTAAGTATTGTATGAGTGTGTTCTGGTTTCTAGTGCCTTTGTTGAAGCATTCTAGTTCAGGGTGCAAGGCCTGGCCCTGATCCATTATACCATGGTGACATTTAGCCAAACATGTTTTTCTGTATTCCAGCCATAGATTTAAGCATCACTTTTTCCTACCATGTCTCTAGTTTACCTATAAGAGTCTAGGTAGCTTAAGCCTCTGTGTGTGTGTGTGTGTGTGTGTGTGTGTGTGTGTGTGTGTGTGTGTGTGTGTGTTTAAATCTCTAATCTCTGTCCCATCTCTACTCACCATTCCCTACCTCTCTGTGAGTGTAGTGGGGTCATGCCTCGGTGTGTGTGTGTGTGTGTGTGTGTGTGTGTGTGTGTGTGTGTGTGTGTGTGTGTGTGTGTTTAAATCTCTAATCTCTGTCCCATCTCTACTCACCATTCCCTACCTCTCCTACTCTTAGTATCTCCAGTGGTCCATTAAAAAAGAACTGAAATACCGATGATCTCTTATATGACTATAGTAGTTAGAAAGACTCAGAAGCATGATGGGTTGGGGGTCCTGATATGGCCAGGCCAGCCTATTTAGGTTGGGCAAGTGGAGAAGAAAGGAACCCTCTCCAAATGTCTGTATGGGAGAAGGATATCACCTGCGAACACTTTGTATAGACTGGTTCTTGGTCTTCTACATCACATTTCTAATTTCTAATCCTTTTTCTGAGTCATATCTGGCTATCTACCTATTTAGGAAAAAGCTTCTCAACAGTGAGAGATGCTGAACAGCACAGGGTTATGATACTGACCATTTTGAGAAGGGAAGATAGTTATTGTGGAACTGGCCACAAGTAAGGTTCTAACTTCAGGGAAGATATAATTAAATTATACCTTCTGAAATGGGTATTCTTCATTTTTGAAAAAGTCTCCCTAGGATGAATTATGACCTGCGATTTGCTTTAAAATAATCTAGTAAGGGATAGCAGAAACAAATAGGATACTGGTTAATAATGGCTAACACTTTCTACTTTTGTGTATGATGGCGTTTTCATAATAATAATGTTTTAAGTCACCCTAAGAGATGGTTAAGTCCACCTAAGAGATGGTTTGTAAATAGGTCCTTGATAATACAGAGACTGACAAAATCCTAGGAAGGACCCCTTCTCAGAAGAAAGGTACTGATTTAACATGTAGCTTTTAAAAGACATGTTATAATCTCGTTGGCTATTGCCTGTTTGCTCCAGAGGAGGGTACTAATAACAGACATTTGGGGAAGTTGACTTTACAAATATTAAAGTACTGTTGCATGCGCTTTGGGTGGGGGGGTCGTACTTGCTTATATATGCATAGAATGTTTCTGGAAGGGTTCACTAGAAACTTGCTGAAATTTGCTTTCAGGCAGGGAAGCCAGGTGTCTTGAGCAAAGTGATAAAGAGGCTACATTAAAAAAACAAAATAAAACTTAAGTGCCTAAGCAAATAAACAAAACGATATTTTCCTGGAGAATTAAATTTATTACTACCTCTGATATTGTCCCAGGTGAAAGTGACCTGGCTGGTCAGCTTAACACCACATTAATTCAAGATTGTGTGCCTAGCCCCATTGTTTAGCAATTGAGTGACAGACCATTTGACAGATTCAACTGAGTCAGTACATTAGGGTAGAGCTAAAGCAGTACCATTTAAACTATTTGTCCCCAACCTTGGGAGCTCCATGGAAACAATAGCTTTGCTCATATCTTAAAATGCTTCAGGAATATGTCTACAGCTCATGAGAAAGTCTAAGTTTCTCAAAGCTCATCTATACCCCACAATCAGGCTTCTAAGAAAAATGACTTATGAGTGATGTAGAAGATACACAAGCCATACCAACTGAGTTTGGAACAGAGGTATCTCTGCAGTGAAGGCAGGTAGAAGCACTACGACATAGATGTCATTCCTGAAATGAGAATGCCATTGTATTTTTTTTGTGGATTCACTATTAAGTTATTCTTTCACCTGAAAAATGTGGCTTCCTCTGAAGCAGTGGGACATGATCTGGAATCAATTATAGAGCTCCTGCTCCTTTTAATATGAAAAGAATAATGTTCCTCTGAAAGAAATTGACCTAGTTATTGCTAATCATGTCCACATCTTTGTTTAAGAAGAAAACAGATGAACTGAAAGACAGGAAAGTTACTTAAGATTTTGGGCATTACGAAGTTCATCATCCCAAATTGGGGAGCGTTTTAAATACTGATATAGAAACTTAGAACTGCTCCTGATTTTGGAGCAACCGTATACTGATTACTTGCATTAAACAAGTTCATTATCATCTCCAAACAAAATAACACTGAGGCACATATACCTATTGAAATGAAGGAACTGGAATCCATTGCCACTTATGAATGGATTTTGAAAGCAGCCATAATCAAAGCAAATGTAGTATCAATTTTCAGACAATGTTTAAGCCATGCTGTGTCTCAGCTGAAGCATTACTGGAAGTGTTTAGGCTGTCGGATTGAATCAGGAAAGTACAGATAATTTCTAGTTAAAGTATCAACTGCAGTCCTCCCAGGTCTCTGTTCCAAGAACAGGATCTGCATCCTATATTCATGCTTTCTGTTTGGTATTCTGCTCAGTTTTCTGTGGCCCACTCTTGATGACATGAGGATTCTTTGATGTGTAATGGAACGTACCACCATGCACTGAATTGTATGATAAAGTTTGTCATGAACTACCACCAAACCAAGCCATTCTGGAATGCTGAGAATTAACAAAAACCGAAAGCTTGACAGCAACACACACTTGGTGAAGAAGGCAACCTGGCCATGTCTATCAAAATTACAAACATGTAAAAGTAATTCCACTTCTGAGAATTTACCTTAAAGATATGTATGTTCCAAAATGATGAATGTTAAGAGGCAATTCATTACAA
>NW_006494614.1:42877076-42883479 GCF_000325575.1 Pteropus alecto | reverse complement strand
GTAGGGAACTGGTTAAATTATGGTACACCCATACAATGAAATACTATCAGTTGTGAGAGAAGGAGAATTCCTTTTGTGCTTTAAAATCTTGAAGATACATTAAGTAGAGGGTAAAATTAAAGTAATGGTTAACCTTGCAATTGTAAAATGACTTTCATTCTCTAAAAAGGTGGTGGGTAGATAAGAATATATTTTCTATTTGCTTCTACCCTTCCACACTATATAAAAGATACTGTTGATACAAGTGTCCTCTGGAGTGGGAAGCTGAAAGTCTGAAAGGTTTTTTCTTGTACACTTTCAATTTTTTAATCATGAATTATCCATTCAAAATTTTGAATTCTTAATTAAAAATTACCCATTCCAAAGGAAATGTTTTAAACAAGACTTTTAAATGGCTGTAGACTAGTACCTAATACACAATTGGCACTTTTTACTCAATGATAACTTGTGTAATTAAACTGGAACTTGGAATTTCTGCTTATATATTATAGCATTATGGCTATAATATATATTTTTTTCTTACCAAAAGTAAACAAAGGAATGGTAGAACTTTGTTTTTTAACCAACTGCCCCTGCTCTGCCCTCTGACTTTCGTGACTATTCTGAAGACTGCTGAGAAGTAAATGTTGGGTGTAGGAGAAGCTCTGTGTCCTTGTACTTCCTAGGATTAAGTAGAAGTGCCAGGAGCTGAGCAACTGCCTGGAGCTATTTTACTTATTTCTGCCCACCCGGCTCCAGGCTCTGTATTTAAGCATCTTTCCCCTCGACTTTCTCTGGTTTCTATTAACTCTAAAACCACATACACACACAAAAAAGAAACTAGATATTTTCGAGGCAAAATTCCTGGGCACGATTTGATAAGTTAGAAAGTCTTACTGAGAAATTAAGTTATTCGGTGATATCTATTAAAAAGAAATAATAAGAAGTGCACCTATTTATAAGTGATTTATATGATTCTCTCATCCAATGAGAACTAAAACTCCCTAAATTAGGGATCGAAATAAATAGAGTATTTTAACCTCGGGAGTGGAGGAAGCGGGGTGACAAGGACTGTACTTGCTCTAAGACAATGAAGCCTGCATTCTGCAATGGGCATTGTTCTTATTCTTATGGTCTCCTTCTACCTACCTCACAAGATTGGTTGAGAATCAAATGAGTGTAGTATATGTGAGCATTCTACATAAACTCTAAAGGGTGTCCATGTACAAGTGCTGGTCCTTCTGCTGAATTTACTCAGTCTCACAGAATTTTGAGATCAAATATGTGTCGATATGCTGGAAAGGCTGAGAAAGAGTTGATGCTTCATAGTTGTGATCCTTCCAAGTAATATACTGGATATTTCTGGGAGAACTCTTAAGATGCTGGGCTGTTTTCCCTATCCTTTGCACTAGGAGTTTCATTATCAAGACTTGAAAATGCCTTGCTTCAGACTGGCTTAGGCTGCTTCATGGCTTTACAACCTTGGTGCTCTGCTGGCTGGCTTTTACATTTGATCCCCCAGGCTCTGTGCAAGCTCATTTCCTATGCTTAGAGAGAGGAGGGACTCAGTAAAGCAGGTGAGGAGATGAAAAAACTGAACACCAGTCACTGAGCAGAGCCTAACTTGTAATGAGATTGTTGACAGGAGTCAACATGCCAGTCAAAGAGGATCAAACCATCAGGGGTGCTTATGGGTGGATGAGCTGCTCCATTACCCAGTTTTAGCAACCAATAAAGCTGACCATACATGTGCCCCTTCTTCTCCTCCACAAGAGGGCGGTGCTAGGCTCTGAATGTTAAAGGATGATTGACAGCAGGATTCCAGTGTGGAGACAAGCTTTGAAGTATAACAGGAAAGAAAGCCCTAGACTCAATTAGGATATTGGAGACGTAACTTGGCATATAGTTGGCTTAACTTCTAAGAAGGTATTGTGGTGAAAATACACAATAAATGGCTCCGCTTCCTGGTTAAATGTAGCACTAAGAGAGTAAATTAGCCTTCAGTGGAATAAAGATTTTAAAGGTCAGCCTTTGTGAACCCACTATGAATTCCTTTTTCCCTTTTCTCCAAGAGCACCCAGGTATGGTCAGAGTGCATGCCATGGTCAGGGTAAATGGAAACCTTTTTCAGCATTGTCCCAAATCCCCACGAACAGTAGAAGTGCCAGGAGCTGTGTGATCAGGTCTGGTCTTGGTCATTTACCTGAGCTATTAACTTTACCCTGGTTATTTAGTGCACATGGGTTGGAAGACTCGAGTGCATTCGTGCCTGTGCAAGCACTCTGTTGCCTTGTATAATGCTGCATAATGAAAATGGTTCGAGGATCGTTGTTAGAGAAAATGAGAATAACTTGTCGGAGTCTGCCACTTTTAGTATTTCATTATTAGAGCAATTAGGGCCCTGTTAAGAAGATTGATTCCAAAAGTAATTGGGTTCTGATCTGCACCTGGTGTTCCTGGCCTCCTGTCTGCCTCAGCCCCATCTACAGTCTCCAACTTTGGCATTTGGGGCTTCCAATGTCTGCTTTCCAGTCAGAAGAGTTGGCTTTTCTTTACCATTCAAGCTCACAGCTGAGACTCCAAAACCAACCATTTGAACTCTGGCTTGAGATCAGGAATGTCTCTGGGAGAGAGACTAAATGATGCCCCAGCAAACCATGCCTGATGTGACCCAGATAATCATCTCCATTGCCTTTCTGGTTTCAACTTCCCGGATAGTGGAGCAGAGACCAAAGAGAGAAAGGAAAAACATTGACTTTAGAAGCTAAGTATCAAATAATGGCTTCATTGGTACCTTGGTGCAGATTTCTGATACATTAACTGGAAGGAGCAGCTGCAAACATCAAGACTCGAGCACGTATTTTGTGGGAAAGGACATTCCCTAAACATTGAAACAGAAATGGGGTGGCCTTGGGGACCTGACCAGAGGTAGACAAAGCCTGGCATCATGAGTCTGTTGGCTGAAATATGGACAATTCTTAAACTCTTTGTTTTAAAATAATCATAGATCCATAGGAAGTTACAAAGATTGTACAGAGTACCATGCACCCTTCCTCCAGTCTCCCCTAATGGTTACAGCTTGCATTACTATAAAACAGTATCAAAACCAGGAAACATTGGTACAGTGGGGATATAGTTTTATGCTATTTTATTATGTGTGAAGATTTGTGTAACCATCACTTCAGTTAAGACACATGACTATTTCATTGCCATGCCCCACCCCCATGCTTCCCTTTTACAATCACACCCCACCATTACCACCATTACCACATCCTTAATCCTTGGCAACCACTACTTTGTTCTCCATCTCTATAATTTTGGCATTCTGAAAATGTTATATAAATGGAATCATATAGTATGTGACCTTTCAAGGTTGGCTTTTTATATATTGCTGAATTCCATTTCCTGATAATTTGTTAAGAATTTTTGCATCTATATTCATGAGAGATTCTCATCTTTGGTTTTCTTTTTTCTTTTTTGTACTTTCTTTGCCCAGTGTTAGTATCAAAGTAATCTTGGCTCCTTAAATGAATTGAACACTGTTCTCTCTCTTCCGTTTTCTGGAAGAGATTGTGTAGAATTAGTATTAATTCTTCTTTAAATGTTTGGTAGAATTCTCCAGTAAAACCAGGTGGGCCTGGAGAGTTCTTTTTCCAGAGTTTTTAACCTATAAATTTGATTTTCTTTATAGTGACAGAGCTATTCATATCATCTTTTATATTGGGTAAGTTGTGGTAATTTGTGCTTTGTGATAAATTGGTCCATTTTATCTAAATTGTCAAATTAATGTATGGAGAATTTTTCCTAGTGTTCTCCTATTATCATTTTGATGTCTGCAGGGTCTGTAATTAGTGTTAACTGCTGTTTCATTCCTGATGTTAGTAATCTGAGTCTTCTTTCTTTTTTTTTTCTTCATTGATCTTGTTAGAGATTTGTTAACATTATTAATTTTTCTTTTTAAAACAGTTTTTGTTTTACTGATTTTCTCTATTGTTTTTCTGTTTCCAGTTTTATTGATTTCTACTCTTATCTTTATTATTTCTTTTCATCTGCTAGCTTTGTGTTTATTTTGTTCTTCTTTTTCTTCTTCTTAAGGTGGGAACTTAGATTATTGATTTGAGACTTTTCCTCTTTTCTAAAGTAAGCTTTAAGTTCTATAAATTTCCCTTTTAGTATATCTTTAGTGTATATATATTTTTTCTTTGTTCTTTTTTTTTCTTTTTTGCCTTGAGACTTCCTCTCTAAAACATGGATGATTTAGCTGTGCTTAATATAGTTTCCAAGTGTTTAGAGGTTTTCATTTTATCTTTTTGTTTTAATTTTTAGTTTAATCCCATTGTGCTTGGAGAATACACTCTGCATGGTTTCACTTTTTAAAAATTTTGTTGAGGTTATTTTTGTGCCCCAGAATGTGGTGTACCTTGATCTATGTTTTACAGGCCCTTAAGAATGTGTATTCTGCAGAAACAGTGGAGTAAGAGATGTCCTCAGATCTCTCCCCTTGAAACAACAATAAGTTGAACATCTAAAACTCAACAAAAAACACTCAAACTGCACACCAGCACGTCTGAGTGTAGAATCTGCACATAAGAGCTATCACAGGTCAGAACCCCAGGTGTAGGTTGGTGGACTGGGAGAAACAAAGAAACTGCCTCTCACAGCCAGAGCTCTCTATAGGAGGAGGGTAAAGGAGAAGGTATGGCGAATTTCCTGAACAGCCCTGCCTGGGAGATCTGTGAGCTCCCCATGGCCAGTTTTCAGGGCAGAAGGCAATGGGGACGGCAGAAAAGTGGTGATGGCAGAGAAACAACAGTCGATTTTTACCATCCGTGGTTACAAAACGGACGCTGAACTGCAGCCCCAATCCCCCAACCCAGAAGACTCCTCCTGCACACCCTCCAAGACAGAACTGGAGAACACCAGGGGAATCTGAGCAAACACTACCAAAACTGTCGCTAACACTGACAGGAACTGAGACTGAGGGTAATGAACATGATTAAACATCTATAAGGAAAAGAAAGACATTATTAAGACTTTATATAAAGCAGAGATCCAAGAGACTTCACCGCCACCTACCGGAAACCAAAAGAAAAACACCTTCTTTGGAACAGGCTAGAGATCATTATAAAATAAATCTTCTTTCTGGGGAAAAAAAAAAAGGCAGAATACACTTCCATTAATGCCCAGACGAAGAAATAGTCCATTAAACACCATAAACAACCAAGGTGACAAGACAGATCAGAAAGAAAGAGAAAAATCTCCAGAAAATAAGCTTACAGACATAGAAATATGCAACTTAAATAACAGAGAGTTCAAGATGATACTTCTGAAAACACTCAATGAGATCCGAAACGAATCACATCAACAACTTCAGGAATGAAAAAACAAGTAGATGAGCAGAATGAGTTCTTTAGCGATGAGACCGAAACCCTCAGAAAGAATCAAATAGAACTTCTGAAGATAAAGAACACACTATAAGAGTTGAAAAATGAAATAACGAGCTTGAGAATTAGAGTCGAACAAATAGAGGAAAAGATCGGTGATATTGAAGACAGAATTATAGAAATAAATCATAAGGAAGAAGAGAGAAACCAAAGAATAAAAAATAATGAAAGAGAAATACAAGAACTAACTGATACCATCAGGAGAGGAAACATAAGATTAATGGGAATTCTCGAAGGGGAGGAAAAGGAGCAGTGATTAGAAAGAATTTTCGGACAAATAGTTGATGAGAATTTCTCAAATCTAAGGAATGAGCTGGAGCTTGGAATTCAAGAAGTCAACAGAATACCCAATTATCTCAACCCAAAAAGGCCTTCACCAAAGGCACATTGTATTAAAATTATCAAAAATCAATGACAAAGACAGAATTCTCAGGGCAGCCAGGGAGAAGAAGACAGTAACCTATAAAAGAAAACCCAAGAGATTATCATCAGACTTCTCAGCACAAATCTTACAAGCCAGAAAGGAGTGTAATCAAATATTCAAACTATTAAATGAAAAGAACTACCAGCCAAGAATAATGTATCCAGCTAAGCTCTCCTTTAGATACAAAGGAGACATAAAGACCTTTCTGGACATACAAAAATTGAAGAAATTCTCCACTACGAGCTTGCACTACAGGAAATACTAAAAAGGATCAGCTCACCTAAAACAAAATAACAAAAAAAAAAATACATAATTAGAAGTAAGGTGACCAGCAGGCTGATAGCAGAGGAGTACAACTTCCTTAAAGGCATTATAAGCTTAAAAATTAGAAGATTTGCTATAGCAAGATAGTAATGAATGTTCAATATACATAGAGACAAATTGAGACAACAATGACTGAAAAGGGGAGGACTCAAAGATCCAAATTTATAAAGGGGAAAGGAGATAAGGCACATGCAGAAGAAAAGGGACGACCGTATACATACATACATACATA
>NW_006494614.1:42865853-42873687 GCF_000325575.1 Pteropus alecto | reverse complement strand
GGTACATATATACAATGGAATATTACTCAGCCATAAGAAGAGATAAAATACTGCCTTTTGCGACAACATAGATGGACCTCAAGATAACCATAGTAAGCAAAATAAGCCAGACAGAAAAGGTTGAAAATCACATGATATCACTTACATGTGGGATATAAACCTAAAAGCAACAAATGAGCAGGACAAACAAACAGAGACTCATGAATATGGACAATAGACTAGTGGTTACCAGAGGGGAGCGGGGAGGGGTAAGGGGAGATTTTTAAATCATTTCTTCAATTAAAAATACTTAATAAATAAATTTAAAAGAAAAAAAGAATGAAACGGAAAAAAAAGAATGTGTATTCTACTGTTGTAGGTAAAGTGTTCTATAAATGTCTGTTGATTGATAATGCTGTTCAATTCTTTTATATCCTTGCTGATATAATTGATACAGTTTTCCATCTAGTTATCCTATCAATTGTTGAGAGATGAGTGCTGAGGTCTTCAATGGTAATTGTGGATTTATCTATTTCTCTTTTCAGTTCTATCAATTTTTGCTTCACATCTCTTTTTTTAGCTGTATTTTGGTCATACACAATTAGGATTGCAATGTCTTCTTCGTGGATTAACTCTTTTATTATCATATAATGTCTCTCTCTGTCCTGGGTCATTCTTTTTGCTCCAAAGTCTACTTTTTCTGATATTAATATAAATAGTCTTGCTTTCAGTTGATTAACATTTGCATGATATATCTTTTTCAATCCTTTTACTTTCAACCTACTTACATTAATATGATTGAAGTGAGTTTCTTGCAGACAGCCTATAGTTGAGTCATGTATTTTTATCTACTTGGCCAATCTGTCTTTTAATTGATCTATTTAGAGCATTTACCTTTAATGCAATGATTGATATCTTAGGGTTTAAGTCTACCATTTTATTTTTTGTTTTCTGTTTGTTCTCCTTCTTCCTTTTCCTGCCTTCCTGAGGGTTACTTGAACATTTTTTAGAATTTATTTTGATTTATCTATAGTGTTTTCGAATTTTTCTCTTTCTATAGATTTTTTAGTGATTGCTCTAGGTATTACATAGTATAAACATATCACCACAATCTACTGGTGTCATCATTTTACCAGTTTGAATGAAATATAGAAACTCTACTTCCCCTTATCCTCTCCTGTATATAATACTGTTATCTTAAATATTTCCTGTATATACGTTGAGAGCTGCATCAAACTTCGAATTTTTCTCTTTCTATAGATTTTTTAGTGATTGCTCTAGGTATTACATAGTATAAACATATCACCACAATCTACTGGTGTCATCATTTTACCAGTTTGAATGAAATATAGAAACTCTACTTCCCCTTATCCTCTCCTGTATATAATACTGTTATCTTAAATATTCCCTGTATATACGTTGAGAGCCGCATCAAACAATGTTTTTGTTTGTTTGTTTGTTTGCTTGCTTAAACCAAATGTAATATAGAAAACTCAAGAGAAGGAAAGTGTATTGTACTTAGCATCTTTTTACTCTTTCATTTGTTCTTTTATTCTTCCTGATGTTCAAAATTTTTTTCTTTTACTTTTTTCTTTCTTTTCAAGTACATTCTTTTAGGATAAGCCTGCTGGCAATAATTTTCTTCATTTTCCTCCACTAAAGAAAGTTTTTATTTCTTCTTCATTCCTGGATATTATTACTAGATATAGACTTCTGGGTCACTGTTTCTTTTTCAGCATTTGAAAAATGTTTTGACACTTTCTTATAGCCTTTGATGAGAAACTTCTTATCGTTCAAATTGCTTTTATTCTGTACGTGTCATTTTTTTTCCTTTGATGACTTCAAGATTTTTTTCTCTGCAGATTTTCAGAAATTTAATTATAATGCATCTTGCTAAGGATTCTTTAGGATTATCCAGCTTGGGACTACTGAGTTTCCTGAATCTGCAGGTTTAGATCCTCTGCCAAATTTGAAAATTTTTAAATCATTATTTCTTTAAATACTTTTTCAGTACCACTCTTACATCTCCTTCTGGGATTCCAATGACAAAAAATGTTAAATCTTTTGCTATAGATCCAAAGGTTTCTGAGGTTCTGTTCTTTTTTTTTTTTCTCTATAATTCAGGGATCCCTCCTTAATCCCCAGGCCATGGACCAGTACCAGTCAGTGGCCTGTTAGCAACTGGCCGCACAGCAGGAAGTAAGTGGCAGGCTAGCAAGTGAAGCATCATCTGTATTTGCAGCTACTCCCCAGCACTAGCATCACCACCTCAGCTTCACCTCAGATCATGAGGCATTAGATTCGTATAGGAGCCCCTGGTGCCAAAAATGTTGAAGATCACTGCTCTATATTGTTTAGATTGGGTAATTTCTATTGTATCTTCAAGTTTCTTGATTCTTTCCTGTCTCCTGCATTCTGTTGTTGAGTCTATTCATTGAGTTTTTAATTTTAGTTATTGTATTTTTCAGTTCTAAAATTTTCATTCGGTTCTTCTTTATATCTTCTATTCCTTTGCTGAGACTTCCCATTTTTCATTTGTCTTAAGCATGTATGTAGTTGCTTACTGAAATACTTTTGTGATGGCTGAGGAATGGCTTGTCAGAGAATTTTAAAATCTATGTCATCTCAGTATTGGTGTCTATTGATTATTCCTTCCCATTCAAATTGAGATTTCCATGGTTCTTGATATGACAAGTGATTTTTCACATTGAATTTTGAAATTTGGCTATTATGTTATAAAATTCAGGATCTTATCTAAATCTCCTGTTTTAGCAGCCATCTTTGACACCATGCTAGTGGAGCAAGGAGGGGACACTGTCTCATTATTACCACTCAGTATTCATTGACATTGGAGAGGGAAGATGGAGCAGGAAGCCTTCCTTGTTACAGCTGAGTGGAATTAGAAATTCAGGCTCCTTCCTAAGCCTCCTGCTGATACTATCCTGGCTGGGAGGGGCAGGAGTGTCTTGTTACTACTCCTCATGTGGCCTCCACTGACACCATGGATGGAGGTACTCATTACTGCCCAAGTAAGGAAACACATCTCAACTCCCTACTTGGCCTTTACAGATGCTATCCTAGTGGGAGTGCTGAGGCGCATTACTACTGCTAGGTGAGGATAAAAATCTAAACTCTCCACTAACCCTTTGCCAAGGAGTGGGGCTGCAGTTTTTCCTGTTGTGTTTTGCTGAAGTTAGGTAGTTATTGTTTAAAAGTTTTCTGTCTTGCTAGGCTTCCCCTTTCCTGAGCCTGTGGCTAGAGACAGAAGACTTTTCTTGGGGCTCTTTGATAATCTGTACCCGTGGATATTTTCAGATTGATGGCTTGCCCCAGTCCAAGTATAAGTTCTATGAGGCAAAAAGAAAGTCCAAGGAACTTCCTGTCATGTTGTTCCTCAGGCCCTGAGTCCCAAGCTGGTCTATCTTATGCTCTCTTCCTTTCAGAAACTTCTTATGTTTGTTTTATACATAATATTTAGGGTGTGTCATTGTAATTAGTGGGAAGAATGGAGGAAAGTGTTTCTACTCTATCTTGGTCAGAAGTGGAAGTGACTAAGTGGATTTTAATGGCTGTATGCCATTAGAGCATTGGGCTTAAGAGTTTCCCCACCTTTACATCTCTTCTCTTATTTGGAAGAAAAGTTAAATTTATTCTTAAATAATATAAATCTCATATAGTAGATTTAAACTTTGAGAAGGAGAGAAAACATAGATGTAGCCACCAAAAAGCTATCAGATAAAACAGCAAAAAGCAGCAAGTAGACTAAATAAATGTGCTAAATAATTTTGTGTTGACACATGACAGTTCTTTCCACCATGAGCTGTTAGTCTTTTTTATTAGTACCTGATCATACTTACATACCCTGTAGTCCAATGCTTTGTGAAATAAGAAAGAATATTAGGTTTGAAGTCAGGAGACCTAAGTTACAGTTGACACTGTGATCGTGAGCAAGTGGCCCGACCTTCCTTAGCTCTGTTTTATTCATCTTTAAAATGTGCTTGTTGGCAGATTAGTTCTAAGGTTTCTACCAGCTCTTTCAGTTTGTAATTATTCTTTAAGGATAGCTCCCCAACCACCATTGCACTGCACATGCATGTTTCCATAGGTAACTACTCAACTCACCAACTATTTTTTCCTACGGAAGTCTTTAAGGAAGATTTGGCAATCTGCTTCTAGAGACATTTAAAACCTCATTCATCAGTTTTTAGAAAACTTTGTTCATTTAAATTGTCACAGCTCAAGAGCCCCGGGATTTAAACCTTGGAAAGAGTAAGGCTTGTCAGCAGAATTTGTGTTAATGTGTAAAGAGATGAAGGGTATTAAAACTTTCCATTCTGGAGAAGGCAGTAGAGGGACTACCGACAAGGAAGCCCAGAGGGATAGCAGAGGGAAAGTCAAAACAAATGTCAAAACTCTTGAGGCCCTGATTTATCCCCTGTCCTGCCAGTTTCCTGCCCTTCTGGAGTAAGAGGGACATGAGTTTGAGGGAGAGGTTAAATCATATCTGGTAGAGGCAAGTGTGGAAGGACCAGGCACAAGAACAGGATCTGAATGTAAATGGGTTAGAGACTGCCATGATTTATGAAATATCAAAGAGCTATCTACCCTTAAGGTACAAATGCATTCCAAAACAGCTTTCCCATATTTTTCATTTTTGTCCTTTATCGCTTAAGCTACTGGAGATGATACCACTGGTTAAAGTACTTCCAGGAAATGCTTGTTCAAACATAAACTTCTCTATGTACAGTGACTGGACAAATTGTTCAAATCTGTTCAAAGGAGGCAGCTATTTAAAATGATTTATGTTTCCCACTCACAATTTTTTTAAAAAATGTAATAGCCGAGGGAGGATTTCCTCTCTCCCAGGCAGTCATTGAGAATCCCTGCATGTGATGGAGTTATTTCTGGTGTGCTTTTTATATATATAAACTGGATGGAACCAGAACAGACATTATGAGATGGGCCATATGAAATACAAGATCCATGAGAGACAGTTGGGTAATTGAGATAATGGAACCTCACCCCTGAAGAGAAATTCTGGCTGGAAAAGAGGAACTAGGGGCTCATAGAAAGGATATGGGGAAGGACTAGCTAGTTCGAGATCTTTTGTTTTCATTACTTTCTCTCAAAATCCTTTCCAGGGAATATTTTGATGCTGTCTTGGGTCACTCAAGAAGGTTTGTAACTCAAGGGAATATAATATCTAGAACAGACAGTATTTTGAGTATTTCTCTAATATTTTTTGCAAGTGCAAATGAATATGTTTCATTCTCCTAGAGCATTTTGAGAGGAAATTAAATTCTGAACAAGAGGGTCATTTACATGGGTCGTTCTCTTGTCCCTTCTCATTTCCTTTCAGCTTTCCTTTATTCAAAAGTGAAGTCTTCACTACTAGGCTTGGTGGGGAACACAGGAAAAGAGTAAGCCCATAAGCCTGCTGAGGAATGGCAAACAGTAGAAGAGATAGCATCAGCACCATTTATAGCTGCACAAAGCATTGCTGTAGCAGGTGCTTAACATCTGTTGAGTCCCTAAGGCCTGAGCTCATAAAAGAAGAAACCACAAAGAAATAATAAAATGTATGATAAGATGTGATCCTATGATACCAAATTTTGTGGAAAAGAAGAGTGACCAACAGATTGAATGAAGCAGAATGACATTAGGGACTAGAAGAATTTATTGAATTTTAGCATTAGGAGATTACTGGTGACCTTAGCAAGAACAGTTGTAGTGAAGTTATGAGGACTGAGAGCTTGATTACACTGAGCTACAATTGAATGAAGACTTGAGTGGAAGCTAAGAAGTAAAAACCAAATTCGAGAATGAAAAAAAAAAAAGAAATCCATAACCTTAGGAAGAAGTTCAAGGGTGGTTTGGATAGGTCATGAGAAAAATGGGCCAATATCGTAGGCTGAGGATGGGAACATTAAAAGGAGTGTTGAAGCTATCAAGGATGTGTAGTTACTGGAGCAAGATCTCAGAGAAAGAGAAGTAGAGAAGGATACAAGTAAAGGACTGGTCTCAAGGACCAAAGGAGGGGAGATGCAATGTTTTGAAAGTCATGGTGGAGCTAGGAAAGAGCTGACACTGCTGCTTCCTTGGCACCTCTATGACAGCCCAGCCTACACTGGGGGCAGGGCACTGGGGTGTTTGGGACAGAGCTTTCAAAGAAAGTGAAGAATGTAGGAGACTTTGACAATTGAGAAAGGGTTTAGAAAAGCAGGAGAGAGAAGAAGGCATTTGTTTAAGAGGGGCCAAGGCAATAAATATCAGAGGGGAAAAAAACACCTGTAATAAAAGGATAAACTGCTATATTTTCATATAAAAATTGATGGCTGTAAAAATGAAATCAGAAATCACAACCTACAAATGTAGACTTTGGTATAAGTCCCTCTGCTGGCAGGACTTCTAAGGTCATCACTACAGTGGATTTATAGAGGTGGTGGTGTGGGCCTTCATCTCACTGTGTTAAAAGCAGATATTTTGGGTGTGCAAAGTAATGGGGGGCTCTGATCTCTCAGTGGAGAGACATCTTGTAGTATGTGAAGTGGCAACAGCCCTGGTCTGGTTCTAGCAGGGATTGTCTTGCAATGAACAGATCCACTGAATATCGAAACAGGTCTGAGAAAGGTGAGGTAAAGGTAAGGGAAGTGTTGGGGCAGGGAGTCAAGGTTAGGCTGTATGTTGAAAGAATGAGGTAGCTTTGGAGGGAAAGCTTTGGACATAAATGTGATGGGTGAGGAGGGACAGTAGAATAGCCGTCCTCTATGAGAGTGCTTGTAGTTTTGAGAAAGGGTGCTGGAGTCCAGAAGACCTCATAATTTATGAATCTCATGTCTTCTGTGCCTCTTCATGATCAGTCATTTCTACTCCGTGCTCAAGTCTAAACTTTCCATCTTTCTGGCTTCTATCTAAAGCCTCGGCATGTTTTCTGAGGTCTCTCAACTCTTTCTTTCCAAATGGTCCTGCCCATCCAACAGCCTCCTCCTTACAGTAATCAAACCAGTACATCTTGGAGTCAGTAGATAATCTTACCATCTCCTAACCAGGCTTGTACTTTTTGGTATTATTGCCACCTGGTGCTCCTTCTCTTTTTCTCTCCAGCCTTCCCACTGGGTCATGGTATACTGGTTGAGAATTTGCACTGTGGTTTCTACAAAATATAGGTTCTAGGTCTGATTTGGCTACTTAATAGCAATGTATATTATTTAACTCACTAATCTTTGGTTGAGAATGTAGTAGAATATGTAGTGTAGCATCTGACACTCATAGTAAGTGCCCAGCCCCCTTATTACTAACATGTCTTTTGTCAGAGTCCAACTCTAGGAAGAGTTAGGAAGAACTGAAAGTGAAGCAGGGTCACAATGATCATACTAAGATACCAGGTCAGCCACCTATATGCTTAACAGACAAGTCCCTTTTCAATACCCGTTGCTAGTACTTCAGACCATAGTCCTAGAACTCAAATGTTCTCTCTGGAACTATAGGACACTCAATAGACATCACTGGGGAAGGAGAGATGGGGTGCTCCAGGCAGTCCTTACCTAAATCACATGTACCTTGGAGGAAGAAAAAGACATTCTAAATATTCATTCCTCAAGAATTCCTGAATCTTAGTAGAATACCAGAAAGCTATGTTCCAGAATGGTATTATTTTAGCTTCACGTGAAGATGCCTTTTCAAAAGTGGTTCATCATTATATGCTAATCTCTTTAAAATTGAGATTAAGTAAGGAAATCATATTTACAAATGTCTTGGCATTAGTCTTTTTTGTCCCAGGTAAAGAGATCCACAGTGGTTTTAGAGTTATCGCCATCTTTCCTGGTGTGCTGGTGTGCTTCTAGTGGTTAGATAA
>NW_006494614.1:42847590-42865835 GCF_000325575.1 Pteropus alecto | reverse complement strand
AAGAGGAAGAAAATAACATTTTTGAGCAACTTAATAAAGCCACTTCTGAAAGTCACCTTACAGCATGTGGCATAATATAGCACTCCTTAAATAATAACACCCTTGCTCTCTTCTTTCTCTTATCTTGCTCTCTCCTTCCCCCACCCCTACTTTCTCCCAGCGCATATATCTTAGAGGTGCCAGCATCATTACTTAAGACTATCTATAGTGGGTGAAGATTTAGTCAGAAAAAGGATCGGGGAGAAAATGAATTGAGATTTGAAATGACCCAAATGCTAAGATCCTGTGGTCACTTCAGCTCTCTTGCTTGAGACTGAGACAAGGGCAACTTGGGCTTTGGGACTAAAATGGTCCTTCTACCACTTTTTCCATCTGCACTTCATGGAGGCCCCTTCAGAAAGCTGTGAGTCAAATTCATGGGACAACAACTTCCCTGACTCTCTACCCTAAATGACACAACATTACAGACTCTTTTGGATTCTCAGAAAGTTTATGTAAAATAGTGGTTCTCAAATTTGAGTATGCAGCAGAACCACCTGGAGATCCTGACAAGGCACAGATTGCTCGGCCCCACCCCCAGAGTTACTGATTCGGTGGGTCTGGAGTGAAGCTAGAAAATTGACATCTCTAACAGGTTCCCAGGTGATGCTGATGCTGTTGGTCTGGGACTCACACTGACAACCCCTTAAGTATTGCCTTTTCTGATCTCAGCAGACTATGCATATAATGGATGTGGCTCAAGGCTACACAGTTGCTAATTATAGGCTCTAAACACTGGTCCACCTTCATTCACCCTTAAGCCTGGAGCTGAGCTGCTCAGTGCCCTGGATGTGCCCTAATCTTGGTTTGCAGCCCATAACCCATCTTGTAGCACCCATCTTATCGTGACAGCAGAACTTGTCATCTGTGTTGGTTTGCTCAGGCTGCCATAAAAATACAGTAGGCTGGGTGACTGAAACAGCAGAAATTTATTGTCTCACAGTTCTGGGGGCCAGAAGTCTGAGATCGAGGTGTGTATAGGGTTGGTTTCTTCAGAGGCCTCTCTCCTTGGCTTTTAGATGGCCGTCTTCTCTCTGTGTTTTCACATGGTCTTCCCTCTGGGTCTGTGTCCTAATTTCCTCTTCTTAGAAGGACACCAGTCACATTGGATCAGGGCTCACCTTGAAGACCTCATTTTAACTTAATTCCCTCTATAAAGACCCCATCTCCAAATATAGTCACACTCTGAAGTTAGGACTTCAATGTGTGAACTGGGGGAAACTCAGTCCAGCCTATAATATTGTCACATCCTCTTTCTTGTGGGAGATAGGCCTTTTTCCACACCTCTAGCTCTCCATTTTTTCCCATTATTTTTGCTGTTTTATTCTCCCTCTGCTCAACTTCTTGAGGGAACCGACAACCTTGCAGGTGATAACCCGCAGGCTAATTGTGCAGCAGCAACCATAGGTTTGGGGCTCTGTACATCAGAACTATCTCTGTGAGGGCTCTGTGGCTCACAGCAGAGATAAGCAGGGCTGGTCACACAGGAGAAGGGTAACAAATTGCTCATAGAAGAACAACTGGCTCAATGCTGGGTCATCACTCTTGTAATCTCCGCATCGCAGGCAGCAGGCTGCACTGTGTGCTCTGTTGGCACCTGCTGGCACACCTCCACATCCCCACCTGGAAATTGTATTGGAACACACTGGAGTAGGAAAAGGCTAATGGGCCTGTTTGCCTGGAGCCCATCTTTTATTGTAATGCAAACAGCTCCAAAAATGTGCTAGCAATCTTTGGGCTATGGAGGAGAAAATCACTTCCCCCTATTGATATCAATAATTTGTGATGCTTTTTACACTATACATAGTTTTCCTCTTCATTATCTCATTTGATCAGGAAGCAAGTCCCATGCAGCCAGCCAGCCTGGCGTAATTATCCCCTTTTAGAGATTAAAAAAACAAGTTTAAATAAATAAATCAAGGACTTAGGGATCAAAACCTAAGTCCTCTGAGGCCTGCCTACTACACTTCTCCCTTCTCAAGGTGTCCCATAGCCTCTTTGCATTTTTGGCTATATTCGCCAAAGCACCCCTCACTGATTAATGAATGAGGTCTGTGTAAGGTGAGGTCCTGATTTGAGCCTAGTACTAAGCAATATATGTAATTCCCATGGATTTAGTATGCTAAATTTTTCCTAATATTCATTAAAATAATTATTACATCCTTGAATTAAATTATTACTTCACGATACACGATCTTCCCATGGCTACAATTTCTCTGTGGGCTACATAGGCATCCTGACAGCACTGTTTTTCAAATTCTAGGCTGTGATCCACAGTAAAAAACAAATCACATTGCAACACAGTATTCACATACACACTGATATATAAAACAAAAACCAGTTTTACAAGATAATACTTAACCTGAGTGTGGCACACGCTATTTTGTATTCTATTTTTTAATGCTTTTGTGAACTCACTAAATCTGCTAAATTGATTTTATGACCCAGTAATAAGTTACTACCTGCAATCAGGAAACTAATCCTTTACAGAATGTTCTAGCCAAACTTTAGAAGCCTGGCCTTCTGTTCCATTTGCACCTCCAGTGAGAGGAGACTGTGGTGTGGGCTGGAGGGGTGCTCCCGGCCCGCTCCTGCTATATATCTCCCCAGGTGGCTCAGGGCTCAGTAGGCTGCAGCCATCAAAAAGAGAAGGGACTTTCTGGATACTGAGGGTGCCGTAGGGCCCAGGTTGCTGGACTCAAGGTGAAATTCTGCATCTCCAGCACATGAAACCCTAAAAGAGAAGCATGAGAGGCACACATTGGGGAACCTCACAGACACTGTTACCCTACTCGATAGTGGGGTGATTTGGAGATCCATCCTAATTACTTCCTTTTGTCACCCTTCTGCCTCTGTCTGAACTGAAAGAGAGCTTCAATGCCTGCAGAGCGGACGTTGCCTGTGCAGTATTTTTACAGGGATATTTTAAATCCCTACTCTAAAAAATCTCTCTGTAAATGCCTAGATGCCACCATTAGAATTTTACTTCTTTGGTTTGAGTGTTACCTTTCTGAGAGTCTTCATATATGCAAGTATGACCTAAGTCTTTTCCCTTTCAGTCTGGCCTAACCTTCCAAAAGTCGATTCTCCCTTGAAAGGAAAACCTAGAGCAGCAGTTATTACCCTTCCTTGTGACACGGACCCCTTTGGCACTGTGATGATGCCCATGGGACCCTTCCTCAGAATAAATATTTTAAGTGTACAAAATAAAATATATAAGATTACAAAAGAAATTAATGTATATACACATATATGTATATGTGTGTGCTTTTGTGTACATATACTTGTATATATGTATATAAAACAATTATATACATATAATCAAAATATTTTTAAATTAAATTTGTAGTACAGTGATACATGCATGTAACCTAATAAATAAAATCTAGAGTTAGGCCTAATAAATAGTTTAAACTAGTGATAAGTATAAACATAAATATAAGTATTTTGAGGTAGCTGCAAAAATTGTACCATTATGAAAATAGTTGATTTCTATTGGCAGGAAAGCCTCAGGTTCCACCGACACTACTGTGGTTTGTCTAAATTCATAATTGAAGCACTGCAGTTAGAAGTTAGTGAAATTAAAAATGTAATTGCTTTTCCCACCCAAGTTCAGGGATCCCTTGAATTCTATCCATGGACTCACTTCAAGATGCCCTGATAGAGAGCTGTCTACTACCTTCAGCATTTCCTTTCCTATCTCATCCTGCCAGGTTCTAAAGCTTGATTCACTGTGTCCAGTTCTGTGAATTTGGGGCATCATGTGTCCCAATCTTGCTGAACCACTCCATTCACCTTTCTCCCCTGACTCTGTGGCCAATCCAGTTGGATGGGCTCAGCAGGTACCCACATCCACCAGTATTTGGGGGATGGCCTCAGTGACAATGGTCTCTAAGTTCCTGGGACATTATGTCAGTGGGCAACTTGGCTTTGACTCCAAGCAGTTCCTAAATCAATTACTCTGCCCCTGGATTTTTGTCAGACCTGTAATTATCTCAGTGTATTAATAAGGTGAAGGAGAACCTGTTCCTATTTAAAGCAGAGCCTCTCTCATTCTCTAACCCTGCCTATAAATAATATCTGTGTCTCAAACCTTGGCTTCGAAAGCCGTATCTTTATTCAGGAAGTGGGAATCTACTGAGTTCAGTGCAGGAAAGAGTTAATAGCAGAGCTGAAAGATACTTCCACTGGCCAAGGGGTGACCAGTTCTTGTTCCAGAGGGTGCAAACAAGAATGTCTTTGTAGATTGCAGATCAAGCATGCCACTTAGTTACATATTAGAATATGAAAAGACAACACGGCACAGTGAGAGTGTGGCTAATAAGAGTGTGCCTGTCCTATCTAAAAGCAATCAATTTCAAATAGTTTTAAAGTGTATATTTGTGGGCCGCTGGACTGCAACTTTGAGCATCTAACACCAGCTCTGAAGCCACCATGCGGTGTTTTCTCAAAAGACTGCCAACACCATTTCCACAGGCTCTTTGACACTCGAGATGCTGCCTGAACAGGGCACTTTAGGGGCAAGGAAGAAAGATATGTTTGCCTTAGTTCTGAGAAGTGGTTAGAAATTGGGTATATCACTGTAAAAGGGATTACGACAATTTAAGATTCTGGTGAAAGAGTTTTAAAAGAAACACACTCAATTTTCAGCAAGGTAACTATGACAAAATTCTTACCTTGAGGGGGAAAAACAAGTAAGGTTAATATAAATAACCCAAAGAAATCCTGGAAATGACTTAAGGAAAATTAAGTGTCTTTGGGGACTATCACTAACATTTTGGGATAAATAAGGATGATGACTCCTATATTCTGTATACCACCCCCTTTTTTTGGGGGAGAGGGGTCCGTGAAGAGACAAAATTTTGGACTAGGGGATTCTGGAGCTTTGCCCACAGAACCAGGTTTTCTGCTCCTACTTCAGTTCTTTTGACATAAGCCTCACATCTAGCTCTGGATCTGACCCAGGGAGGGACTGGAGGCCTCTGGGAGGATTGGCTGGGTTGTGGATGACAGTTAACATGTGGGAGAGGCCTAGGGAACATTCAGGAAGAGAAGGAACATCTGGGGAAGTAAAGTAGGGAATGTCCCACCCACGCTGAGCTATTCTGCTTTTTCCTACCAAGCTGAGGGACATGAAATTGTCCAATCTGAAGAAGTGGAACAATCTGACTGAAACACCATCCCTATCCCTATCCCTAAACAGGCTGGCCTCGGGCATTTGATGACAGGAGGCAAACTGCACTCAGAAATATGCAGCAAGCAGCTAGTACAGTCCATAGCAACAAGACTTCTTGGAATCGTGGGGGCTGTGTGGATGTGGAGAACAGAAGCCCTTCTAACCTGAAGGAAAGAGGGTGCCTGTAATGCTGAAAACTGGCCGACAGGGGTAGCAGAAGAGAAAGGCCTTGGTGGCCACCTCACAGGTTTGCACAAGGGGTAAGTGAGGGCCACCACTATTCATTCCCAGGAACAGATGTACCTTTTTGTTGGGGGAATTGTTTACTGTCTTCTCCCACTTATCCACAAGAAGACTCCATTAGCCATCCACATGTCCCGACATGCCACACAACATGTGAGTGAAAGGGGAAGGTAGGACCTGGACTCTTGAAAGGACCAAATTGGTCTGTCCCCCTTCTTCTGAGACACAATATGTCGAACCCAGCCAGAGATCAGTCTTAAAAATTGAATGATCTAAGAATTGTCTCATCATCTTCCTTAGTCACCTCAAAGGGTTTGGGGTGGTTATCATATTGTTCCTCTACTTCCTTCTTCCTGTGGGATCGACTCGTAATCTTTCACTATGGTTTATGTTCTTACTCTACAAAAATGTGGAACATGCGCCACTTTTACAATAAGGGACAGTGGCATTTGGTGAACGTGGTGATTGATGTTATGGAAAATGGCTCCCCGGCAGAGCCAGGCGAGCCTCCCATAAGGTCTGCCTCGGTGGGTCACCCTCATGCTCGAGGGCCTGGCTCTTACCTTCTCAGGTTCAGGAGCTCAGTACAGTCACACTCTGACAGATGCATGGTGGCCACAGACAGAGAGACTGACCTGAAGACTATGAGACAATGTATCAAAATAATTTTCCAAGTGGCAATATGGGATGATGGAACAATTTATTTTGAACCCAACAGCTTATGTGGTGGGTATGAGGATTAAAATATATATGTAAGTGCTTAGAACAGTACAGGACACTGTAGAGATCTTGTTATTTTGTGATTTAACTTTACAGTAGTGCAGGTTATACACACTACACAACTCCAGAGATACCATCACAGTCTCCAATGCCCATAGAGTTGTGCAATGCACAATCTGCATGGCTGCCCGTGGTGGCTCTAAAGTATTTTTGTTGTTGTTGTTGTTATTGTTTATCTTTTTTTTTAATTTTTAATTAAGTTTATTGGGTTAACATTGGTTAATACAATTATATAATTTTCAGGTGTGCATTATCATTTGACATCTGTATCTTCTACTGTGTGTTTCCCACCCTAAGTCCAGTTTCCTTCAGCTACCGTATATCTGAACCCCTTTACCCACTTCACCTTCCCCCTACCTCCTATATTTGACTCCCTTTATCCCACTAATAACCACTAGTCTATAGTCCTCTGGTCACCTCTAGCCTATAGTCCACGTCCATGAGTCTCTGTTTGTTTGTCCCGCTCATTTGTTGCTTTTAGGTTTATATTCCACATACAAGTGATATCATGTGATTTTCAACATTTTCTGTCTGGCATGATTATTTCATTTAGCATGATTATCTCAAGGTCCATCCATGTTGTCAAAATGGCAGTATTTCATCTCTTCTTACGGCTTGGTAATATTCCATTGTAAATATGTACCACAGCTTCTTTAACCAATCATCTATCGTAGGACACTTCGGTTGCTTCCATGTCCTGGCCACTGTGAATAATGTTGCTATGGACATTGGTGTGCAAATATCTTTTGTGAGACGGGTTTTCAAGTCTTTGGGGTAAATACCCAGTAGAGAGATTGCTGGGTCATATGGTAGATCAATTCTTAGTTTTTTGAGGGACCTCCATACTGTTTTCCATAGTGGCTGTACCAATTTGCAGTCCCACCAGCAGTGAATAAGGGTTCCTTTTTCTCTGCATTCTCTCTAACATTTGTTATTACTTGTTCTGTTGATTATTAGCTCTGAAATATTAATCCTTCACCTGGTAGGCTTATTGTAAACTTTATAGTTAAATGTGTGTGAAGTACCCTTTACATAGTAGGCACTGTAATTCAGAGCCGCATTTATTATTTATACTGAGAAATATATCTGGCAATTTAGCAGCGATATGTGCACAGGGTGCTTCTTCCTGTTGGGCAGGTTTGCACAGAGACTAAATTTGATTAAAAGGCTATTGAAGAATTTTGAATAACTGAAAAAAAGTTAAATGTCATCTCAAGCTTATTCCAATTCTATAGGTATGAAGGGGTCTGGATTTCCAGGGCATCATTCTTTGGACCACTGGGACTCATCATTTGGAAAGAGAACTTTCCGCACTGAACATCAGCCGCAGAAAAACTGCCAATTCTTTAGTCTCCACCTCTCCTTTTTTTAGTCTCTAACAGTTGCCAGGAACCTCTCTCACTGCATTACCTCATGGGCCTGCTACAATTAATTAGATAACCACATCTCTTACATTAGTTAATCTTTAAATTGGTCTCTTCCTAATGAAATTTTAGGGAAGCCCCACAGGCTCCTTGATGAAATTTGAAAGGCCCCTTAGTCTCATCAGCCACATGTTCTAGAAATTATTAACTTAAGCCACATTGCAGCCAAAAGAATCCACTGAGTATGAAACTCAAACAACTTCTCTCCGATTTCCTTATCAAGCACAGTTAGACACATTTCCCCGTGTTCTCGCCAATGTGTGTATCTTTTTTTGTTTCTACCTTTTCCAGGCAGTGTTACTTCAAAAATAAAATTTCAATAGTGACTATATTTTAATAGCAAGTTATTTCATCAAAATATCATTCAGCCCAGTGGGGTGTTAGAAGCAGCTTAAAATCTCAACCAACAGATAAGATGTACACAAGACAAGAGAGATATGAGGACACTGGGGAGGGGGGGGTCTTGAAACAAACACAGAAATGAAATAAGCTATACAATAGAGTTGGAAGTATCTTAGGGGACTGAATGATTGGATCCTTTTATTTTACAAATGTGAAAACTGAGGCCTCAAGGGAAGATGGGAGGTACCTAAGGCTACGTAATTAATTTGTCTTCTCCGCTGGGTAGAGACTGGCTCTGGCAAGGAAAAGTTTCCTACAATCTTTGGGGACCAGGGAAGAAAGGCTCACACAGCTGTGCTGATGAATCGCTGCCATGTAGATATCCCCTAGCAGCTCACAAGGGGTCAGAACAGAGGCATTGATGCCAGGTCCTGTATTTAAAGCATCCCAACCTACAGAGGAGAAGAAATGTGTCTCCTCAGGGCTAAACAAATGGCATTCATCCACACTCCCACCCCGCACTTTGAGGTGTGAAAAGGCATCCCAAAAGGGAAAACTCCAAAGGGACAGGCAGCTAGGTACACATACACGGCTCTGTTCTCTACAAAACAGAACCAACATGGAAGTCACACCCAGAAAGGGAAGCCTTGGAAAAGTCACAGATAGAAGCTGCAACATGAAGAACCCTATCACCCTCATTCCGTGGAGTCAGTAGACTGATAAGCAACAGAATGGTGGGACTGGGATGGACTCGTAGAGCCAGCTAGTCACACCACCTCCTTTGACATGCCTGGAGACCAAGTCCCAGAATCAGGAGGGGTCTTGCCCAGGGTGACACACAGAGTGAAGAGCTGAGCTGGCTGCAGAATGGAGGTGTCCTAATTCTAGCCCAGCTCTCTGTTCTGGGGTTCCTCTTTTGCTGGCTCTAGGAAAGTAAGTGGTAGCAACTAACAAAGAGATCAGGGCATAAAAGATGATATTGACTTATTACTTAGACGTCATTGTCTCCAGCAAATTATGCTCACATCCTCCTAGATGTCAGCATTTGATACTTGGTGGCTCTATCTGGCCATACGGTCTTAGGCAGATCATCCTTCATGCTTCCGTTTCTTCCCCTGTAAAATGGGGCTAAGAGGAGGACCAACATCATGGGTGGTTGTGTGGATTAAATATGAAGCACTTGGCATAACACCTGCTGTTACAATAAATGGCAGTTATGTTATCATTTCATGCCATCGAACACTGCTTTTTCCATCCATTGAACCTCCTCTTGTAATAAAGTTTCCATTTCTCTGATGGGCGTATATTATCTGCTGTCTTCTCAATATGTTATCTATGCAGCTCTTCTTTCACGAATAAATAACTGTCTCATCACACGTTTCAGACCAGTGTTTCCCAAACTGAATTATTTCCTGAGAGTTATAAAGTCTTTAAGTGGTTGTATTCATCATGTTAATAATAGATTTAGAAAAATCTACCTCATCCCTTGAGGAAAGAGAGATGTACCTAAAGCGCCTGGTTCCTCTCTTACCTTTGCAGAAAGTTCCTTTCTTTCTGATTTTCATGTGGTTTTGTCATTTGGGAAGAGAGAGGCACCAGGGACTAAATTAGAACTGAAAAGAAGGTGCTGAGAAAAAGATCCCGAATGAATAATGGGCTATGAGCAAGGGCAAATTTCGGTTCTTCTGTTCCCTGGGAGCTGACTCTGTTCTGAAGGATTTAGGGGAGGAAAGGGCCCTTGGGGAGACAAGAAGCTGGGAGGGTGAGAATGGAATCCCGTGGGTGAGAATTTAAATTTTCCCTTTAGTCTCCAAGGAAAACGGGAGAGAAATGCTTTCTAATCCTCTATTTTCTTTGCCCCAAATCCTTCTGAGAGGTCAGTCCTGTCCCACTGGAGGTCAGCCTCGTGCCTACTACACCTTCCAGCGACATGGTTGAACTGCTATTATCAACATCACTCTTAGAGAGTCTTCCCGATCAATGCCTTCAGAGGTGGCTGGTGAATAGAGCGTGCTTCTGATGGTCTCTGAGGAGAGAAGAGGGAAGGTGATGGCGACAAAGGCAGTGCTGATACGGGCATTACTTCCCCTTCCAGATAGTAGAGCACTTCCCAAGAGTTTCCAAATTGCCCCGAGGGGCTGATGGGACCACTCCTGTTTTGCATAGAAATGGGTCACACAACCCTTAGCTAGGAGAACTCAAAGCACTTGTCTTTAACTCTAGTGTGCAAGAAAGAAATATAGTTAGCCCTGGTGGGAAGATCTAGAGAGCACCTCTTCCAGATAAGGCAGAAGCATCCCCATTTTACTGATGATACACCTGAGGCCCAGGGAGATTAAGGACTTGTCTGGAGCACTGAGCTTGATAGCAGTGGGAGCAAGACTAAAATCTCAGCCTCCTGCAGCCTCTCTTCCTCCACATACGCCAGCCTCCTTCCCAAGGGGTTGGAGTCTTTTCTGGGGTATCTGTGACCCCAGAGCCTGCTGCCCTTGGAGTTCTGTACACTCTGCTTTATCAAATGCCCTCCTGCTTATGTCTTGTCTTTCTTATGAGTCCCCGCTTCTTTCAGAAAGTCTTCCTAAATAATCAGCTCTGCTCTTATAAATTTTACTCTATTACTCAATACCAACAATCATCATTTATACAGAAGAAATAGGCCCATTTGGATATGTTTATTTGTACTAATAACATCTTTAAATATTTTATAAAAAAAATTTTCAGTGTGCAAAAAAATATAAAGAAAGGCAACAAATACTATTGAATCTACTAATCCCACTTAAGAATAAAACATTATACAGTTCAAGCCCTCCCCACCCCCGTGTTCACCTCCCCAAGTCACATTTCCCTCTCTCCCTCCTCCAGACCTAACTAGAGACACTGAGTTGGATATTTGTCATTCTCATACATTTCTTCATACCTGACACATTATTCTTTATATGAAAGACATGAAGGTGGTCCTCACTCTGCACAGTAGTTCAAATGCCATAAAAATAACCACACAAGCTGAAACTATGCCAAACAATCTTAAAAATAAATGGGAAAAATTACAATCGCTTTCTGATCTTTAAAAAGTTTTGTTAAAACATTAAAAACTCTTACCGTAGGTTATAAATATAAAGAAAAAATCTTAAAACAGTAAAAACACTCTTAAAATATTAACTTAATCTAAATTATTTAATTTAGAATGTTAGAAACATTGATAATTAGTGTTTTATTTCTTCGTTAAAAAAAAAAAAATCCCGAGTAGCTTGAACAATGCTTGCCTTCTTCTTATCATACAAATAAAGAGCAAACATCCTCCAACTCTAGTTTTTTTCTCATCTCACAATAAAGAGTAAATATTTTTCTATCCTTTCTCTATTTGAATCAACTTCCAACATTTTTATCCTTTGTACCTTTAAATGTCGTAAAGTATCTCCAGTAAGTAGTTCCTTTAATGTAAAGTTTTAGCCCCGTCAGTTCCTCTGGGACATCTTTATCCCTTTCATCACAAACACTTTCCTTATTAATGTTGTTTAATTGTCCTTCGCTTAGTTCTTTTGGCCACATATCTAGTGTCTCCCAAGTGGCAGAACTGCCCACATTCCCACAATCAGCTATTTCTTCTATAACTCCATTTACATTCGATTTGAATTTCACTTCCAGCATCATCACCTTTTTGTTTCTTTGCTGTGCTTTCATCTTTGTTGGCAAATTTCCTATCTATATTATCCATTTTTGCAAAACGTCATATAGGTTTATCACCAGGAGACATAAGAACAACACAAACGCTGTCTGTGCATGAACTGAAAACAGATGCCCAGTGACCAGTTCACCACAGACTGTCAAAGAAGTGACATGACTGATCACTGGTCATGATACACATCTGTTATTTATGGAGTGATCTGTGAAATGAAGAACTAGCATCAATGTTTGTGCCTTATGCAATTACTCATAGTCAATATACCATGGTAAATTAAACTTGAACTGTGTTGTTCTGAGAGTGGTTTACCAAACCATGATAATGGAAATCCATGTATATTCCCACGTGTATATATGTATATGGGAATGTCTTTATGTGTATATACAGGGTATATATGGGAATTGTATACATATGTATACACATGTATATATTTAGAAATTGTGCAAAGCAAGGGCAGCTGCCTGTACATTATTTTACACATATATATATAGCAATACATGAAATTGTTTTCATGCTTTTAAATTTCATATAAATACTAATCATAGTGCAGAAATAGTTTTTCTTCTTCCAACTCTATTTTTCCTCTCTTGTTTATTAGCATATTTGTATGGATCTCCCCTCCATGAGGCCAAGAGCTACCTGAAGCCAGGATCTCTGCTTCTCCCATCAGCTGAGAAACTACTCAATTACAGGGTCTAATCTAATCTCCCCTTTACCTGAGTTCACAACCCCAGGAGGTGCTGCCCTAAGAGGATGAATGTGACTAACTGTAAATAGTTTGGAGGAGAGTCACACTCCATTGCTGAAGAAACCCATGCAGGATGGCCTGAAAGATCCTGGCACACAGTGGTCCTATCCCAAAGGGCATCTCGAAGCCTCCAGAAAGCCCTGGGGGCAGCAGCGGCAGGCATTTCCATCTCCACCATCCATGCCCTTTAGAGTTCAATTTATTTTAATAGCACCCAATTTCCTCAAGTGCTGGAGAGACAGACAGGTCATAAAGGGAATATTATTACCTCCTCTTTTTCCTTCTTGATTCCCAGATGGACATTAAAAAGTCATTTCATCTGATACTTGGCCCATGGCCCCAGGAGAGGTAACTAGAGATAATACTATTGGGCCTGGAGCTGTCCATTAAAACTATAAGCTTCCCATTTTGCTATTCTTATGAAGGATAGGACAGAAAGCCCACAGACATTTCTGAGTATCTGTGGATGTATGAGTGTGTGTGTGTGTGTGTGTGTGTGTGCGTGCGCACATGCATTTGTGATGCAAGTGAGAATGCATTTAAACATGCTTACATGTAGGGATCTGTCCCTGAAGAGATTGTGTGTGTGTATGTGTGTGTGTGTGTGCGCGCACGTGCATTTGTGATGCAAGTGAGAATGCATTTAAACTTGCTTACATGTAGGGATCTGTCCCTGAAGAGAGATGATTATGGGGATGTGTTCTGTGTAAGTGTGTGTGTGTCTTATTCATATTTGTAGCCTCGATATTGGGCACATTGCCAGTCTACAGTAAATATTATTGGACAAACGTACCAATCAAGCAATGCTCAGTGAGTCTGCACATTATGTGCATGCCCTTCTCACTTCATTGATGTATCCCTTCCCCATTCCTACTTCCCTGTCATAAGAAACCAGCTGGAGCTCATATTGTACCAGTGTGTGAGCAGGGTGTGTTAGGAGACTGTACCTACTGCCTCTGTGATGTGTGTGTGTGATATGAATGGGTATCCATGAGGCATGAGTGTGTTTTGCCCAAGGTTAAAACCTACTGCCAAAACAAACAAACAAGTAAACAAACAAAAAACTAGCCCTCCTGCCAGAGGAAACAGCCTCAGGCTGGGGTCCCGGTGCACACCCTCTCATCCCTGAACCTACCAGGCTTACAATGTCCCATCCTGGACTCAGGCTGTACAATTTTTTTTCCTTTCTGCTTCTCCCCGTGCACCTACCTCAGCAATGGAGCAGCAGCCATATGACACTCGGCCAGCCCAGAACGTACAAAAAGAAACTTCCTCAGATAATGTGGACCATCCCCAAGCTTGGACCTGACCCCTCAGAACTGGGAAACGGCTCAGTGGAGCTTTAAGGGAAGGTGAAGACTATCCCTCCCGCAATATGTGTTGGTACGTGCAAGTGTGCACATACGTGCGCCTGTGTGTGTAGGGCCGCGTGCACTACTGATGCCTGGCCCATTGCCCAGCCTCCCTGTCTCTGGGGTATATCTACTGAGCAAGAACAAGGACAGATTACAAACAGCACTATGTAGAGCTTCAAACTCAAATGGGTGATGCCAGACTTAATATGAGTCCCAAACACTGAGAAAGTGAACAAAGGCAGACATCAGCCAGGTGAGGGAGTTACACAGCCTGGGGGCAGCGGGCTGGGCTTCAGAGGAGGATGGAGCACTATCATGGCCTGGAGAGCAAGGCAGATTCCTACTCTTTGAAGACAGGAAAAGCCTTTTCAAATGGGGAGCCAACCAGGATGCCAGGAGGAGGCTGGTATTTTATAACCAACATCTGCAAACAAATTTAAACCTCACTGAACAATACAAATTCACATGTGTCCCTGTGGTACTCCAAGGAAGCATGCATTCGTGCATCCACTCAGCATCTGTGGAACATTGAATCCATGCCAGACCCAGGAGGGTACAAACAAGGAGAGGAAGCTTTGACAGATGGGAAAGCGGAGGCTCTGAGAGGCTGACTGTGAAGGTCAGGGTCAAATCAGTCAGAACTGGAAACCAGGTCTACCTAACTCCAAACGTTCCATCTTCTGCGCAAAACTGGGGATTGAGAAGGTGAGCAAAAGAGATGGGGATTCTGGGCTGAATGGGGGAGTCATGCGGATGAGGCCGAAAGGTCCAGTTATGTGTGGGCTGAGGAGACGAAAAAATACGACAACCTGGATTAGGACCTGTGGGTTTCCAGAAAGATGTCTCAGAGCTTCCAAGAGATGCTGAGACCTCAGAGCTAGCACTGCAGAAAAAGGGATGATGTGGCTATGGCTGGTGTGTGGTGGCCAACTGTGTCCTCTTACTGCTGACGTCATCCCCAAAGCATTTGTAATCATTCCGTGAAACCTGCCCTCGGTCTGAATTCATGAATGCGTTTATAGGTCATCCTTGTTCTCCAAGTGCCCATTAATGGTCCCCTAAATCGTACATATCTCATTATGGCCTGGTTTGGTACGGCTTGGTTTCCCAACTCTAAAACTCCTTTTTATTTTAAAAACAAATTGTTCAAATCATCTCTTGATGAGAAAAGTATTCATGCTGGCATTTCAAAGGGAGAATAACAGAGGAGGCGTTTCTGGATGTTCCCAGGCTGTGCAGGTGGCTCAGGCTGCCTTCTGGGGCACATGAGACTCTGGCAGTCCCTTTCCCTCTCAGTCCCTTAGCAAGAAAGTGGACCTGTACCTTCCTGTTTCTCAAGGTGACTGTTAGAATCATTAGCTAATCTTCATCCATCACTGTGCTCCCTCCCCACCAAACATCTGATATTGTCTCTAAAATTGTTATGAAAAATCTCATGGAGCCCTCAGGCTGCTTCAAGATCTGGGCCATCTCTGGACTTTAAACACGTGTGTAGTTTTCATTTTCACTTTCCTGTCATTTGCTTCCAAGTTTGCATTTCCAGCAGCCCTCTGGATAGTTCGACACACTTATCTTGTGGTCTATTAAGCTTAACCAAAGTGTTAACACCCTTGCAAACCTGCTATTCCTCCTTTGGTCCCCTTCTCACCAATGGCATCAAATTCATTTAATACACATTTATTGAGCATGCATCTCATACAGGCCTGTGGGGTACTGGGGCGAGGCCTAGGGAGGGATGCCTTAATATCCTCCCATTACTGTCCTTTCAGGTAATTCTCATGAGAAACCAAGGAATCATGTAAATGCTCCTCAACTTCACCCCAGCCAGTCATCAAGTCCTCTCAGCATTAGCTCCGTGACCATCGAATCTGCTCCTTGCTCTTCATCACCCCATCCTGTTCAGCCCCTCGTCATTACTGGAGTGGGTTACTGAGCCCCTCCTGCCTCCAGTCTGACTTCCTCCAGCTTTTGGAAGCCACCAGGATGGTTCTAACTTCCGTGGTGACTACTGTCTTCCAAATAAAGCCCAGACTCCTTCTCCTGTTGTCAGAGTCACTTTGGTCTAGGCCAGCCTATCAAGGTCTCACTTCTCACCACACCACACATCACACACACAATGCTGCACATACATGGGGCGCTCTGTGTGCTGAACCTGTCTGATCCTTTGCTTCCGCCAGTGTGATTTCCTCCTGGAAAAAGTTCTTCATCCGACCTCACTTCCCAACCCCTCCGCCTCTCACCCTCACCATCGCCCTTTCCCCACTGGGTGAAATCCACTCACCCTCCCGGGCTCTACTCTAATGCTGCCCCTCCACCAAAGCCTTCCCTGATCCTTGGGCAGACTAGTGCATCTCTCTCGGTCTCCTCCACACGCTTTATCTTCACCTTTGTCCCAGCCCGTATCATACTTTATCCTGTACAACACCAACTTCTGCACATGTCATTTCCCTAACACTGAGAATCAGAGTCATAATAATAATTAGCATCGATCGATGACTGTGTTAATCACTTGTCATGTATTATCTCATTTAATTCTCAAGCAGACCCTATGAAGTAGGTGTGTGTTTCTCTGTTTTACAGCGTAGGAAGCAGCTCAGATCATTTAATCATCTGCCTGAGGTTACCCAGCCAGTCAGGGTTTGCACTGGGCTTCGTGCCTGAGTTCTCTCACCCCAGAGTCCACGTCCCTTACCGCTCCCATAGATGCCTTCTGGGTCCAAGGAGATCAGGGACGGGGAGACAAGTCTGATGTGACTGTGTCCCCCTCGGCCTCCAGCACAAAGCCAGGTGCATGGAGCATGTCACCAACACATGTTGATTAAAGAATAACAGATCCATTGGCTAAAGAATTGAAGGGAGATAGAGGAGAACACATAGAGAACATCCTGAGTAAACGAGGAGAAGAAACTTCAGGGTTCCCTGAAACAGAATACCCTCCTTCCCCCGAACACCAGCCTTCTCCTCTTAAATGTTACGCTTCCTGTATTATTTCCCAGGCCTGTCATAACAAAGCACCACAAACCAGGCGGCTTCAAACAACAGAACTTATTCTTTCACGGTTCTTTCAGGCTCCCTCTAAAACCTCTCGGGGAGGATGCTTCCTGTCTCTTCCAGCTTCTGGTGGCTCCAGGTGTTCCTTAGCTTGTGGCTGCATCGCTTCAATCTCTGCCTCTATCTTCACATGGCCGTCTTCTCTCCATCTCTCTACCTTCTCTTTTTGTAAGAACACCAGTCACACTGGGTTAGACCCATGCTAATGACCTCACCTTAACTTGATCACCTCTGCAAAGACCCTATTTCCATTAAGGTCACATTCACAGGTCCCAAGAGTACGCACCCTGTGTTAGTGGCAGAAACACCAAGGACCCTGTCATCATCCACTATTGAGATAAACATCACTGGGTTTGTGACAGGCTCTAAGAAGAACTGTTTTCCACGTTGACACTGCCACATGATGAATCCCTGCTTCTTTAAGATGCTTAACTCATGTCATTTTGAGACACATGAATTGACAGCTGGAGATAAAGACAGAGAGAGTGAGCAACAAGAAAGGAGTGAGCGATGGTAGCTCTGAGCCAGGTAAGTGTGCAGGATAGAGTTGTCACTGTGACAGCTGTTTATCAGACCTGCTCAGGTATCTTGTATGGTATTAGCCCCACTCAAGGTTCTTGCCCCCTTGGGATCCTGACCCTTTCCAGTTTGGGGTCGGCTGATGGTGACAGTGCCATCCTCCTTCCTCTCCAAACAGGAAAACCATATTTCGCAAAGTAAGATTTGCCCATCCTATGTTATTTGCCACTTCCCTACTGACTGCCACAGTTTATCCTTCTATCAAATTAGGAAACTAAGAACATATAAATGTAAAAGTAAATAGCTTTGTGCCTCCCCCATTATGATCTGAGGTGTCTCCAGGTGTGTCTGTAGGGTCCTGCTGCCTGCTGCACACCCCAGGTACCCCCCGCTGCTGCAGAGGGCTTTCAGGGCTTTAATTCTCTGTCCGAGGGGCCTGGTCATTGTGTCCGGGCTTCGGCACAGTCTAGAAACCTCAGTGCCTTCTCATAGCGAATGGGGGAAAGCCTGGCTGGGAACTGGTGGAATGCTGACTGCAGGACAGGAGCAGCACTGGACTATACTGTTAAGTACAAACAAACCCGTGAGGTTATTATTACTATTAACTCCATTATGCAAATGGGGAAACTGAGCCCTAGGACATTAGAGTGCATTGCCTACCATGCTCCTAAATGGTAAAACTAAGTCTGTAATGCTAGGCATCTGACCTTTATTCACCAGGATGCTGTGCCTGGGCCTGCCATGCCAGCTTTCACTGGTCAGCTCTAGTGGTCAGAAATGCTCAGTGTTATTCAGACTCTGGGTGCTGGCAATGGCTGCAGCAGCAGCAGAAAGACTGCTTCGCACCCTTGTTAATATTCATGGATTCTCAGCTTCTGCCTTTTTG
>NW_006494614.1:42837339-42847578 GCF_000325575.1 Pteropus alecto | reverse complement strand
GCAGGCTGGCAGGAAACAGCTCTTGGCCATTCTGCCACCCCAATCCTGACTTATGTATCACACAGGGGTGCTGAAGCCACAGGACTAACACCATGCTTCCACATAACTCTCTCTTTGTGTCGCCTTTGCTGCCCAGCAGGGATCCAGGACCAGAGCAAACACTGACTTGCCTAGGCTGGCCTGAGGCTTAAGAAGACACTGAAGGTAGGAGTTATCAGCAGGGGACTGCTCACACGGGGCTCTCCTTCACCTATCCTTCTCCAAGCTTCCATTTCACCAGACAGAGCTTGGGGTACAGCAAGGAAGGCCCAACATAGTCTGGAGTGGAGCATCAGCACTGGCCTTGTCTGGCACCCACTCAGGGCAGGTGAGTCCATGGAGGGGCCGGGAGGTATGGGAGATAGGAAGAGGGAGATCAATCCTTCTAGAGATCACTCTTCATCTCTCCCTCCTTCTTTCCCCTTTATTTTCTCCATCCTTGTGTCTGACCGTCTCTCTTCATCTTGCTCAATCTATCTTATAATTTCTATCTCTGCCAAAAGGTCTTTGTCCCTTCCCTGTCTTTTTGTCTCTTTCTCTATCTCTCTCTCACAATTGCTTTCTTCCTAAACAGAACCTAGCACCCTGGGCTCCAGAACTGGACTGTGAAAGAAAGACACACACACACACCACCCTCAAGCAGGATCGATTTGGTTATAGTAGGAGTCCCATACATGCACACACACACTGGGGGACCGGGCTTCTGGCCTGTTTCTGCCACCAACACAGTGGGTGTGTACCTCGGGGAAACGTCTTCCCTTTCCACTTCCTGTCTGCACAGTGAGGGAGTTGCCTGGACTAGATAGATGATCTTACATTGTCTCCAAGCTCTGACACTGTAGTTCTATGGAAATTGGCTTAAGTAACAACCAAGACACTCAAGGCTACAAGTCCACAAACTTATTTTCTCCTGCCACACGAGGATTCCTGGCAGGGGCTCCAAGAGCTCTAAGTACCACAGCCTGTGGGAGACTTTCCAGTGTCTCATGTTTGATGTCTCATTTTTGTGGTGCCAGAGTCCACTTTCTTTGGGTGAACCTTTACGCGTAGCCATGCAAGATGAATGCCTCAGCTATGCATGCGTTCAGGTAAGTGAGAACCTCTGGCAAAGCACCTGGGCTATCCCTTCTCCTCTCCATCTTCCCCCACTCCTGCCATCCAAGGATGGGGGTTGCCGAGTGGGGGCACCTTGCTGAGAAATGGTAAGATGAGATGGGGTGCACTTGGAGGGTGGGACATGCTATGGAAGAAGGTAGAAGCTTCTCAACAAGCTATTTTCCTCACAGAAAAGACTCTTAGAGGGAGACTGGAGGTAGACAAGACGACTCTCAACTTTGGAATTTCTCTGGCGAGCCCAACCCACCTGTTTAAAGGAATGAGCCCCAGAGAGGAAAATGAATTCCAGATAGGCTTTTGCCTAAAATATATTATAAATCTCGACTGGTTCCAAAGGAAGGAGGAGAAACTTCATCTGTAACTTTGATGAATTGGAAACTTAATAACCAGCCCAGGTGAGGGCTCAATTAAGGAAGAGAAGAAAAGTGCTCATTCTTTTCTCCCTGGGCTGTGGGAAGGGCACTGCTCAGAGTCCCCTCCCCCATCCCGCCCCTGCTCCTTGATAAACTCCTGGGAAACCACAATAGCTCGAGACTGGTTGCCTCTAACTCAGTGAATGTCCTTGAGCAAACCAGAGAACAGAGGTTTCTCTCTCTCTCTTCCTTCTTTTCTTCCTTCCCTCTCTCCCTTCCTCCCTTCTACCTTCCTTCCTTCCTTCCCACCTGCCTTCCTTCCCTCCTTCCTTCTTCTATGTGTATTCAGGTGCAAAGCCAGGGCATCATCTTTCTCAAATCAATCATAGCATACCTGTCATCAGCCCATACAGGGTTCCCCTCAATCCATATTCCCTATTCCCATTCCCTACAACCACCATAGGCAGCCACTCTATCTGTGGGGTGCACCCTGAAGTTGTATCTGTGTATTTATGTACTTTTAATTTTCACGGATGGTGCTGCATTATAGACCCTGTGCAATGTGCTGGCCCTGTGCCCTTGTAGTCAGTGCAGTGGTGCATGCCTCCTGTGTCCATGAGTGTGGGGCTATGGTCTTCCATGCCATCTACAGTCATTACTTGATTAAAGTTCCTTGGGAAAGCTGCCCTTTATGCTTATCTTTTTTATTCACCTCTGGAGGTGAGTGACATGGCCTCTTCTTCACCAGGGTTGCTCTTTGGAGCCAGGCTGGAGAGAAGCGAGAGCTTTGACTAGACGTCAGAGGAGGCCTGAGCACTTGGCCAAGTAGAAAAGCTCTGGGCATCCCCTCGTCAGCGACCCTCCCTTACCTATTTCCCTACCTCCGCCCTTCCCCGACAGCTCTGATTTTGCCTTTTCCCCTAAGTCAAAACTGAGCCTTTAGTTGCTACCACACCACCTTCGATTCTGCCCTGGAATTGGATCACCCTCCTCAGACTGAGGACCAGAGTCCCACCCTGACTATCACTGGGGTCTCAGGTGCGTCTCCACCACTAAGTTTATTTGACCAGCCAGACCTGGGATCCAGGTTGCTGACCAGTAGTCCTGGAGGGACCACCTATAAGGACAGACATTTCAAAGTACTAAAACTCTCTTTGTAATAGCCAAAAACTAGAAACAACTCAAATCAACATCAGCAGTAAAATAAATAAACTTACTGTAGTATATTTATACAATGGAATACTGCATGGTAATGAAAACAAACAAGGAAAAATAACATCATGGATGAATTTCACATGCTTCGTATTGAGTAAAAGAAACCAGACATAAAAGGGTACATTTAGTATCATTCCATTTCTATGAAGTTTAAAATCAGGCAAACCAAGTCAACAATTACTCACTCATGAACAATTTTATTTGATCTTTACACACCCTCCAAACTCTAAATGCACACACACATGTGCATGTGCATGCACACACACCCAGACAGAGGCATACACGCACTGACACACAGGGTTATTTTGAAGCTACTTCTAGTCTTCATATCATTTCAACCATAAACTTTATCAGACATAGACTAACAGACTAGTCTATGGTAATAGAAGTCATAATAGTAGTTATTGATTGGGATGGGGCATAAGGGAGTTTTCTAGTGTTCTAGAAAGGTTCTCTAGTGTGATCTGAGTGATAGTTATGAGAGTAACTTCATATATGTCAAAGTTCACCAAACATTTGAATAGACATTTTTCCAAAGAAGACATACAAAGAGCCAATAAAATAACAACTATGAAATGATACACACCATCATTAGTCGTTAGGGAAATGTAAATCAAAACCACAATGAGATATCACTTCATTCCCATTTGTGTGTGTTACGTGACACTGAGTCAGCTCTGACTCCTGATGACCCCATGAATGAGTGATGTTCACCATGTCCTACACTCAGCAGCTCTGCTCAGTTCCTGTAGACGCATGCATATGGCTTTTTTTATGGAGTCAATCCATCTCATATCTGGTCTTCTTTTTCTGCTGCCTCCTATTTTCCCCAACATTATTGTCTGTTTCAAAGAACCCTGCCTTCTCATAATGTGTCTGAAATAGGACAGCTTCAGTTTTCTGATTTTTGCCTCCAGTGATGTTTCAGGTTTAATTGGCTCTAGAACCCACTCGTTCATCTTTTTTGGCAGTCCAGGGTATCTGTAGAACTCTCCCCCAACACCATATTTCAAATAAATCATTTTTTTTCCTATAAGCCTTTTTCATTGTCCATCTTTCACATATGTACATAGTAATTGGGAATACAAGGATTATTGGCTAAGATGTGAGGAAATTGGAATCCTTATATATTTCTGATGAGAATGTGACATGGTGCAGCCACTTTGAAAACAGTCTGGCAGTTCCTCAAAATGTTAAAGATAGTGTCACCATATAACCCAGAAATTTCACTCTTAGGTAAAAACACATGATAGATCGGTTGGAAAGGGGTCAAATATTTGGTGATGGAAGGAAATTTAACTTTGGGTGGTGAACACACAATGCAGTATACCTACAATGTATTACACTTGAAACGTATTTGAATTTATTAACCAGTGTTATTTCAATAATTTTAATTAAAAACATATGTCCACACAAAAACTTGTACATGAACTCAATCCCTTGGGCTGAACCCTGAAGCTCCTCGCTGCTGTCTTGAGCAGAGCTCCCAGGGCTGATTGCTGCCCACTTTGTCTTCTGAATTGAACCTTCTCTTGGAATGACTTCTACCAAATTCAAATATCCCGATGCCTGTGATTGTCCTGACCTCCCATGAATTTACATGTCCTCTGGGCCTGTTTACCAGAACTACTAGTTCTTCTCCAGGCCAGCCTTCTGTGTTGGGTAAGTTTCCCAAGCTTAATTCCTACTTAAGGAGTGTGTCTCCACCCCACTGGCTGGCTGACTGATGCCCAGGGTCCAACGTGACCGATAACCCAGTCTGCTGGTACCCAGACACAGATGCCCAGGAATCGGGAGGGCTGTGTCACAGCTTTACCACACTGACAGAGTCTACATCTTGGTGGCACAGTGAAATAGACTCTGTCTTAGGAGCATCTGAAATGACAAACACAGGCACCTGTCTTATCAAGTGAGTGGACTGATAATGAGCAATCAATCCTCCAGATTGTCCAGATATTGATTTATCTCAAGCACTCCTAACGAGGCTCTTTGCTACAGTATAAACCTTGCTGAAGAGACTTGCACAATTACTGTATGTATTGGGTGAGCCTCTTAGTTGCAGACAACAGAATCCACTCCAGGTAGTTTAAACAGAGAACAGTTTAGCAAGGATATAGAGAGCTCACAAAATCATCAAAACTACTGAAAGACAGTCTCTATGCTCAGCTGCTGGAAACAAATCTATACCTCTGCCACAGCTGGCAAGCTGTCATCACTCCGACCACAAAATCATTCCAGCAAAATGAGTGTCCCATCCCTTTTCTGATCTCTCAGTGAACTCGGTTTCCAAGCAAAGCCTCAGTCGCACCTAATTAGAGTTCATATTAGAAGCTAGCAACAGGGTAACCCGCCATCCCAGTTTTCCCAGGACTGGGGGGTTCTCAAGACACAAGACTTTCAGTGCTAAACCAGAAAAGTCCCAGACAAACCAGGACAAGTTGGTCACCTTTGGTAGGAATGTATTGTTTGGGGATTCTATACTGGGAAGGTATGGAACTGTCAAAATGCAAAAGAGAGGGTAGATAATTAGGGCAGCCACAGTGACATATAATCTCTATACTGAAAAAAATAATAACCACCATTTATTGAGTATTTATTATAGGCATGTGCTTGCTAAGTATTTTATTATTACTACCGTTATTGTTTTATTATTTCATTAAATTTCCCCCACGAAGCCATGAAAGCATATTATTTGCCTAATGCTGTTGTAGGTCCTGCTTTCATGGATCTTACATGGTTGTGGGGAAGGCAGACAATAAACAAAGACAAAGTAAATAAGTGGGAGCATGTAGAAGTATAATGAAGAAGAGAACGGGGCAAGGCCACAGATGATGGCCAGGCAGGGGTGGCTACTTTAGCTAGGGTGGTCAGGGAAGGCATTTCCGAGGAGATGACATTTGAACTGAGATCCAAACAATGAGATGGGGCCGGAACAGAGCAATCTGTGGAGAGGATGGTCTAGCAACAGCAAAGCCTTGAGGTGGGTATGAAGATTTGCAAATTCAGGAAGCAGAAAGGAACTCAAAGTGGCTACAACAGAGCAAGAGTGGAGAGTGGTATAAAATGAGACTCAGGTCTGGTAATTTATGGTAAGGAGTATGGATTTAATTTTAAGATCAAACAGAGAATGGTATGATTTGATTTTCATTTGTTATCCAAGGTCACAAAGCTGGTGAAAGAGGAATGAAATTTGAAGCCAGATATATATCACTACAGAATCCTGCTCTCAAGAACCATGCAAGCTGACTCCATTTAGAATTAATAAGTATGTGCCCCTATTTTTGTTCACGCATGTTCATTCTGTGTGTCTATACATGTGTGTATTGATATCTCCAGCCAACGGTTCTCAATTGGGGGCAATTTCATCTTCTAGAGGACATTGGGCAATGCCTGGAGATATTTCTGTTACAACTTGAGGGGAAAGGTGCTGCTGGCATCTAGTGGGTAGAGGGCAGGGATGCTACTAACAATGCACAAGATAGTGCCCACAGCAAAGAATTACATGGTTCAGAATGTCAATAGATCTAGTGGGTAGAGGGCAGGGATGCTACTAAACATCCAACAATGCACAAGATAGTGCCCACAGCAAAGAACTACATGGTTCAGAATGTCAATTTTGCCCTACAGTGAAAAGTATAGTCATTTTTTGATGTGTACAATGATGGGTCAACTCAAATGCAACCTGAGCATTCTTCCAACTCTCTCAACATGTATTCTCTTCTTGGGAGACAGCTCTTCAAAGCAGGCAGCACGCCTTCAGCATACATTGCAGGAACTGTTCATCCTACCACAAAGCAGCCTGGGAAAAAAGCAGAGAGGCTGTTGGGTGTGGAGTGGGGAAAACATCTGGCTTGGTTGGACTTTTTGCTGCTGTGTTTCCCAGTTCCCAAGCAGCTAGGCAGTGGGACGATGTACCAACTATTTCCCAGCAGCAGGCCTGTCCAGGGAGATAAGCCTGGCTCTAACCGAGTCAGGGTGTACTCTCCTCAGGCTTCCCAACACTCACATCTAGGTGCCAGGGCTAGAAAGGTCAGTAGATGACCAGCTGCCCCTTACATACTGCACAGTTACATTTGCATATGCTGCATCTACTCCTATAGTCTGCACTCTCCAGTGACATCTGAACACATCACTTCTGCTGCACACCCCAAGTACACTGTCCAGTGCCTACATAGACACACAGTTCCCAATCCTTCCTGGAGGCCAAGGGAGCATACCAGCAAACCACACAATGCACAAGGCTGTGGAGATGCCCCATCTGCACTATGCTGACCAACAGAAACTTTGGAGGCCCTCGGAGTGTGCACATGCATGCACCTTCCACTTTCCAACTCCATAGACTGCTCATTGTCTGTATGACGTGCATGGCACATAGGACCCACTGAAATGGATTAAGTGCTTCCCACATTCCACCTGCAGTGTTGAGCATCTTTATACATTACCTCTTTATTTGGTTCCTTCCAAAGCAAACCTTCGGGCAAAAATTTGGGAGTAAATACTTTGGTTGGGAGGTGATCTGGGAATTAGTATGAGGAATGAGTAAGTAAAACAGCAAAAGAGAGAAGTTCATAAAAGGGGTTAATGAAGGACTTACTGCTCTGGCAACTGGGACTGGTGCCCACTAAGGGCTCAGGGTTATCCCCTACCTGGAGGAGAAGAAGCTGGAGTACATCTGTCCCTCATTGAAATGTGTTCGGGGAACATCTAGTCCTTGGTGTTTTCTGTCTCCCATAGCCCAGCACTTCCAGCCTCAAGAGATCACTGTCAGACAGAGAAACATGGAAAGCAGGAGGCAGGTAGGGGAACCATGTGCAGGTAGCCTCCAGGTAGGTTGAGGGGATGTAGGCAGAACACCAACAGCATCTGTTACATCTCCCAATCTACTTTTTTTCGTGCAAGGTGGGTGCTCTGAGTCCATTTTAGATGGGACAACAGGGGCTTGGAGAGGTTACATTAACTTGTCCAAGGCCACATGGTTAATGAAGTGTGAAACCAGGATTCAGATTCAGGTCTGTCTGACTATAGAGCCCACATTCTTTGTGTTAACTCCCTGGAGTTATCATAACAAAGTACCACAAGCCGGGTGCTTAAACAACAGAAATTTATTGTCTCACAGTTCTGGAGGCTGGAAGTTTCAGATCAAGATGTCAGCCAGATTGATTCCCTCTGGTAGATTCTGAGACAGAGTTGGTTCCAAACCTCCCTTCTATCTTCTGGTGGTTTTCTGGAAATCTTTGGCATTTTTTGGCTTGTAGATGCATTGCCCCATCTCTGCCTTCATCTTCACATGGCATTCTCCCTGTGTGCATGTTTCTGTGCATGAAAATTCCCCTTTCCATAAGGACATCAGTCATATTGGCTTAGGGTTCACCTTAATGACCTCATCTTAACCAATTACGTTTGCAATCACTCTATTTCCAAGTAAGGTCACATTCACAGGTACTGGGGATATGAATATTGGTAAAATATGAATTTTGAACGGGACACAATTCAACTCACAACACCCATGCTTGCTGCTGCTCTTCATACTCTGTGAGTACTGTTCTTCCTGCCTGTGTTTATCCTTTGAGCTTGTCCACTGCATCCTGGACAAAGCGTCCTTTAGCTTATGTCCCCAGCTGCTTTTGCTGGCAGTGGTTGTGACTGGGTCTTGGCCAGAGGGCAGAGGAGGGCATGAGATGAAAGAAATCTGGGAGAAGGCCTCACTGAGGGAGCTTGGGTCCAAGGTCCACCTCGTATTCTCCTTAATCACCAAGATTCAATTGGCAAATATAATAAAAAGAAAAAAAGTATTACGGAAATAAAACACTGCCAGAAATCTTTCTAAAATTGCAAGTGCGTGCAATGAAGACTCTGGGTTTATAAAGAACAAATTATGCCAGACACACTTGATTGTGCCTTCGAGGGAACTAAGAAATTAAGGAGTGGGAAGGATGGGAGAGATGCAATACATCTTGATTTTAATACAGCAATTGATACATTGTCTTGTGGTATTGTCCCTGCAAAATTAATTCAAATTGGCTTGGTGAGGAGAATTGTCCCTGGGGTTGAAAACCAGTGGAAAGATAAACAAACAAATAATGATTAAAGGAGAAAACCAAAGCCCAAATCCCTGAGGTAAGGAAAGGAGGGAGGTTGGTATGAGAGGGGTAGGCCTGGCTTTTCTGTCAGATTTTGCAATGTGTGAAAATGATCTAGGTGTTTGTTTGGGAAGGTGGGGGAAGGGGCAGCCCAGGGGAGGGGTTGACCAGCAGCCTGTCAGACAGTGGTTATCAATAAGGGCTCCACGCCAGGTGAGTCACATCTCCCACCCCAAGAGATTGGGAAACTGGAGGCTTCCAAGAAGAAACCCACATGTCGATGGGGTGAACTCATTAAAAAATAAATATATTTGACTTCAGTAGCAGCCTCAGGTACTAAATTTTAATTTTGGTTTTTGCGTTTTCAAATGCAGATTATTTGAAGTGAAGTCACCCATTCTTCAGAATCACAGAAGCCTGACTTAGGTTCGGAGTGCTGGTGTTGTCAGGGGTCCTTAGTGAAGGGGCCCTTCTCTGCACAGATGGGGAAACTCAGACCCACAGAGAGAGAGAAATGTAGCATGTTAGAAACACAGATTCCTGGGCCTACAGCTCAGACATTCTGATTTTCACAGAGCTGGGATAGGGCCCAAGAACTACCATTTTTAACAGGTTTACCAGAGGTGATTCTGTTCTGCAAATTAGACTGAGAAATACTGACCACATTTATACCTAATCCTTTCAACTCATTCCCTTCCTTTCTCTTCCACTTCCTTTCCTCCTTCCTTCCTTCCTTTCTTCCATCCTAAAACTTTCTGTTGTATGTCTACTGTATGGAAGGCATTGTTCCAGGTTATAGGGACACAGAGGTGAAAGGTGACTATCATCCTGAGAAGTAGACAATTAGAAAACCCACTGGGAGAGTTTATAGGAAGCATGGGGGACAGAGGTCATGTTAAAAGACACTATGCAAACACCATTACAAAATCCAGACAGTTGGAAACTACAGAACAAAAACCTGGTTTCCTCAATAAATACACTGTAATGTGAAAAAATAAGAGAAAGTAAAAATCTATACATCAAAAGAGACTTAAGGAACATATCAATCAATTGCCATTTGAGACCTCATCTGGATCCTGACTTGAGCAAACAACCTGTTAAAAAGAACATTTATGAGATAACTAGAAAAAAATGAGCACCATGGGTATTTGATAATTTTTAGCAATTTTAAAATATATTGATAATATTATGGTTATTTTTTTAAAAGTCTGTATCTTTTAGATATATACACTAAAATGTTTATGGATGAAACAAAATGATGTCTAGAATTGGCTTCAAACAAATCCAGTGTGTGTGAGTATGTCTAGATAAAACAAGATTGTCCATGAGTTGATAATTGTTGAAGTTGCTGATGGGTATGTGGCAGTTTATTATACTATTCTCTCTGTTTTGTGTATGTTTGAAATTTTCATAACAGAAGTGAAAGAAAGAAAGAG
>NW_006494614.1:42836903-42837298 GCF_000325575.1 Pteropus alecto | reverse complement strand
GGAAAGAAGGAAGGAAGGAAGGAAGGAAGGAAGGAAGGAAGGAAGGAAGGAAGGAAGGAAGGAAGGAAGGAAGGAAGGAAAGAATTGCAGATGACAAGTGGTAGATGAAATCATAGACTGATGACCAGATTAGGATGAGCCAGAGAGGATTTCCTGCTATGGTGGCAGGGCTCAGCTCAGCTCAGAGGAGAGGTGGTAGGCATTAGCCAGGCCAGAAGTGAGGAAAGGAAACGGGGTGAACCAGTGCAGAGAGAGCATGCTCCCTGTGGAGAGCACTGGGAAGGAGCAGGCATCATCCAGAGCAGGCTATGCCTTTTCAGGAGCTCGGGGATTCTGGTAGGTAAGGGGAGTAACCAAAGGATTTCAAACAAGGAGGCATAGAGAGACACACATTT
>NW_006494614.1:42820158-42836851 GCF_000325575.1 Pteropus alecto | reverse complement strand
GAAAACAAATTATAGGCCATTGCAAGGGTCCAGGTGAGAGGTGAAAAGAGTCTGAACAAATGCAGGGCAGTGGGAAGAGGACTGTGGAGGAAGTATCTGGTTGGAGGAAGGTATTTGGAGTGGTTCCTGGGTTTCTTATTTGATCCCTAAGGGAAGGTGTTATCATTGCTCAGCTATGATGGGGAACAGGTGGATGAGAGGTGATAGATTCATTTGGACACCTTGCATTTGTAAAACAGCCATGGGAAAGGGAGGAGAGGGAAGAGAAGGGAAGAAAGCTTGAGTCACTGTCTTGAAAAAACGCTGATATCTAAGGAAGCAGTTGGCAGAAAAAGCCTGAGTGCAGTTCCAATCATCTGACTATTCTCTGCCAGCCCCCCTCCTACAAATTCTGCCTGGTGATTCGCCCCTGAAGTTTTAAAGTTTGCTGGTGTCTCCTGGGTCAGTGTTGGCTATCAGCAGGTGCTTTCTCTCAGTTCCCTCACTCTCCATTCCTGCCAGGTACCTGTCTGTGGAAAGACTCTTGCTCAGGAAGTTAATGGATACCTCCATCATCAAAGCTCTTGTGTCTTGTTATAAGCTCAACCAGACTCCCCTGTGTATTGTTCCTCTGGTCCTTCCCTCCACAACCTCTGGAGTCCACCAGTCCTGGGGTGTAGTCCTGATTCAGCCATCGGGTACTTTTGTTAGCCTGGACAAGAACTTTAACCATTTCCTCATCTGTAAGATAGAAATGATAATTGTATGGATCTCATAAGTACCACACTTCATGACTAGATTTTAGCTGTGTGCTTCACAAATGTTGTTGTTATTATATGCTATCCTGTTCTCAAAGCCTGTCTCCTGGACACTTGAGCAGCCCCTGTTCTGCCTATAGCACCTGCAAACAGCATCTGGTTCCTGTGTGCTTGGGAGCTAAGCACCTGTCTGGTCCTCCCCTTCGATGTTGACATTCCCCTATCTTTTGATTGTCTCCTGGCTTCTCGCCAGCCTGGCTTCCCTGTCTAATTCTGAATTTTGGCCTCTCTAGCTTCTTGCCCTGAACAAGCAACCTTCTGAAAACTGTGTCACAGGGAGTCTCCAGGCATTTCATTTACTTGTCAAAAAATTAATAGAACGGGGCTATTTGTGATACTGATTTCCCCCATTTTTAATTACTAAAGGAATGGAGAAATAAAGAAAAGCTTTGCAGAGATACTGTCCAGTCCCCACATGAACACAGCAGTGATTCCAATCGGGGGATCAGAGTGATCCCCGGGGATGGGGCTGCTTGACAGGGCCTGGCCAGAGCACACGAAGCCACACTTCCCATTCTCTTTGCACAAAGCAGATAAGAAAACCCATTTGTGCTCGTGAAAGCTGACTCCCTCCCCTGAGATATCCCTAGACATTTTGGAGACGGCCACTTTCTAAAGCATTTATTCAACGACCATTTACCAGGAACCCACCATGAGGCAGGCACTAAGTACTGAAATTGAATTTATTTCCTGTATTAAATCTCAGGAGAGATTGGGAAGCCTTGTCAGAGAAGCCTTCAGGTAAAATTTCTATGCCTTTACAGAATAAAATGTGTATTGTCTAGTTTTCTGCTATTTGTTGTTTCTGTGGCTTCCTTGGAGGGAAAAAATAAGGTCTCGGCCACATGGGGCATTGGCGAATACAGGGGCTGCTTTATTTTAGCAATTACCTTGAAGGGGCATGAGTTGTGTCTTTTTTCGGAAGTCATCTTAATTCACTGCAGTTGTTCATTAAAGAGTATTTCAGGGGAGAGGGCTGTGGCTGTTTTTAAAGATCAACTTGAAGAAATCGATTGAGTCATCTAAAAGATTTTTTTTTCCAGTTGTAGAATCTGCTAATTAGTCCCCAGTATCTAATCTTTCTTCCTTTTCGCAACAGATTCCCAGGTGTTTTAACTCTAGCCTCCCATTAGCATATGTTTCTCAGTTTCCCTTGCAGCTTCCTACATGTGGCTATGGGACCACGTTCTTGTCAAGGGAATTTAAGGAGAATTTAAGACCTAGCTTCTGGGTCTTGCTCTTAAAATATTTGGGTATTCATGCCCCTTTATCACCTGAATATAATGCCCATGAATCAGCAGAGCCCACGTGGATGAGGGTAATGTTCTAGAAAAGGAGCCTGGAACACTTCAGAACCCTATGGAGCTGGGCTACCTAATCACCATGGACCATCTGCTTATCTCTGGATGGGCACAGAAGAGGAAAGTTAACCCACTGAATTTTTAAGGTCTCTTTGTTACGGCAGGTTAGCTTAATGTCCTAACTAATACATTTTTTTACTATAGTAAAATTGTTAAAATCATACATTTGGGGGTATCTTTGATACAAAAATTATCATACTCTCCTTCTCCCTTACCCCCACATTCTCAACTGTTTAGGTTCCCTCTGCTCTGGGCAGCACACCAAAGAGTCCTACTTGCTCAGTTTTTGCTTTTTTGTATTCTAACTCCTGGAGAAGTATCATTTTCCTGCAAAACCTTAAAATGTATGCGGTAAACAGTAAATAGCTTACTTCTGAAAACATAGTTTACCCTTAAGAAGTTTGGTTTTTCCATATGTTGATCTCTCTCTCTCTCTCTCTCTCTCTCTCTCTCTCGCTCTCTCTCAGAGTGTGTTTGAGTTATAGAAATTCATGTTAGAGCAGAACATAGGCTTCTGTTTCTATTAGGATGCTTTCTAGCATGACATGTCAAAACGGAGGACTTTTAGGATCCTCTCTTGCCTTCTCAGAGACTCGGCCTCTAGCTGTTCAGGTGAAGCCTCTGGGAGTGTGAGACAATTGTTGCTTGACAAGGAGCATCCCACCAAGGTGAGAGGTGGGGGATCGCACAAAGTATAGGCATTATATTTCCTTTCATGTTAGAAGAGGGAGGAATAAAAGAGTAGGGAAAATCACAGTAATATAACTTTTTAAAATCCTAGTCAGGCAACCCTTTTGGCAGGAAAAAGGTATTGAGAAATCAAGCAAACAATGACAGCATGCCACGACTCCCAAAAGGCCGGGTGTCGCTTGTATAAGCAGCCTGAGAAAGAGAAAAGATACATTTGGGAAGAGAATTAAATAAAAACTGGATCATGGAGGGTAACAAGAAATGAAAATCCACCTTTGATCCAGGTCTCTGTTATGCTGAGGAGCTCACAAAAAGCGCAAATCACATTATTGAAACAAAGATAATGGTTCTGACAGCTCCTGCCACCTTCACCAGCCCAGCCCCACAGGGGGAAGACCTTCGGTTTGCAGTTGGGCCCAACCAGGCCCTTTGCCAGTTATGACCCAGGCAGCCTGCTCAGCATCGCGCTCTAACATAACCAGTCAATAGAGTCTGGAATCAATTTTACAGTCATGATACCTAATGACACTGGGGTGAGTCTTACATATACCCACATCCACCCTCCAGCTGTCTCCCCTGAGACCCTCACCAGCTGACAAGTGGAAAACATTGGATGTTGCTGCCACACAGACCTGGGTTCAAAGTCTAGCTCTGCTGCTTCATAGTTGACTAATCTTGGACAAATTACTTATTAGTTCTCTCTCTCTGTTTCCTCCTCTGTTAATTCATAGGGTTGTTTAGAGGGTAAAGGAAATGATGGGTATTAAAAGCCTGCCCTTCTGTGAAGATTAGCTTATTTCCTTTTGTCTTGGTTTTCAAATTCATAAGATCCTGTCCTGCCCTCAGGCCTGAGTCCTCCACACTTTGTCTCATAGGCCCCGTTTTCCTTGTTCTGGATAGGGCTTTCCTTCATGACTAGGTCTCCCTACCCACCCCAGACCTCTGTGAAGCCTGCCTCCCATCACCCCTCCCCATACCCTTGTTCCAGGTCAGCTTTACAGCCAGGTGGCCCAGGCCATCAGCCCCATCCTACCCTCCTCGGCCAGCCTGACCTCCCCAGATGCTAAGAGGCTATGCTCTCCCCACAGAAGCCTGAAGAAGGAGCTTGCTAGGAAGGGTGAACAGAGGAAAGTTCCCAGGCTCCACACAGCATGCCAGGGTCACAAATGGTTGGCAGGCTTCAGATCCTCTCTGCTGTTTCACAGTTGTGTAACTTTGAGGCCTGCTTTCCTCTGGACTTCTTCTTATGGAAGATAAATACATGTCTTTATAGTTAAGCCAATTTGACTCAGGTTCCTGTAACTTGCACCCAAAGAGATATACTACTTAGGATCCACCACTCTCAAGAGGCCTGCATTGAAGTTTTCATTAGCTTAGCAAGTCATGTTTTCCTTGTGACCCATTACAATGTATGTGGCTCTTGATTTTCTTTTCTGTGGGGTTCACTTGGGTCCCTTCATCCCCATCCCCACTCTTGGTTTTTGGTGGCACTTGCTCCTAGTCTGCTTCTACTACTGCATGGCGTGTTACACTCCGTCACCTTCCCCATCAAAGCCAGAGCCAGGGTAGGCTCATCAGAGATTTGAAAGTGGTCTGACAGTGGGATCAAGAGATAATGAATGCTTCTTCACTCTGGATGAGATCCAAAGACTCATTCCCATTTGAATGAGCTGTCACTCAGACAGAGCCCTGTCTATCCCTCAGCTGTGGGAGGGGTGCAGTGGGGAGGGGAAACTCAAGGACTTCTTGCTAATTGGTGCTGTCAATCTCTCCCAGGAGGTATAAGAGGTGCCTTCTGGGGTCAAGGAGTCAAGCCAATTACTTGCCTGTCTACAAAAGTGCCCCAGGCTCCTAGCATCCTTCTCACACTTCTTCCCACTAAAATGCTATTTCAGGCTAAGGCCTCTAGCAGGATCTTCTGTTGGGTCAGTCAGTAATGAGCGAGCACCTACTATGTGCCAAGCACTGGGCCAGGCTTATCCTTGAGGGGCACTGTCCTCCATCAACTTGCTTTCATTGTATAGCTTCAGCACTTGCTTTGGATACCACTCAGTGGAAGAAACAAAAGAGCCTTGTGAGACCTGAGCCTTCCTGCATCTAAGGAAATAAAGCCCATAAGTGTCAAACTGGAAGAGAATTTGGGGATTATCTGCTCTAGGGTTTCTCAAATCTTAGTGGAAGAAGCCTTTCTTCAAGTGAAATCTTAGTCCTTATTCCATACAGAGAATGAAACAGACCGAAGCAGACTGCCCTGGTGGAAACGGGCAGGTGCTACGCCCTCTCTGCCCTTTATCCCACTCAGAAGCCCCACAGGTGTCCACAGACCATAGTGATAACTTCTCAGCCAGGTGATAGTCATGGTTTGCTCTTCTCTGGTTCCATGTAGAATCCAAGTAATGTCATTTGCATTCCCCAGGATATTCCAAATCTAGGATAAAAATTACCCATCTTGTCTAACTCTTTGACGGTTTATGGAGGAGAAAATTGAAACCTGGGAAATGAAGTGACACCCCAGGACCCCAGCTTGAGCTCCTCACTCAGCCACTCTCCACAACACGCTGCCACCAGCTGAAAGATGCTCCATGCCTCTCCAATTTTGTCCTGGGCACAACATCCCCTCTGGGTCCTACTTGACTATTCAGGATCCTGGGAATCAAGTCACTTTACTTAAAACAAAGGCCACGAACAAGGATGTTAATAGAAGACCTAGGAAGGGAGACCAGACCTTTGACTCTGAGAGCTGACTGTCAGGGACGATGAAGGCTCAGATGTCGGTCTAATTACTGGCCTGCCATTATTCATTAGTTCTGTGGAGAGACTGGCAGGAGCGGAAATGAAAAAAGCATGAAGGGAAACTGTGCAAATGAGAAGGAAATCAGCTAGGAGGGCCCTGGGTAGAGCAGGAGGGCTGACCATGCCGACTGGGGCACCCCACATTCTTCATTTCCCCACCTCCTTCCCCTGACTCTAGCTGCCCCTTCAGTGCCCAGAGAATGGTCAGGCAAGTGCCCAGGGCCCAGTCCTCTGTCTTGGAGCAATCTCGTACTCCTGGATACTGCAGTCTGTTCTCTACTCCCCTCCAGCTATCTCGATTCATTCATTCACATGTTCATTTATTCAACAAATATTTATTAAATACCTACCATGTGCCTAGAATTTTTCTAGGCACCGGGGATATAATGATAACAGATAGGTGGGAGGCCCGGGATTCCAACCCAGAGTGGGCTTTCAGGAGAGCAAGGTTCCTAAAGTGCCAGTGGGCAGGATTGCTTGTGGGTAAGGAGCTATGAAGCCCAGCTTGAAGATCCATCCAGACCCTTCATGTGTCTGTTTGTCCCCCGACCAGATATAAAGCTCCTATGGTGTCATTTGTTTCTCTGTCCATAGCTCCCATCATAGCTGAAACTTTTCTGGTATCTGCTAAATGAATGGAGAAATAAATGAAGAGAAGAGAGGGAGCTGCCCTGTACCCCCAGGCCCAGGACCGTGCCTGCAACACAGAAAAAAGTACCATAGTCCCCTTTATTTGCAGAGGATTCATTCTGAGACGCCCAATGGAATGCTTGAAACCATGGATAGTAGCAAATATATATATATTTTTTTTCCTATCATATATGCCTACAATAAAGTTTAATTTATAAATTAGTCACATTAAGAGATTAACAACAGTAACTAATAATAAAAAAGAACACTAATCTTGAACTTTGGGGCCATTATTAAGTAAAATAAGGCTTATTTAAACAAAAGCACTGCAATACTGTGACAGTCAATCTGATAACTACTAAATGACTAATGGTCAGGGAGCATATACAGCATGGATACACTGGACAAAGGCATGATTCACATTCCAGGTAGGACAGTGCGGGATGGCACAAGATTTCAACACATTACTCAAAATGACATGCAATTTAAAACTTATGAATTGTTTATTTCTGGAATTTTCCATTAATATTTTTGGACTGCAGTTGACCGCAGGTAACCGAACCATCGAGAAGTGAAACTACAGATAAGAGGAGACTACTGTAAACAGAGGATTGTCAAGATGATTTCATTTTGCCTATCTTAGGTCCCATGCCCCTCAAGGGTCTACTCTGTTTCCTAAGGTGAGAGCTAACCAACCAAAGTCTAGGGGAAGGAGGCCTGAGCGTTGGGGCTGAGAAGCTGCTATCATGACTCCTTAAAGCAACTTACTAACATGCTTTAATAGGTGCCTTCTAGAGATGAGCTTTGCTGGGAGTTGGTTGGACACGGTTGGAGCACTTTTCAAATCTTAGGATAACTGCCCACTTGGCTTAGCACAGGCCTAACCCCACTACAAGAGGAAGGTACTGCCCAGGCAATCAGACCCATAGCCTTGGGCAAAGGACTAGTACGAAGCTGGCTATGGGAGCTTCTCTGTTATAGTAACAATGGTGAGAGTCACTACTAGCATCTGACCGGATCTTCCAGGACATACGATGCTGTCTCACACATTCTCTCTGACCTCCCTGAACCCTGGAAGAAGATGGCCAGCACGGATTGCCATTTCACCCTCAGAGATTCAGAGAGGGTCACATGACTCACCCATGGTTCTGCAGGAATAAGAGCCCAGACTGGGCTTGAGCCCTGATTTTCCCATTCCAAATTCTCGGTCCCCTCTACCACATCACTGAGCTCCCTCTGATAATGGAAGTTCAGAGCAGGAGGGGGCCTGAAAGATCATTTATTCTGCGCCCATCATTTTACAGTTGAGGCCCAGGAAGGAAGAAGAGAATGGGGTTTCCTGTACCCAGGGCCCTCCCCAGCACACACACCAGGTCACCTGTTCCCTTCCCCTGGGGTTTTCTATCCTCTTGACATTTTGTCCCACCATCACCATTTTCCATTCCAAACTATATTTCCTTCCACCACAAGACAGTTGTGGCAGTTTACAGCTGTTTACTAGCAGTCAGATAGAAGAGGAACCTACGTGGAATATAAACTATCAAATTAAAGTCCCCTCTTCAAATGCTGCCTGGATTTGCTCTACCTGAGAATTTCAATCAATGCTGATAACTTCTTTCTGATCCTTAATGGAATGCAACAGACACATTTTTTTTGCCTGCCATTGGATCTGCGCTATTGCTGTGGCAGATGCAGTTGGAAGGGAAAGGGGGTTCACCTAAATGGGCATTGCAATAAGTCACCTGAGAGTATGGCTTTCTTGAGCTCCGGGCAAAGCCATTATAAAGGCCAGGAAACAGCTCTTTAGGAGATGGGAGTTAGGGTTTCTGTCCTTTAGGACAATTTTTTAGGGACTCAAGGAAACAGTGGGTGGGGTTAGGGGAGGAATGGTAGGAGATAAAGAATACAGACTCTCTCCTGACACCAATACCTGGGTAAGGCTCATATCCAAACTGCCAGTGAACTAATAACAAGCCAAAGGAATAGAATATGGGCCCTCAATATTTTATAGCACAGAATGGTCCCGGGCTGGAAGTCCCTGGGTTCTAGTCCCAGTTCCACTATTTATTAGTCATATGATGTTAGGCAGGTCACTTCCCTTCTCTGTAAAATGGCTTCCCTGCCTACATTATGGGATGCGAAGCTCTTGGAGAACTGCCAAGTGCTGTATAATTGTGAGCTACGAACATATTGGGGGTAAGAGGGGAAGGAGGAGCCCCTTGATTTTCCTCCAGAGCTCACAGACTTTAGGATCTGCCTCTGTTCAAGTGGGACAAGAGGGGCCACGGCCATTCGTGTCTTGAAAGACGGGTTTGGCCAGGGCGGTCATCCCAGAAGTGCCCTCTGGGAGGCAGCAGAGAAGGTGCTATGGAGCCTGGATACCCTGCACACTCAGGGCTCCTCCCAGCCGCAGTATCTTTAGGGTATAAAGATGGGGAGGAAGGCCAAGGGCTGTGGCTGAGTTATGTTACCAATTTTAGAGACAGAGAGTTGGAGTTTCACAGGACCCACTGGGGCCTCTGGTTGCTGGTGGTCACCACCACCCTAGGTGGGGTCCTGTTGCCTTCTCCTTCCCCCAGAGCTTAGGTTTCCTGCATTCAGCCCTGGGACAGAAAACAAGAGCCTTCCAAGTATTCCTTCTATCACATCTATTTCCCTTGTCAGAATGGCTTTCTCGAGTGGTCAAGATACAGTTTTAAGTCCATCTTCTTGAGGGCGATAAACAATACTTACTTAAAGCACATGCAAAAACAAGGCAAAAATAATGATTGAGCACCTACTATACGTCAGGCACTGTCCCAGCTGATTTATATACACTTATCTCATTTATTTCACATCATAACCAGTTCAAGTGGGTTAGCCTCATTTTACAGATGGAGAAACTGAGGCACAGAGAAGTTAAATAACTCTTACAAGATCACACAGGTGGTAAAGTGGTAAAGCAGGGATGGGAACCTAGCATTCTCTGACTCCAATATCCGTGTTCTTTTTTTTTTTGATAATGCAGTATAAAACCCAGCAGAAATACTTTATTATGAAATAGTTCCTTTGACATGTTAAGAACATCATTGAAATGGGTCTCATGCAAGAAATACAAAGGAGCTTCAGTGACATCAGCTTCCAATATTTATATTCTCTCCATCACGCTAGCCACCTAAAAGCATGAGGATGCTCAAGGAGGCAGAGTCCAGAAAGACTGGAAATTACAAGGATAAGGAACGGTTCTAGAACTTAGACTTGAAGTGTGTTCTTACTGATTTCTGCATCCATTCTGAATTCTCTATAACAACAAACCTTCTGAGACCCGTTTGTTTTTTGTTGAGAGTCTGAGTCCTCATCCTAACTCACTCCCTTAGTTCTTGGCAAGCCCATGCTTCTCCAGGTATTTTTCCACTAGCAAAATTATTTTCCTATTTTCATTCAAAATGTGATGTTTGAACTCCAGTATATGCCTCCAAAATAAGGACCCAAGGTCCATCCTAGTCACCACTTAGCGATCACTCTGCTGGACAGGGTCCATGAATGCTAAGAGTTAACTCAGTGTCTTGCTTAACTCCGCCCCCACATCCTTAGGGAAGGGATTAGAGTCTATTCCATAGACAGGGTCACTGAGATCTGGCATCACAGAGTGAGCTGCCCAGTGTCACACAGATAGCCAGTCCTCAACCCCAGCTTCATGTGTTTTGAGAGCCTGTAATGTTGCCCTCTCCCACTAGGTACCATCAGGAAGATAACCTACTTTCTCTATCCTCTCCACTCTGGATACCTAACTCTTGCTGTTAATTTCATACAGAGAAGTAAGTTTATACCAAATACTTGTCCCTGGCACTCTGCTAGGATAGAAAAGAACTATGTAACATGCCTATAACATGAATTGGGGTCTATGACCTTTCTCGGGTCCTGGACCATTCTTCTAGCATGTTCCCTCCTACCTTCCTTCTGTTCCTTTCTATCTCCCTCTCAAGCTGCTATCTCCACTTGTCTGTAAATGTTGGTGTTCTGCAGGGCTCCAGCTTCAGCCCACTTCTCTTCTCACCCGAAGTCAGGGCTGGCAAATTTGAATAACAGAGGGGGATGTGCTAAAATTCACACAGCAGGCTGAGTGTTAAACAATAGCTGCCTGTGTGACAACCAAGGAAAACCCCTGCCTGGCTCCAGGCCTTGAACCATCATTGCCTGGCCCAACGAAGCGCCCAAACAGAACAGAACACTGGCAATCCATATGCTGCTCAGAGGTGCAGCCTTGTCCCTTGTTTGTATTCTGTTTTCTGAGGACAATTTCATCTATCTCAAGTATTTCTCTACTTCTTTCATGTTAACTTGTGAATCATCTTCAGCCCAAGTCTTTCTCCTGAGCTTCAGGCTTTGTGCATTTGAGGGTCTGCTGACACCTCCAGTCGCCCCCAAACCAACATGACCAAACTGGACTACACCACTCTCCTTTCCTCTGCATCCTCCTCCTCCTCCTCTGACTGCCTGACACACTCTTGCCCTCCGAAGTTCAGCTCCAATGCTCCGGCTCTAGAAGTCCCACCCTCCTACCTTCCTCTGCACCCGCTCGGATCTCACAGAACAAAAGGCTCTGGGACCGTGGCCCATTTTCTTCTAGTCAATTCTCTCTCCGTCTCCCTCCCTCCCTCCCTCCCTCTTCCTCTCTCTCTCTGTATCACTCACACAATCTTGGGGTCTTACTGGGTACACCTTTTCCCTCTATGTCTAATAACTAAATCCTGTTGATTAACCATCCTTCCCTCCTCTCCAGCCTCCTATAGCTGCCCTAGTTCAGGCTGTTACCCATCCCCCTGGAATATTGCCATAACCTCCTACCTAGGTCTCACTCCCCTCCCATCCATCCTCCTCATTGCCACCTGAGTCATTGATCAAAACTGCAAATGTAGAGCTACTTCCCTAGTTTACAAGCTGTAGCCTATAGGAAGGCTCAAGCTCCTTAGCTTAGCATTCAGGGCCCTCTACAGCCTGGCAGCACACACCTCTGGAGCCACTCCTGGCCCCACTTCATTCTCTGAGCATAACAAATTGTTTGTATTTGTCCTGCATATATCACATTCGACAGTCTCTAGGCCTGTTATTCCCTCTGCCTGGAAAACCTTCCTTTCTTGCCCACCCCATCCCCACTTTTGCCTGAGTAACTGCTGCATATGCTGAAATTGTACCTCAATTTCACCTCCTCTGAGAAGCCCTCCCTGACATCTCCTAAGTCTGGACCCAGTCAACTTCCTTGAGCCCACCTCCCTCCACTATTTTGTACTATGTCACCACTCACAAGATTTTAACATTGCCTGTTTACTATCTGTAACCCCATGTGGCAGACACTGAAATTGCCTACCCAACATATGTTACCGTTTCCTGATTTTATTCAAGCAAGGAAACACTCAGCCCTGGGCAGGGTGGTTGCATTAATAGTTACCACTTACTGTGAGCCAAATACCGTGCTAAGCACTTCCTTACATAAACCTATAAGGTATCTTTATTACAATTTTACAGATGGAAAACTGAGGAACAGATAGGTTAAGCACCTTGCCCAAGGTTATGTAACTAAAAATTGGCAGAGTCAGCATTTGAACTTGAACTTGGCTTATCTTGCACCAGAGTCTGTACTTTAAATGGAGGTGCTATACTGCCTTTCCTGTGAATGGTGCATCACAATTGGCCCATGGCAGTCAGTTTTATCATCTTATTCCTGTTTACCTGTGATTGGTCTAGGAATGGGCATGTGACGTGGGTATAGCCAATGGGAGATAAAAAGAAATTGCCTGGGCACTTCTAGGAAAGATAGCCTTCCCTGATAAAAAGAAAAAGGCGAAGGTCCCTGACCTGCCTGCCTTCCTTCTATTTTGGACATTAAGATGCTGCCAGGGAGCTGGGCAGCCACCTGACCATCTGAAAGGAGATATCACTGACACACCAAGAAAAGCAGAGCAGGAGGATGGCAAAAACATGAGTTCTTCATAACATTGCTGAGATGGTGAGCCAGCACCTCTAGAGACCCCAGTCCTGGACTTCTTTATTATTTCATGAGATAATGAATGTCTGTATTGTTTAAGTCACTATTAGGTGAGCATTCTGTTACCTGCAGCCCAGCACATACACTCTAATTCCTAGAATAGTACCCAGCATATAGTAAGCTCTTCATAAAGATCTGTTTAATTAGTGAAATTAAAAAAAAAAAAAAGCAAAAAGCAAAAAAACAAAACCAAAAAAGTGTGTGAGCACATGTGGGGAAAAAAACATGTTAAACTCAAAGTGCTACATAGATATGACAAAAGATGAATTTCTCTGAGTCTGTTTCCTCATCAAGGGAGTTGAGCTCAGTGGGTTCACTTGGGTTGCCACTTATTCCATTTCAAGTATAAGCAAAGATGAAGTTCCCCATGCCTGGGGTTGTCAATAAACATGGTGGGAAAGAAAACTCTGGGAATTCCTCACAATTGTTCTCTGCTTATCCTTGGCAAGCTGACAGAACATGTCCAATGGCAAACAATTCAGGGAAAAGAGTAAGAGAAACACATCTAAACAGAAGAAAGCATGGTACAGAACTCACCTCAAGAACCAGTCTCTAAAACAGAGAGAGCTGCAAAGACCTCTTCTTTCTTGGCCTTTGATTTAAATCAGTAAAATCAGGAATCATCTGGATGAATCTCTTAGTTCACTGTAGAGTTCTGAGGGTCACTCAGGGGCCTTCCTGTTTATCCACTACCACCGGCTGACAGTAACTGAGCAAACACAGAGCACAACCCTTGCTCTCCCTAATGGATCAGCCAATCAGATTAGACCAATGGGAGTAGCTAATCCATCACTCAGCGTCACTCATGGGCCCCAAGGGAGTTGGGATGGTATGCAATCTACCCCAGTGCTGCAGGCCATCCCTTAGCCAAGTTACGAAGTCTTCTGGGATTTGTCTCTGAGTCCTTCTGCCTATCCCTTTGTCATTCCTAGCCATCCTTTGTGGGATTCTATATGAAACTGTACGCTTGTTCAATGTTCACTCTAATTTTCACCATCAAAAGTCTAACATCAGTCAGTTCCATGTTCGTATGAATTGAAGGTTTTCTCAGGGCTATTGCTAACTAAATCTCATTTCCCCTAAGGCTCCTTTGATGTATTCATCTTGCAAGCTTTGTGTCAGTTCCTAAGCATTGTTTTGCATTGTTTCTCTCTTATTTTATTTAATATTTCAATTGTTTTTTAGTTCCCCAATTGGACTATATAAGTCCCTCAAAAACAAAACTGACATCTTCTGCCTATACATAGGATTGAATTATTCATTTATTCATCTACTCAACAAACATCTATTGGGTATATCCTAGATACTAAACTCTACGCTAGGTCTGAGTTTTCAAAAATGATTAAAAAATAGCCCCTACTTTCAAGATCTTGTCAATCTCTGTCAGGGAGACAAACTGTAGAAGCCAATAGTTAGGTCTTCTCATGTTATGTTCGAGTTCATTCTCCTTATTGCTTCTACTTTTATCCTTGCTGCGCCCATCCCCCACCAGCCTTTATTTGAGCTAGTCTGAGCTAGTCTGAGAAACAATTGCAATTGTTTCTTGCAATTAGGAGAAACCAATTACAACATTCCCTAGGGCAAGAAATGCTTGAACTGACTCTTAAAGGATCAATATGAAGGAAATGAGGGCACAGGGAAGATATTCCTGGCAGAGGGAACAGCACGAGCAACAGCACGGAGGCCAAGAACAGCTTGTTGTGGGCAATGCCAAACACATGCATATCCACTTCTATTTTTGGTCCTTCCTTGTAGAATGGAAGGTTTTGTCCACAGGAAAGCAATTCCAAATATCAAAAAGCTGATAGAGAAGGTATTTTGGGACATGCGTAGGGAGGTCTGTCCTTCCCCGAGAGCCTGCAAAATCTCAGTGAGTAGGCAGCTGTCTCCAAAGACTATTGCTGAAGGCCAATCCTGCTGATAGACAGTAGCTCATTTGGTAGCCAGGGACGCACTATTAAGAATTAGCAGCCTAACCACAGCAGCCAAATTCCTGAGAGGGAGAAAAAGTCTCCAAAAGGAAATGGCCAAATGGAAAGGGACCCTAAGAAATTCCAGCTAAGTCCCAAGAGTTTCACACCAAGATAGGAGGAATGTGGGATCAGAACCCAGCCTTCCATCTCCTGAGAAATAGCATCTCCTCAGCAATTTGGTATTTACGCATAAGAGAAATATAGATGCCCAGAGGTTGGGCGTTTAAAAGTTTGGGAAGTATTAATAGGATAAGAAGTTAGGTTGAATCCACTCTTTAACTTCTCAGAAAAGGCTGCCTCTAGCATACAGAGCCAAGTGACACATGCTCTAAAATAATCCTGAGCATCTAAACAAGGTAATATTATCCCCCTTCCCCTGCCAGGGCTCCACTAGCCCTCCATCTCCCAGGCCCAGCTTCTGGGGAGCCCACATCTTAATGAAAGGCTGGTAAGAGTCCACTTAAGTCCACAGAAATTAATTGAAGACCTACTATGTTAAGCCCTGTTATTAGAGAAATATGAAGAGCTCAGGCTTTCTTACTTGGAGCCCATTCCAATCATCCAACGCCAGAGGATCAGCTGTGGTTAACAAGGACACTGTTGCCCTGTTAAGGACATTCACCCCAAGCTCTGGTTTTCGTCCAGCCCAGGGGATTGTCTTTCCATGACCTAAAGTGGCATCCTGCTTGCTTCTCATCTATCAGGAGCCACAGGCCTAATTAGCTTCTTTAAAACTGGTGCCCCTTTGCTTATCTTCAGATTTAAAGAAGCCTAGTTAAGGGCAAAAGATGCTCACTTAAATGCAAGTTTGATGAGGGCAGAAACTTTTCTCATTCGTTGTTTAACTCCCAGCACCTAGGACAATGTCCAGCACATAGTTGCTGTTCAATAAATGTTTGTTGAATCACTAAAAGAATTTGTTGACTGCCATACCCCCAGACTATAGCCTTATTGTCCATTTTGTCCTCTTTGTTTAGAGCAGTACCTAGCACATACTAGTCATTCAATAAACATTTGTTATATGAATGAATAAGGATGAAGATTACGGTTTTTTTTTTTAACAAATAATTTTTCTTACAGTCTGAGCTTCTTCCACATGCCAAGCCCTGGGCCAAGCTTAGAGATTCAAAGATTCCCAAGACAGAGCCCCTGTTCCTAGATAGTGACCATCTAGTGAAAGAGATAAATATGTAAACCAAATAAGTAGAAACCCTCCTTCTGGCAGGACTGGGACGCCCAGTTTGTCAGAAAATTGAAAACGTCAAAGTGAAGAATCATGAAAAAATGATACCATGCTGGACAACTTTCATTTGCCCCCAGATCCATTCTCTTCCATTCTCCACCTGCTCCCTACCTGGGGTTTTCACGTGCATAGACTGTATCAGTGGCCTTCTTTGCTCTCTGTTTTCCTGTTGGGTTTGGACAACAGGAGACACAGGCAGGAGAGGGATGTGAGAGGCCAGGATACTAATTCCCCTGTCTCATTCTCCCAGCCCAAACCCCAGCCGTTGTTGGAAGGTGCCTTGGGTTCCCCTACCTGTGGCCCTCTCTCTTGTGGTTTCTCTAATTTCTGCTCATATTTACATAAATAATACTTTTATTAAACTCTTCGAAGTATCTCATTTGAGTATGCTATTTGTTTCCTAAGAGACCAACTGATACACGCCCTGTAAATATTTTCATCTTAAAACATAAAAATATACTCGATCTTCTCTTATTTAATGTGAAGCCAAGCCTTTTTCTCTGTGTGCTGGTGAAGTTCCACATCAGCATGCATATGCATAAACAATATCCATTGTCTATAGACTATGATTTGCCAGTGTCTTTTTCTTTACACTGGAGCGAGGATTTAAGGACACTTGCTAAAGCAATTCAAGTGCAGAATCCTTCAAGAGTTTTACAGATCATTTTGTAATCTTGCACAGTTGTTTCACCTGTACCTACTTTTCCAGCAGTTTGTTTTCATGACTCACCTGTAAGGAGCCTTTTTTCACCCCCTTTTAAAACCTCAACATTTATTAATCATTTTTTAAAATCAAAATACATTTAGCAATTTCTACTCTGTCTCAGGCCTTGGGCTGGAACACAAGACACAAAGATGGGACCACCATGGTCTCTGCTCTCAAGTTCAATCTTGAGAAGATATGTGATCAGATCACAGCATTTCATTAATGTCAGCTTACTCAAAACCCTTCACACATCAGCTTTTTGTGTGTGTCTTCCTGAAGCATTCAACTTAGATTTTATAGAAATGACTCTCTCTTTTTACACTTGCATTTGATAGGTTGATATCACACTTAATTAAATCACATAACTACTATAACAAGTAGAATTAGCCTAGGCAGGTCTGGTAGAAATTTACCCAGCTCCTGGTAAGTGTATAACTCAATAGGTGAAAGCAGAAGTGAGAAGTGGAAGGTAGCC
>NW_006494614.1:42810169-42819348 GCF_000325575.1 Pteropus alecto | reverse complement strand
GTTTGTTTAGCATCCAAAGTGAGATTTTCTTCCAACTTGTTTTTAAAGTCTGTATTTCTGAATTACGTCCACATACTATGGAACAAATATATTGCCTGTATAATAAAACATGTACTCAGAATTAGAAATATCACACATTAATATCTCAAGCCATAAAATACACTTAGGGTGAAGCTCTTTGTTTATGACAATGGATATAAATTCACATTTTGGATGGCCTTCTTGAAAATTTTGAATGTAAACGTCAGTCCCATCACTGATGTTTTAATCTCATCACATGGCTGATAAAGCTTGTCCTGGGAGTAGGAAAAGATCAGCTCGGCCGTTTCCTGGTGTCCATTTGTGCTTTCATTACAGGTCATGTCTTCAATCTGTGATTTCTTCATAGGGATATCTTTAAGCTGTTTGTCCTTTGGTAGGAGTTGGTTTAATTAACATTTAATAAGGTGATATGCAAATCCTCATCACCACACCAACATGATGGCAATGGGCAAAAGCAGGTGCCTCAGGCACCCTCCACACTCTCCACAGCCCACTCCTATCTGTTTCTAAGGACCCTGTGGAAAATAATGTGAAATCCTCTGGACTGAATGGATCCCGAGGCTTTGGGTGGACACTGGGCCTGGGGAAGAAAAGTATGTGCAGACAATGTCCTGGTCAGAGCAGGGAGTGCAGAACACTGGGCTTTGAATAAGGAGGGTCTAGAGTGGCGGTGTCTAATTGGGGGGCCATTAATTGGACATCCTCCACACTCTCCACAGCCCACTCCTATCTGTTTCTGAGGACCCTGTGGAAAATAATGTGAAATTCTCTGGACTGAATGGATCCAGAGGCTTTGGGTGGACACTGGGTCTGGGGGAGAAAAGTATGTGCAGACGATGCCCTGGTCAGAGCAGGGAGTGCAGAACCCTGGGCTTTGAATAAGGAGGGTCTAGAGTGGCAGTGTCCAATTGGGGGGCCATAATTGGACATCACCACTCTAGACCCTCCTTATTCAAAGCCCAGGGTTCTGAGCTTTGTGGCTACTGAGCCCTTTTTGTGGCTACTCCAAATTGAGATGAGCTATGTAAAATACACACTGAATGTCAAAGGCTTAGTAAAAAAAAAAAAAAAGTCAATAGATTTCATTAATACTTTTTTTTGAAATGATAATTTTTTATAATACTTTTTATAAGATTGGGTAAAATTAAGTATATTATTAAAATAATTTTACCTGTTTCTTTTTCCTTTTCTTTAATGTGGCTACTAAAAAATTTTAAATTGCATATATGACTCGCATTTATAGCTCATGTCATATTTCTATTAAACAGAGCTGATCTAGAGGAAAAACCAGTTCCCTGCATAATAATAATAATAATAATAAAAGTCCAAATTTATCAGCATCACTATCACCTCTTGTTCCAATTGGTCTTGTTTGCCATGTTCCCAAGAATGGCCCTATTGGGTAAGAAAAACTGTCAAATGTATTTATGGCACATTGTAAAGGTGGTGCCCTGTGACCCAGGTATGTGATGAGTGCTGGACCAGTGTCAGAAGACCTGAGTTCAAATCTCAGCTCTGCCATTCACTTGCTAAATGACCCTAGGAATGTCACTGGCCTGTCACTTTCCTCATCTGTAAAAATGTGAAGGGAATTAATTATATCATCCCCCATCTTTCTGGCTCTGAATGCCTCTCTCCTGAAATATTTCCATTTTTAAAAAAGAGTCTCTAGAGCAGTGGTCCTCAACCTTTTTTGCACCAGGGACCAGTACTCCTGTGAAAATCTAATGCCTAAAGATCTGAAATGAAGCTGAGGCAGTGATGCTAGCACTGTGGAATGGCTGCAAATATAGATGAAGTTTCACTCATCTGCCACTCACATCCTGCCGTGTGGCCCAGTTTCTAACAGGCCATGGACCGGTACTGGTCCATGGCCCAGAAATTGGGAGCCCCTGCTCTAGGGGACAATGCTTAGCCCAAATTAGGAAATGCCAAATAGCAAGACTTCAGGCCCCAGGGGAGGAGGAGCTTTGGCACAGAGGAAGCCCTCCTGGATCCCTTCAGATTATAACTCAGGTTCTATCTGAACCTGATAAACACATAGGAAATCACGGGGTAGGCTGATTCTGATGGGAAGTGGTGGGCTGGCACAGAGGTTCCAGGTGAGTCTACAGTTCTCTTCACTTGTACTACCAAGTTCATCCTACTGATTTAAGCTCCTTGGACAGGCCATTCCATGGGCATGTTCTCTTCTGGCACACACATGCACATCTCCATAGGTGCAAACAGGCACAAGCGCACACAGTGTGACCATCTATGCTGGCATTTACAAACATTTGCTCTCAATCAATTTTTTAAAAAGTCAAATCAATTTTTCTCAGACAGCATGGGCAATAGAGTATGCTTAAGAAAGCAGCCTTTTACTCCAAAAGGAAAGCATCGCTCACCTAGAAAGGAACAGAAGGAGGTCCCCAGGGGCCCTCAGGAAGCAGCGGTGTGCAGCCAGGTCACGCAAAGGGCACTGGTCCAAGGATAGCAAGATGAAGTAGCAAAAGCTTCAGAGAATCCAGAGGCAAACCAATAATGAGCTGGCAGGCCCTGGGAGAAGTGGCAAAGCTAATTGCAAACGCCAGCCAGACATGTGAGGCAATTAGGGCAAAATGGAGAGTCCCAGGATGGAAAATCTGCAGTTATCACAGAGGGCCAGGGGCCTTGGTCCTGGCTCTGAAAAGTGAGGTGGGGCGGGAGTGAAAGGCACTTATGAGCAAAGGAGAAATGACTCCCAAACTAGAGGAGGTGTGAAAGAAAGGCATGGTGGATGGCAGAAAGCTGCCCACAGTTGTGTGTTCCCTTCATTTGATGCCAAGTGGACAGCCAGACCATTTACAATGCTTCGAAGACAGAGATAAACTAAAAGAAGTTCTCCTTGGACCAGCTTCCCATCAACCCAAGCTCTATCCAATTTCAAACCTACTTCCTCTAGGAAGCTTTCCTTCCCCAAGATTCTATCTGAACCTGTAGCTCCTGAATATCTTGCTGTGAATTTTCAAAGTAACTTGAAGCAGATATCCAGAATTAGAACCTAGGAGAAGAAATCGATTGAACACCCAATGCAAAAGGCAAGTTAATTTAAAATCATTTATTTTTTATTTACAAAGAAAACGTTTAACTCGCTTGCTTTTAAATCAAGAAAAAAAAGCATCTAATTTTGTGAAATTACTGCTAGACAGAATATATGGCCATTATAGGGTGGGAAAAAGAGAAAAGGAAATGGGAATGGAAAAAAAAGAAGAGAATAAAGAAGAGAAATATGTGGGAAAGAAAAAGAGAGAGAAGTAGAAAGAGAAATATTATATGAAGGAAGAGCTAGAAAAAAAGGCAAAGTTGGGAGAACCTATTATACACTAAAAATGTTACTTTTAAATAGAACATGTATTCTGCTATGAAGGGTTCTATAATTGTCCATTAGGTCATGTTGGCTACTAGAGTTGTTAAGTAAGATCTACATTCTTGCTGATTTTGTCTACTCGTTGTATCGATCACTGACAGAGGACAGGTGAAGTATCCAACTGTAATCACGTGTCTTCTGTTTCTTCCTCCACATCTGTCAGTTGTTGCTTCATGTGTTTTGAAGCTCTGTTGTTAGGTGCTTACATGTTTAGAACTGTTACGGCCTCTAGTGAATTGACCTTTTTATAATTCTGTAATGTTCCTCTTTCCCAGTAATTTTTCTTGTTCTGAAGTCTACATTACCTGATACTATGTATAATAAAATCTACCGTCCTAACCATTTTTAAGTGTTCAGTAGTGGAAAACGGATTCACATTGTTGTGCAATAGATCTCCAGAATTTTTTCATCTTGCAAAACTGAAACTCTATAACCATGAAACAACATCACACCCATTTCTTCCTCCCTCCAGCACCTGACAACTGCCTTTCTACTTTCTGTCTCTATGATTTTGACTGAAACCATGGAAAGTAAAACCATGGATAAAGGGAGACTGCTGTATATTTTAATTAACCTATTGACTTTTTCAGTTACATTTCTTTGTATTATGTTTTAATGGCTGCTCTGGGAAGCATAATATGCATACCTAATTTTTCACAGTCAGCTCAAAGTTAATAGTTGACCACTTCATGAAAAATATGAAAGCCAAGAATACCAATTTTAAAGTTGTATCTAAGTGTAAAAGATAAGATGAAGGACAATAGGTATTTTTTGCTCAATGTTAATGTGGTAAATATAGATGAGTATATGTTTGAACAAGCTTATAGTAGTATCCTTAGAGTATCTTTCTGGAAGGTGACACACATCCTTAATAGTGACTGCCTTGGGCAGGGCAAAGATAAGAGAGAGGGCGGGAAAGAGAGTCATGTCTCACTGTAAATTTCTTTATATCTTTTTTTAACCAAGTTTACATATTTCTTTTTCAACAAATAATTCATAAAAAGATTTATCATTTGTTATCCCAAAAGTCCCTTGATATGTTAATAATGACCACTGTTAATAGGCTTACAGTTGCTCAAATTCTCTACTCTTAAAAGGATAATCTAAAGCAATGAAAATTACACATCAGTGAACAGAGCAAACTCTCTCAAAAGGTAAGGTGAAATTAAAGGTCCCAGAATCCCTTTGCAGACTCCCCTCTCATTTTTCTCAACATCCAACCTCCAGGGACTGACCTTAGCCAATCAGGGCTCTCTTACCCTTATGCCAGTGATTAGTTTACAAGTGGGTTCGGAGTCTAGGTCTGGCCAGTGAAATCTGAAAAAAGTTCTGCTGGAGCTGTCTGAAAAAGTTTCCTCGCTCTTAAGAGCATAGACCCCATAAAAGACAGTCCAATTTTTTGCCTCTGCTATCACTGTGTCAGGATGTGAGTCCTGGATCTGCTAGTGGCAGAATCCCAAGACCTGCTATCTTCTCATTATGTGACTAATATATCCCTTCTCTGTTTGAGCTTTAAGAGCATTCTGTTAATTGCAGCTGACAGCTTCCTAACCCATATACCATCATTCATCCATTATCCATATAAACCTTTCTATATGTGAGAGCTGAGCTGGTCATCAGGGGATACACAGTGAGAAAGGCAGGATCCCTCCCTGCTTTCAAGGAGCATCCTCAGCTCTGTCATCCACTCTGCTCATGCTTGCTTCTCATGAGCCTTACTCACCTTTTATGGCTCACCTCTCATCACCTTCTCTGTGAATCTACCATCATGGACATCCCTTCCTGAAGATATATACCCTCTACCTTTGCAACAGTATTTTTCAGGCTGTGTTGCAGTTGCCCCATGGTTAGCATGTGAGCACCTGCTGTGGAAGCACAAAGTCAGCCTCAGGGCCTGGAGCTTAACAACCTTGCCCAGGCAACTGGCTAGCTAGCTCACATCTGGAGGGCAGGAAGTACTGTGAAGGCAAGTTCAAATGTGGGGGAGAAGGAAGACATTAGCTTCTCATTAGCTTCCTGGCCAGAGAGCAGGGGACCCAGGCAAGTCCTGAACAACAGGCCCAGGAAGGAGAAGATATCGAGAAGGGAAGGAGAGCTTACAGGAAAAGACCAAGAATCCTTGTCCCTCCACAGGTGGGACCCTCTTCCAAGCCCCAAACTCCTTGGTCTTTTTCTGCCGAAGGTCACAGCACAACCAGGAACCCACCCAACAGAAATGCAAAGTTTCATCTGTTTAGCTGGTTAGGCCTTTTCCCCTTCTCTTTATAATCATGGGTCTAATTATGTAAATCCCTCTTCCCTGCCACCAGAGCTCTGCGCCCTTTCTCTCATGCTCTCAATTATGTAAATCCCTCTTCCCTGCCACCAGAGCTCGGCACCCTTTCTCCCATGCTCTCTTTTTGTTTGGTTGGTTGGTTGGTTGGTTTTTTTTGGTCAGTTTTCTAAAGAACCTATTGTATCATTAGTTTACAAAATATGGTCACATTAAGTGTTCACATCCCTTTCTATTTGGTCTCACAATAATGATATGTTAGAAAAGTCTGACGTCAATTTAAAAATAAGACTGACGCATTATGTTTCTAAACTATATATCATTTTGCCAAATGATATTGTAAAATAATTAAATACTCATGATACATTATAATTTTAGTTAGTTATCAAAAACTTAAAAATTAAATCTCTTATGCTGACTATTTCTCATTATTTTATATTAGTTTCGGGAACACAGTGAAATGGTTAGACACTTACACGGTTTATGAAGTGATCCCCCTGATTACTCTAGCCCCCATCTGGCACTACACATAGCCATTTCAATAATATTGACTATATTCCCTATGCTGTACTCTACATCCCCGTGACTGGCTGAGTGAAAAAAGTAAAGGGATGCAGAAGTACAAATTAGTAGTTACAAAACACCCATTCTCTTTTTTCTGCAGACACTGCTCACCGTGTTTCTGGCCCTGCCTGCCTCCTTTGTGACCCATCCTTCTTAGCCAGTCAATTGGTATTAGTTTCCCTGTCACTTCCTCTAGATAACTCTTTTTAATTACATGTTCTTTCTATTCTAAGTTCCAAGGTAGCTGAACCAGCCCCAGTTTAGGTGCAGCTGGAACAGGTAACCTCCCAAGTGCTACGATGAGGTATATTGGTCACAGTTCTTAATTTCAGGCCACAGAATCTGCTCCAGCTAGTTTAAAATCAGGGATATTTATTAAGTAGGGAAGGCTAAGGAAACAAATCTAGACCATTAGTTAGCAGCTGCACATTAGAATTGCCTAGACAGCTTAAAAAATAAAATAACCACGTCCAAGTATTACTCAAACCAATTAAATCAGTATTTGTTAATACATGTATATTTTTAAGTCCCAAGTAATTCTATTTATAACCAAGATTGAGAACTATTACTCTGGGCCAGTGAATCTCAACCTTGGCTGCATATTGGAATCACCTGGAGAGGTTTTTAAATGCTGGTGTCCAGGCTCTACCCTTAGAGATTAATTTAATCAAGGGTGTGGCCTTGGCTTCTAGATTATTCAAAGCTCCCCAGATGATTCTAAGTGTAGCCCTGGCTGAAATCCACCATGATTTAGGCCAGTACTTTTCAATTTTGAATGGAATGTGAATCACCTGGGGAACTTCTAAGATGGAGCTGATTCGTTAGGACCTGGCTGGGGCTGTGACATTCTGCTCATGCTCTGTAGACTACAATCTGAAGATGAGACTCTAAGCTGAGCTTCCAGGATTGCCTCCCAAAACAACACCACAAAACTGGTCCACCTGAGAGGCTGCTGCCTCTCCTCAATCAGGAAGCTCCAGTGTCAGACATCTGCTCCCACAGCTGTCAGCCATAGAACCTGGCACCTCTGCTATCATGCCCAGTAGCACACAAATATCCACATCCCACCTCTCTGCTCAGGGACTCAGTTCCCAATCAAAATCTCACCCCAGGGCAGTTGCTTGGTAGATTCTAAATCACACCCTGAAGCTCCCTGCAAGGATGCCTGGAAAATGTACTTTTTAGCTTTTCAGGCTCAGCACACTAGAGAGGCTGAAACAAATGTTGAGTCTATTAGCCATAACCAGCAGTGTCAGAAAAGTCACTCTGTCCACCTTATTGGAGCCTGAAATCCCACCATTTGTAAGTAATTTCTCACGATTAAGTATTGTCAATGAATGCACAAGGTTATTCAGGTCAGCAAGGTTTGTACTAGCGAAGGATTGGAAGCAACCCTATGTGACTGGTTAAGTAATCACGGTGCATTCTTACAGTGGAACACCATGCAGCTGGTGAAAAGGACAAGGCAGCTCTCGATGGACTGATTTGAAAAATGTGCAGGATATATTAAAAAGTAAAAGGTAAAATACCAAGATGCTACAATTTGTGCAAAAGGGGGCAAAGGACTATATGCACCTTTATATTGGCAGACTCTCTGGAAGGACATGCACAGAGCGGGACCCAGTTATCAATTCCATAGCGAGGAACTGGGTGATTAGAGGACAGGGATGGGAGGGAGACTTTTCACTGTACATTCTGTTCTAAATTTTAGATTTTGCACCTATTAAACAAATAAATACAATTTGGTTTGTAAAAAACATTAAAATCTGCTTTATAAAAACACTCCGCGAGGTATAACATGCATGCACTTCTTCATTCATTTATTCAACAAAGATGTATCTTGCCTCACCCCATTTCTTGTCTCAGTTGTATGGAAAGGCCATGGCACAGCTGAGGCTGTGAAGACCCAGCACCCATGAGAAAAGTGAGTCCGTGGTGCGCTGGAGCCTAGAGGAGGGATCCGTTCAGTCTGAAGCCTGAGGGTCCCCAGGAAAGTTTGATGGAAAAGATGTCATTTGAACTGAGACTAAGGAAGGCGAAGGATTGTTGTTTGGTGAAAAAGAACATTCTAGACAGAGAGAACTCTCTGGGCAGTAAGGAGCTTGAGAAAAGGCACAGTACCCTTAGATGATCAGACAGAGTGCAGGTGGATCTGATGCACGATGAGCAACAAGGGGTGTGTGTGTGTGTGTGTGTGTGTGCGTGCGTGCGCGCGTGCACACGCGTGCGTGCCCACAGAGGATATCTTTGCAGGATGGACCACAGGATTGGCAAGCAAAAAGTCTGAGATTCTGTAGTTCTAGCCTTCTGAGCAAATCTAGCTAGAAAATGTTAAATAGAACTATGAGTTCAGAGGTGGATCCAGTTGTGCTTGATTATTGGTTCACTTAGAAACACCTTGAACTTGTGACAAGGAGAGAAAAGAACCTCTACTTTTAAAATACTGTTGTGATATTTTAGAGCCTTTATCAAAAGAAACGGCTTCATGCTTTGAAGGAGTTATGCATCTTCCTTCCAACCACCTACAAGTCACCCCTGGGCTGAATGAAGTTAGAATTCTGACACCAGAGAAGTCTTTTTCTGCACTTTCTCACCTTCCTCTTCTTGGGATTTCCTTCCACTGTAGGAGCTAAAAGAGATACAAGCAGTTACACAGCAGCACTCCATATGAAAGAGAAATGCATTTCAGAAAGAATTGTGGAAGACATGACAGAGGAGGGTCATTTAGGCTGAGTCTGGACAGGCAAGGAGGACTTAGGTAGGGAACAAGAGGACAGCTGGGGAAAGGGAAATGACACAACATGAGCCTTAAAAAAGGAAATGAGGAGATGAGTGGCAAGAGGATGAGAAGCATGGAAACATTTAGTAGGAGAGAAGGCCACAGAGCCAGAAATCTGGGGCATAATGATCGGA
>NW_006494614.1:42787045-42809201 GCF_000325575.1 Pteropus alecto | reverse complement strand
TTCAGGAAACCAGTTCTTCGGGGATTGCCTCCCCAACTCGATATTGACCGGCTGACCTGGACGGACTGTGGGTGAGACGAGGCAGAAGGAAAGTTGTATAACCTACTCAAGAAGAAGGAAAAATTCAGTGGCCTAGAAATTACCATGCCCAAACTCCAGCCCCAGCTCTGCTTAGCTGCTGTGTGATCTAGAGTGGGCTCTCATGTCTGCAAAACTCATTTGTCACCAACAGCAGACCCTTTCTTTTCTCTGGGCCTCAGTCTCTCCCTCCTTTCAATGCAGAAACAAACAGAACAACAAAAAGGTCTATTTTGACCGTGACACTTAGTGATTTTTACGAGATGGTTTGACTCAAACTATATTTTTAAAAATCCAGTCTGTGCTTGAACACTTCAACTATTTGATTACAAGGTCTACAGTATGTAACATAGTAATTGTGTAATTAAGAGATAATGTCAATGCTATAGAACAATGTTGACAAGATAATAGCGCTCTGAAATCACATAAATGCCAAAGCAAGTGAGCAAATTTATAGGTGTTAAAACAGAAAAAAAAAAAAAAGTGACAAATGGCTCAAAGACTCTTTGTGGTCCAAGTTGGTTCATTTGCCTCATAGCTCAGTTTTCATCATGATATTCCAGTGCTGGCCCACGTCATACCCCCAGGTCCCTGGTGTATACCCCAAGCATAAGGGTCAAAACTGAGGAAGTCAGGGCCATCTGCAGCAGCTGGTCATTGTCTTTGCACTTGCAAACCCTCGGAAACTTAGTTGCATAGCTGTCAGGCCTGGAGGGGCTGGAGGTCATTAGGTTCAAACACTCCTCGTGCCCCACCATTGCCAGATGAAGAGGCTGAGATGCAGAGTCAAGAAGGATTTCCCTTTGGTAACTTCTGAGCTGGTTCATGGAAGGAGGACGGGAACCCTGGATTCTTTTCCCAGGTAGCCATTTTTCTTTGCTCTAGCCAGAATGCCTCACTTAGTTCTGGTTTCTCAAGGGAGCAGGAAGAAAATGGAAGTAGAGGAGGAATTGGTCACATGACCTTGAGACCAAGAAGCTTCTCCTCAGAGCAGAGGGAAGTGATCAGGCATTGTGCCTATTGGACTGCCTAAAAAGACAAAAGTCGAGGAGGATGGAACTGTGAAGGTTGTGCATGAGGAGGAGGGCTTGTCCACAACATCTTACAGAATTGGGAAAGAGATGCAAACTCTTGACGTTGAGGAGAGGTGAAAATAGAGCAAATAGGGAAGTAAATGCTGGTTCATTAGATTGGTATCCACTGGAAAGTAAACATGGTATGCTGCAAAGAGCACTGGCTTTGGAGCTAGAAGAGCCCATAATTTTCTAGTCGACTGAATAAATCTCTGATTTCAGCTCTCTGGGCTCCAAGTTCCTTTCTCCTGAAATGAGGGTGATGGACCCGATTAGTAATGCCCAAACACCCTGAACAGAGGTGAACTTCTATTTCCAACCTACTTCCTGGGTTATGGGGATATTCAGAGGACTAAGTGCTCCATTAAGCTTCTCCCAGTTCTAACATCCACAGATCATGTGAAACTAGGAGGTAGGTTCACAACGATTTTGACAAACTCCTGCCTGCCTGGGCAATAATGAGATCCTAATTATAATTATGGAGTCAAGACCCCCCTGACCCATGAAAGTAATATCAGGTGGACATGCTGTTTCTCAACTTTCCTCTTAGACACAAAATCCAGGTGTCAGTGGGCCACAGGTCCCAAGAAGTATGAACCCTGTTCTCCCAATCTTTGTACGTGCTATTCCCTCTGCCTGGAACCCTCTTTTCCTCCAACTGAATGCCCTGCAATTCAACTAGTGGGACATTGATTAGGGAAGCTTCGTTGATTTCCCTGAGCAAAATTAATTACTTTCCTTGTCACATTGAATTATTTATATTCTGACCTGTCAAGATTCTTTGTTTTCAGAGTTCTTTCTCTGGTTAGACTCCTTGAGGGCAGAAACTGTTTTTTTTTTTTTCACCTCTGTAAATTAGGTGATAAGCACAGTGTCTACCCAGATTAGGAGCTCAGTAAACTGCTGTTAAATGACAGAAAAGAAAGATAAGGAAGAATGGATGGAAGGAATGAGGAAGAGAGGGAAGGAGGGAGAGAGGAAGAAAGATAGCAATAAAAGAAGGAAAAGAAATGCCACTATTTTCCTGTGTTTGTTCCTAGATATGGAATTTTGATTAGTTGCCATCATTGTGTAATACAATTTTTTATCCTGTTTTTCCATTTTATATTAATCTGTAAGCATTTTTCATGTTGCTACACAATCCTCATAATTATCACTTTAATGGCTGCTTAATATCCCCATCAGGTTAATGTGCCATAATTTACTTAACCATATCCCTCTTTAGAACATAACCTTTTAAAACATTAAACAGAAACCTTGACAAGGTTTTAAAATAGAGGGGGAAGGCGGTTTCTTGGCAACGCATGTGGCATTTCTGAGGCACGTGCTCAAGAAATGAGGAACCCTAGCCTGCCTAGGGTTTGGAGAAGCAGGGGTGGGAGCTGGGCCTGCATCTGGGGGAGGCAGTGAGATCTGGGAAGGAGAAGACGAGAGGGGGTTCTATTCCCATCCCCCACTCTTCTTCAGGCTGCCAGTTTGTTCCTTAGCTCTGCCTTTGATGAAGGAGAAGCAGTCACTGGCCATTGGAAAATAATAATAATAATAATAATAATAATAATAATAATAATAATATAATGGCTGATAGATTAACCTTTGCACTAAAAACTTTATAAACTTGATCTAATTTAATTCCCATAACAATTCAATAAAATAGGCACCATTATTTTATTTCCCATCTTACAGCCAAAGAAACTGAGACCCAGAGGTCACACAGCTAGTGGTAGTGGTCCTGACTCCAAGCAGTTTGGCTCCAGAGTCCCTACTAGTCCTGAGTTCCTCTCCTCCACTCTTCTGTGGGTTCTGTTGCTCTTTGATTCCCATTCCCCAAGGCCCCCTACACAGCTTCTTCAGGCTTGTCCTCACCAGATTGTACCTGAAGCCAGGGGTCTTGGAAACTTTTAGCAGTGACCTGGACAAGGATGTAGGAGACTTACTGAACCCACTGTGGGTGACATGCAGCTGGCGGACAGGGAATGTGTGCTGGTGGCAGGAACCAACTCTGGCATTCAGGACAGTAAATAGGGCAGAAACATCTAGATCTGGGTTTGCGGCTTGATCCCTGGTATTTACCAACTATGCAGCCTTGTGCCACTTATAGCTCTCAAAGACCCAATTGCCTAGTTTGTAAAATGGAGATGATATTACTTACCTCCCAGGCTTGTTGTAAGGATGTAAGATGATGACGTGTGACACATATGCAGTACTCACTGATGGGTAGTTGTTTCTATTATCCTAACAGACCAGATAGGAGCCAGCTCTAATAAGATCAATTCTTTAGAGTTAGAAGCAAACTCTCCACTTGTATCCAGTATAAGACAGGGAAGAAAAATATAAACACTAAGGGGAAATAGAAGGGTTTCATTTTCCATCAGCTCCCAAAGGCATGGCTAGTAGGATGATGATAGTGATGGTACTGATGACAATGATAATACTGGCATTTATTGAGCATTTACTGTGTGCCAAGCATTGTGCTATGCACTGTACATGGATTAACTCATTTCATCTTTAAGCAACCTTATGAGGTAGGGATTATTACTATTCCCATTTTTTAGGTGAAGAAACTGAGGTGCAGCTAAAATTTTGTGGCTGCCTGTGATGTTCCTACAGTCTTGACTGGGTGGACAGTGGAAGAGCATCTAACATCAGCCCACTCTGCTCTGTGCTGGGCAGAGCCCTTTGGAGGCTCATTTTCAATTCTGGGATCCCTGGGGGTAGAGAAAGGAAGGGGGAACTTCTGACTGGTATATATCTGGAAAGGAACAACCACAAATGAGTCCCTCTTTGAAGAACTCCAAAATATGTTCAGTAAAAATTCTGAGAGGCCCAGGGTTGTCCCATGAGAGAACAAAGAGTGGAGGGAGGGTCTGGCTGCCCTTCTCAAGCACAGGGGCTCCATTTTTGCTGCTGGTGCCTGAGTCTTACTGCTCTCTAAAAACCCACATCTTACCCAGTGCATAACAGGCATTTCGTAAAAGTTTGTTGAGTAAATGAATGTAAATGGAAAGGGTGTGTTTAGTCCCAGCGGATAGTGTTGTATAGTGTGTGAAAGCTATAGGGAGAAACATCAACTCCTTATAAGAGGGAAATGTCTAATAGAGTGTCCAAAGATGGGTTGCTTTAGTCGATTGTTAGTGAATCTACTGTCACTGGAATTATTCCAGAAGAGATTGGAACAACCACACAACCAGGAGGCTGGCCACGAATAAAAGGGTCTCTTCCAATTCTGGGGTTCTGGGATTGATGTCTCCACCAGTCTCCTCTTAAAACTCTCTTTTTCATTTCCCTTTCCTGAGCTGAAAAGGAACTGAGAAGCCGATAAGCCACTTCCTTTGGAGGAGATAATAGTAGAAAATTAGCTCTGTGTGTCTAACAGTGAACTCTTAAGGACTGATAATGCCTGAGCTTAATCCAGAGTGATACATCTTTAAAGCTGGCATTATCCTCAGAGTACAGCTCATGTTGGGGTAGAGATAACTTGGGGCCACAAATGGCCTTGAACATCTTGTTAAGACCCCTAGACTTCCACTGTAGGGAATAGGTTACCTGTGGACACCACAACAGAGTTTGGCTTAAGAGGATAACTCTGTCAAGAGGCACTGGGAGAGAGGCAGAGGTGCTGATCAGGGAACAGAAATTGTGCAAGCCAGAGAGGGGCTGGTGCATCCAGGACTGCAGGGGGACCCAGGCCCCTGGGCAGGGATCAGGATCCCAGGCAGTGGCATGTAAGATACATTATGGTCTGGACACTGAGGGGCCATGTCCAGGTGGGATCTGAGTGATGGGCAGGGCCAGCAGCAAAAGAGAAGCTGGCAGTGGCTCCAGGCATAGGGAATGTATAAAGACTTGCTGTCCAGGCCCCAGCTATTGGAGAAGGAGCAGGGGCTCCTTTGATACTATGAAGAAAGGTTATGAAAGGCTATACAGAGGGACCCAGAGCAAGAATGAGAGAGAAAACAGAAAAAATGAAGAGAAAACCCAGCCTGCCAACCTAGAGCCCCAGAAAGCCCACCAGGGAATTGGATCTGGATGACAGTTGGGACACTGAGTCTTAATAGGAGAACTGAAGAGGCTGGAACTAGAAGCAAAGTCAGAAATCATCCAGTCCAGCCCCTCATCTTATATAAACATGCCGAGACCCTGAGAGATTCCAGCAGAGGGGTCAGTGCGGGGGACTCGGGCCTGGTTTCCTGTCTATGGGCTATTCTGGCCATCTGACTTCATTTTCTATCCTGCATAACAAATAACCACAAACTTAGTGGCTTAAAGCAACGCTTATTTTTTATCTCACAGTTTCTGTAAGTCAGAAGTCTTAGAGGGCTCGAGTACTTAGGGTCTCACAAGGGCAAAATCAAGGTGCTGGCCAGGCTAGGCTCTTATCTGGAGCTCTGAGGAAGAATCGACTTCCAAGATTATTTCCTTGCTGGCTGTCAGGCAAGGGTCATTCTTGGTTCCTAGAGGCCCCTCTCAAGTCTTTCTATGTGGCCCCTTCATCTCCAAAGTCAGCAATGGCACTTCGAACTTTTCAAGCGCTTCGAATCTCTCTATTTTCCCCTTCTGCAACCAGCCAGAGAAAACGCTCTGATCTGAAAAGGTTTGTATGATTAGGTTAGGCCTACCCAGATCATCTCCATTCTGAGAGTCAGATGACTAGGAGGACCTTAATTACATCTGCAAAATCCCTTTTGCCACATGATGTATTATAATCATAAAGTACCATGGGAGCAGAGATAATGGGGGTCATCATAGCATTCTTCCTTCCATACTAGTTAAATGGATGGATAATGTTGTGCAGGCAGCAGTGACAGGGGAAGGAGAGTAGAAAGCCAGCAAGGTTGGTGTGCACGGCATAGGGGCTTAAGTAGACACGGGGAAATGGCTGGCATTGAGCCCTCGGACTCCCTAGGAAGAGCCTGCAAAGCTAGAGAACCTATGACTAGGCCTTGTTTCCCCTGCCTCTGTCTCCCACAGATCCCCAAAACTGGATTCATAAATGCCCCTCGAAAAATAAATACAATATCCAGGCCCACCCCAGTCCCCAAGCCCAATCTGGCCAAGCTGGAGCATGATGCAGCCTGTGCCAAAGGGAAGTCTGAGGAGTCCGATATCATCGAGTTTCCATGTACTTGGCAACCAGTGTCATCCAGATCACTAGACAGCAAGCTGCCAGCAGAGGGCACCCTCCAGAGTCCACCCAGCCCCTGTAGGCCAGATCCCTGCCTGGAATCACAGCTGCTCACCCGAGTCCCCAACACCCTTTCCCAGGGACAAGGCATCCATGTGATATCTCTACTCCTGGCTTTGGGCCAGACCCCAGGAACAGTTTGGCCTGCTACCGGTTATCTCCCACCCTGAGTGCTCCTCACCCACAGGAGGGTGCCCGTACTCACCTGTGTCCTGTGCCAATGCAATGCCATAGTTGATCCTCAGTCTTCACTTGTAGAAATCCTGATAAACTACCACTCACTAGACCTCCCTCTGCAGTGTAGGAAGGCTCTACCTGCTCCATCTTTCCCATCCTAATCTCCCAGCTTTGGTCACCACAGACAGACTCTAAAACACATCAGTGTGCTCTTTGCTATACTGTGAGCACTCTGAGGGCAGAGACACGGACGGCCCTTTCACCTCTGCATCCTGAGCACTGGGGATGATGCCAGGTATAGAGTAGGAACTTCGAGATTCTGATCAAGTACATGAACTGTTCACCTGCAGGACACAGGAGGGTGAAGGATGGTACATAGAAGCTACATCTGATTTGCTGGCTCAGGCTGCCATAACCTGGTAGATCAATCAAACTCAGTGACACTCGGGGTTGCTCCTTCTATTCCTCCATGTCTATGAAAGAGAGCAATGGCAGCTGACAAGCACAAGGAAAAGCCAATATTCAAATAGTTCAGGTCCAAGTTCAAGTCATGGTGAAGCCATGACTTGCTTCTGCTTTTTTGTTGGGTCTCTGTTTAGAGCCCATTTCATGGTAATCGGTAAGACTCCTGGCAGAGGGGTTGGAAATTATAAAATGTAGAGGAGTAGGACTCTCATCCCTGCCCTTGAGTTCTGTTGGGTTGGCTCAGAACCTGAAATGGGAGGGTGGTGATGGAGCCACGACCTGGAAATCAGGAAGCTGATATTCCTGGGCAGGTAAAGAAATGTCATGCCCTACCTCATGTGCCATCCTTTTGATATTAGGAGGGAGAAAATCCTTACCCCTCCCTAATTAGTTTCAATTTCTAGAAAGATACAGGCAACTAGCCTACCTGAACTGAGTTCACCGTAGCTATGGCTCCTGGAAGGAAGTGGTGCCAGCAGCTACTGGTAGGCTCATATCTGCCACTCACAGCTGCTTAAGCAGCAGGCTGGGAAAAGGGGGTTCTCTAGCCCAGTCTCTCTGGGTTCATCACAAAACATCTCTTGAAATGCTCCAGGAATCAGGCTGGACTTTTTCATACATTTGGGGCAAATAAGTTAACCCAGTGAAAAGATTTGCTGCAACCGCTGGAGTCCAAATAGCACTGGAAATGGCCTTGCAGATACAGTAGTCTAAAACTTGAAGTTTTACAGAGAAAAAACTTAGGTAGACATATTTACCCAGACTTTGTATGCAAGCTGGAAGATCTGGATGCCTTAAACACCCAGCTTCTCTTCACAGACTTTCTCACCGTTTGGATCTGTTGCCTGTGTGATCATTCACTTCCTGCCTTCCTCCACCTCTGACTTGCAAGCTCCATGAGAGCGGGCATAGTTGCTGCCCTTTCAACACTGACTCACCAGCGGGCTTAGTCCTGGACGCAGGAGGCATTTATTAACTAACCGTTGAGTAAATAAATGAATGGATAAATTTTCTTTAAAGCTGAATGGAAAACTAAAGTAGTAATAGATAACATTTGAGATGGTGAAAAACTATCCATTGCACTTAGATATTTGTATTCCTCTAACTTCACTTACAGCTATATCATAAATGTTAGTTAATATGTAGTATTTTTAATCCAAGAGCTGATGTCGATAGAAAAGGTGTAATAGCCTATAATCATGTGCTATTAGATCTGAGATGCTGCTAACCCTTCTGAGAATCCTAGTCATTTGGCCAGGTGATCGCAACTCAATCTCACAGGCATGGTGCCCAAGACAAGTGACAGCAAATATCAAACCAACATCATCTAGCCCTTCAGGGATGGGGAGACCAGTAGCAGTGCCGAGCTCAGGGAGAGCTGGTATTTGCTGAAATAGGAATGTATTCCCATGAGTGGGACCTGACTGCGAGCCTTTTCATTGCTGATTCATCTGAGAACTGACCCACAACCTTGGCCTGCTGGGGAACATGGCTGAAGAATTGCAGCATCAAGAAGGAAGTCATTTCCATCCAATTCAAAAAAAATCAAGGGTGTTTTCCCCTTTCCCTTTTCTAGCAAAGTCCTTTTGCTCAAAGGACTTTGAGCGAACCAGAATTTTCAATAGAAATGGGTGACAGCAGATTCCTAGCCACTTTAAAGATTATAATGATGCACATTCATCTCACTTTCTGACCCTCTTGATAATTTAGCCAACTAAATTACTTAATATTCTAATATACTGAATCCCTTGCTTAGAGAATCTCATTTGTTTATACAAAGGGAAAATTAAATCCATACAGTAGGCTTCACGAGACATTGCTAGAGTCCATGAGTTAGATTTGAAGCAGGACCCCCATGACTAATACTCCCTCCTCCAACAAATTAAAAACCAACACAGCCTCATGAAAATAAGCTTCCCTGATTTTTTTCACCCAGCACAGAGTATCAATAAGTCCATTACCCCTTCCTCTCCTACTTTCTACCCTTTGTCCATGATAAATTAAGCCCTCCTGACTCTAGTTAGAGTCACAGGTGTCCTGTGTCACCCACCCCAAGAAGGTAGTGTAGGATTAAAAGCATGCCCTCTGAGTCAGACTGCCAGGATGGGCTTCCCAGCACCATTTCTTAACAGCTGATTGACCTACAGCCAATTACTTAACCTCTCAAAGCCTCAGTCATCTGTAAAATGGGAATTAAAATAGTTGCAACCTCACCAGTTGCTGTGGTGGTCAAAAGACACAATTTTATTAAGCCCTCAATAATTGTTAGCTATTATTAATTCCAAAATGCCCTGGCCAAAACCTAATCCTTTCTGTGTTTCCCAAGGTGCCTATGTTTTCTCTGCTTCTATGCCTCTGATCTCACCATTTTTTTCTACCAGAATGCTCTTCAACTTTCATCTCCTTCACAGAGATGACTAAATGCTTCCTCTTCCAGGACACTTGATGTGGGTTCCCCAGATGGAAGTCTGCCTCCCTCCTTGGAACCCGTGGCACTGCATCTCTCCTTCTCTGGGTCCAGAAGAGCCTGGCTTAGGAACCAGCCAGCCCGCCTTGGAATTCTGACTCCACTTTTGCCCAGCCAGGTGGTATGGGCAAGTTTTCATGTCTGTGTAATGGGAATCACATCAGTAACTACAGGAAGGACTGAACGAGTCACGAAAAGCACTTAGCACAGTGCCTGGTACATTAAAAAAAAAAAAATTCCCTGTTTGCTATTATTGTTATCACTGTGTCATTGCTCTGCTTCTCATTTGCAGATGTTACTAAGATGACCATGTATCCAGGTTTGCCCATTGTCCCAGTATAGATATTAATAGTGACTTCTTTCACCCTAAAAAGTGTCACAGTCTGGCTGATAAACGATTCACCCGCACTATTAGCAACTTGGTAAGTGTGTGTTGAATAAGCAAAGGAAAGCATGAACGAGACTTGTTGATCTAGGTCCCGTGGCTCGGTTACTCCCCTCACTCCAAACTCAGGGCTGACATTAAAAGTGCTCCTTCATGTTCTCCCTGCCTGTGACTTCCAGGCACCCTGTTCCCTTAACCTGACCTTGAAGCTTTGGAATATTCTACTCCATCAATGTATCCTAATTAGTTTTCCCTTCCTCTGTAGCCCTTCTACTCCTTGTTATCTAAACACTTAAAAGCCCATACAAACTCATTCACACCAAGTTAATAATATATAATAGTTTTTAATGTGGTGGATGAAAAGAGCCTTTAGTTTAATGTGAAACAGTGCTTTAATCCCAAAAGATGAAAACTCTGGCATCAGAGATAGACTATTGTAGTCATAGCCATTTGCCAGGAGGAGGAACCATAAACCTCCGTAAAGCACCCTTTTAAAGAATTTGCCTCACCCCTGTGGGGATGGGGTCTTTTAGCCTAATGACATATGACATATGAGCAAGAGTGCCCTGTTAGTCATTCAGGTACTCTACTCTGAAAAGCGTGATGATGACCCAAGACTTTCTGGAGTGTGTGCAAGGAGCAGCATCTGGACCTGGGGGACAGCAGTTTAAAAAGATCTCAGAGGAGTAGGGGCTTCCAAGTGCCCACCTGGAAATGGAGACATAACACAGGATGAAGATAAAGACCTGTTTCACTATGATCCAGACTCCAGGTATAATTCTCATCAGCCAAGAGTACAATGAATTTCTAAACTCTAATGGTAGAATTAAATGTACACATCCATTTCTTTAGCAAACTTCATGTTGAGCACCTAGTATGTACAAAGCACTAGGCAAGGCTTTAGAGTGGGAGAGAGTGATGGACATTAGTGTGGCAAAAAAAATATGGTGCTTTTCTTCAAGGTCCTTATGAAACAAGCTCTATAGGTAGCACAGAAACAAATAAAACAAAGGTCTGCTGGTGTTAACTATGGAATGAGTATGAAACTAGCCCGCACCAAGTTTTCAAGTCACCCAGATGAAACACTGGAAGGAACTTTGGGTACTGTCCCAGGGTGTTCAGTGCTGGTAGGAATTGAGGTCCTCTTGATTCTGGAGACAGGAGAGCAGGACTATGGGTGGGACCCTTGTAAACCTCATTCTAAAAACAAGAAGGAGCAGATATGGTCCAGGGTTAACTGTACCCCAGATTTCCTAGTAAAGTAAGGACGAAGCTATGAGGATTAAGTCTGCCGTCAGTTTGAGAGGAGGCAAGTCCTGTTCCAGAATTAACAGAGCAATTAACCTGCAAAGCCACAGAAACACACACAACCTGGCAAATTTCAAGGCATGTAATTTATCCAATTAAACATTTTATGCCGCTGTTAGCCATATAGGGTTAGTGTATTAGTGACCCAAAAGGTCTCTACTTCCTAGGCGTGTAGAGATTTTAATAATTTTGTCCAGATACATCTGCCTGTATAATTATATCATCCAAAGCATAATATGTAATATAATTATATGAATTTTGTTTAACTCTCTATTTCCATCCTGTGGTTTATATATTGCTCAGTTTACATAAGGTGCTTGGAGATGGTGTTCCGACTTTTAATAAAGCCTCCTTTAATTCTTTCACTCGCAAACTCCCTAAGGCCCAGTTCAAGCTCTCTTGTCCAGGAAGCTTTACTTGACCAAACCAGTATATAGTCATCACCTCAAGGTCCTACCCCACATCACTTCCTTGACACTTCCCTCATCTTGTCTTGATAGGCAGTTTTGCCTTGCACCCAGTAGAGCATAAACTCTTTGAGGGGAAGGAACAAGATTTCTGTTTACCACCTGTGGCATCTGGCTTCATGCTTGGCACACAATGGATCTTCAATCCATAACTGATCCACCAGGGCTGGGACGGCAGCCACGCACACTTGCAAAGGCACAAGTTTTATAAACTAAGCACTCTTCTTCTGATAGCCCGACCCAATCAAATCTGTGAACAAAGAATGGTGTTTAGGTCTATATCACTTAGGAACTTTCAGCTGACAGAATACCCAAATCAAATGACAGAGTTAATTCACTCAAATAACCACAAAATCCAGGGATAGTCTGGTTTCGGGTATATTTGGATTCAGAGCCAAACTGTGTCATTAGAACAAGATTTTCCCAATCTCTCAGCTCTATCTTCCTATATTGTGGCTTTGCTTCTAGTCTCCTTCTGGTGACAAAATGGCACTGGTGGCAGCTTCAGACCTAATGATATCTCAGCAAACAGAAAAGAATATTACTATCCACCCTAAAGAGTCTCATGGGATCTCATCAGCTCTGATTTGCTCACATGCCGATCCTAGACCAATCACCAGGGCCAAGGGAATGTGGTGTGCTAAGCGGCTTAAGCCTAGATCGTATGCTCCACTTCTACAGCGCAGGAATCTGTGTTTTTAACAAGCTTTCCAAATTTTTCTAGTGTACATTCAAGTATGAGAACCTGGGGTCCAAGGTCTTGCCACATGAATAGATACCCGAAAGAGTGGAGCAGAAGATCTTTGGAGGTGGGAAGTACAAACGACGTACAGATATGGAGTTACTCAAGATGGTGTCAGGGCTAGGAGGAGGCAGGTCAGAGAGGGCAGTGAAAGACTGTCAGCCAGAGGTCCTGCCTATCTAAGAATAACTTTCATTTAACAAGATTCAAAGATGCTTTGAGGCTTTGGTCCCCAGTTAGATCGATCTGACTCAAGGTCATGAACCTGTGAAATTTCAGCTTTGGAAGAGACCTTAAGCATCCTTTAATCTAAATGCAATCACCATTTGATCTCCAAGCCCCCTGGAAATTATCCCTTACCAACTGGTCACCCAGTCAATACATAAATAATTCCCCTGATAGAGTAATCCTCACTCTTCAAAAAAGTCAAAGCACCTTCTAAAGCTCTGGATGCTTAAAATTTCTGAATCTATTAAGCAGGAGTCTCTCTCTTTATACATTCCTTCTGTCGGTCCTGGTTGTATCTGTTGGAATGATATAGGACATTTCTATTTCTTGTTCTAAACAGCAGCCCCTTGCACACCATATTTGAAGACAGGATTACAGCCCCTCTGTTTCTTCTAGCCTCCAAGATAAACAGCCCTGATTCTGTCAGTCCTACCTCAGGTGACATGGAATTTTACCTCCTTATTCTCCTGGCTGCCCACCCTCCTGTTGGTACTCTAGTTGGTCTGTGTCCCTCCCTTTTAAAGTACAATGCTCAGAACACAACACTCCAATAATGAGCTGATGAGGGAAGAATGGAATTGTCTCATTCTAGACACTACATTTCCATTACTATAGTTTAGCAATCACCTCTCAGTGCTTACTCACAATGGGATTTCTCCTAATCCCCTCCAATCCAGCCTCATGTAGCTGCTAAGCTATGTATCTGCCATCATATACCCTGTGGAGTTTGTTTTCTGAACCCAAGTTTATGACCTTAGGGATAATAAGTGAATTTCAAACAGAAAGAATGAGCTGAACAATTCTATTACTGCTGCCTACTCATTAACAATTGTAATCTTTTAAACAACATCTCTGGATTTAAAAAATAAAATAAAATTCAGCAAACATTAAGCACTTGCCATGTGCCAATATTGAGAATATGAAGATGAATGAGGGGAAAAAATAGGTTGTTTTTGGTGGGCCTCACATTCTGGATGAGGAAATAGAACTCAACAACCAATCCCAGCAGTGGATGGCAGGTGCTATGGGAATGGTACACACACACTGTCCTCTCTCTGCTTGGGGACTGTGGGGCCTCTCCTAAGAGCTGACATCAGTGCTGGATATGGAAAGGAGTGTCTACTTTCTGCAGTCAGCAAAAGAGAAGCCAGACATGCTAGGCAGCAGGAGCAGCATGCAAAGACCTGGAAGAATAAACGTGATGCATGTTCTGGGAACTGGGGCTGTCTTGGGCATTGGGATCTACAGGGTGAGAGGTGAGGAAACGAGGCTGGGAAGTTCGGTTCCAGCTGGACCGTGGGGGCCTGGAAGGCCATACCATGTCTAAATTTTATCCCATTGTCTCTGGGAAGAGTGTAAAGATCCTTGAAGAGGCATTGACATATGGAGACACTGAAAGCAAGGAGACCAGATAGAGACTACTATAGTTAACTGAGGAGTGGTATCTTAGAATATATAGAAATTTCTTACAGATCAATAAAGAAAAAACAGAATAGAAAAATAGGCAAAGATATGAACAAGCAATTCACAGATTGGAACACATAATAAACATATGTAAAGATGTCGACCTTGTTAACAATCAGGAAAATTAAATACAAGATCGCAATGTGTTGTCATTTTACAACCATCAGATTGGCAGAATGTTAGTCTGACAATATCAAGCATTTATAAAACACTCACACATTGGTAGGGAGAGCATAAATTATGGGACCACTTTGGAAAGCAATTTGTCGACATCTAACAAACTTGCAGGGTGTACACCACTGCATGCAGAACTCCACTTTCCAGTATTGGCCCCAGGGAATCTCTCTCCCCTGTATTCACGGAGACGTGTCCGAAGATGTTCATTATAGATTGTCACAGAAACAAAAGCACCACGGAAATTAGGCTGTTAAGGGCTGAATTGTGTCCTCCCCAAAGTTTATATGTTAAAGTCCTAACCCTAGTATCTCAGAATATGACTGTATTTGCAGATGGGGGTCTTTAAAGAGGTAATTAAATTACAATGAAGACATTAGGGAGGGCCATAATCCAATATGACTGGTGTCCTTACAAGAAGAGGACCCAGACACACGCACACACACACGGAAGACCGCGTGAAGACACAGAGAGAGGACGGTCATCTGCAAGTCAAGGAGAGAGTCCTCAAAGAAACCAACATGCCGACACCTTGATATTAGACTTTGAGCCTCCAGAACTATTGGAAAATAAATTTCCACTGTTTAAGCTCACCCACTGAGCTCTTGTGCTCACCCAGCTGAAGGTATTTTATTATGGCAGCACTGGCAAACTAATACAATGGACTTCAATGGGGGCATGAAATTAAAATTAATTCAGTGGAAAGAATAAAATACATCTACAGGTATCAATATGCTTGATAACATAACCTTGAATGATAAAACAAGTTGCGAAAAGTATACTCAGTATGAAACCAATTATGTAACATAGCTAAGACGACACAGAGAAGTTTCAGGTTAGAGGTAACTGTAGAGAAGGAAGGGCGGGAATGAGATGGCAGAGATGGCAAAGGGGCTTCGGCGGTAGGATTATATATACAATGTATTTGTATGCGTAATGTAATTATATATAATATAATGTAATTATATGTACTGCATATTTTATATGTATATAATGTATATATAGTGTATACATATGTAGTATATCATGATATGTAAATGTATAACATATGTGCAAATAATAATAGAATGCGGTGGTAGGCACATGTTATATTTTTCTCTGTATTTTACTGTATTTTAAAACATTCTCATATTGAAGAGATGAGTGTAAGAGTCTCAAAGAGAAGGGGTAAAGACCTGAACTAAGGCAGATAAAGACCTGGACTAAAGGCCTAAACTTGGAGAGAAACACACTGATATCACGCCTTAAAGGATTTTTTTTCTTCTTTTGTTACAAATTCCTTTTCTTCTAGCCAGAAATGTAGTTTTCTTGTTTCAAAATTGCTATACTAGTAGCTTTCTTCCCAGTACAAGTCCTGGGAGCTGCACTGTCATAAGACTTGGTTCATGTTCTCCTTGCAAGTTCTTCCAGTTCAAAACAATGAAAACCTTTTATAGGTGTACTTCTAGCTAAAGCCTTTGCGCGGGTGGTCCTGCCTTTAACAGTACATAGCATGTCCAGACCATGCCATTGGTGTTGAGTTTTTAGGAACTAGACAAATACACACCCATTTTGCCCAACATGACCGTGGTGGAAAGCCCAGGGACATGCATGAGAGAGCACAGGTATATTTCTGATTCCACTGTGGCCTCTACCAGATCCCTTTTTCTGGACAGTAGCTTATTCCTGAGGCTGTTTCCTCTTCAGTGAAGCCAGAGGTTTGGACTAGATCTCATCAATCCTCTGCTCTGCTCATGCTTTGGGTGATGGGAGCATAGATCTCACTCAGTCAGGGCAGGCAGCTGCCCTCTGCAGAGTAAGGCCAGGCCCTCCGTCCTTAGAGTTGCCTATAAAGTTCCTAAATGTTTATCTTGTCCTGAAGAGGCAGGTGTGATGCTTCTTTTTGAGTCTTAGCATACCCATCAACACCTCCAACAGAGGCATTGTAAGACTCACAGCCAGGAAACTGACTGAGCCTTTACTTATCTAAGCTTGTTTATGGCTACCAAGGCTGTGAGATTTACTTGCGAGCCAAGTGCTTCAGCTCAATGTGGGTTTATATTTGGTTCCAGCTGGAAAATTACGACCACTAAAATCGCACATTAAGCAGACAGTTGGCACCTTGGGCCTGGTTTCTGGGGCTATAGTGGGATATGTCAGAGGTAATCAACCAACCCATCAATCAATATTTGTTGACTTCTTGTCCTGTGCCATCAGCTAACTTGTGAACTGGGCAGAATTTGTCTTCGGTGCCCCTGCTCTCCATCCTCTGCACTCTCTGGGTCCCCTGCCTGTTCCCCTACCTAGTACCCTCCTCTCTCCTTTACCTGATTCAAACTCTATCTCAGGAAAGAATCTATCTTAGTCATTGAGCCCTTGAGGTCACCCTGCTCAAAGGACAGCTTTATCCCTTCCTGGAGGATTTTCAGACATCAGGGAATAAGCAGGTGGTGACTGTCCATTCCCTAATCTGCCATCTCTCCTCTACTCTCCCACCCCATGGCTCTCTATTTATCATATAGTGGAAATAAATTCTGACACTGCCACTTGTCAGCTTGTGATCAATCCTAATGCAGCTTGTTCAATTCTCCAACCCTCAGTGATTTCATTCATAAAATGGGGAAACAGTACTTACCTTCCCAGGCACCCTTCTAGACTGATGCCCCTGACCCATGGAAAATGTTCAAGTAACAGTGGCTATTTTTACAATCACAGGCCTAGAGAAGAGCAGGAGGCCTTCCCATGGTCTCCAGCTCACACCACACTACACACAGACCTTGCACTGGAAATTTCAAAGGAAGAAGCCCCAATTCATGATCTTGAGGGCTTTGGTTCTACAGAGGAGCTAATGCCACATTAGAGAACATGAACAGTGACTAACATACATACAGTGGCACTGAGAGTAAGCTGACCCCAGAGGTATCATAGAACTAGAGATGAGAGCTCTAGGTCCGTGACGATTAGCTATGGAATTCACCCCAGACTGGGGATCTGAGACTGGGAGTTTCCAATCCCAGTTCTTCATCTAACTGTCAGGGAGCCTTTGGGCCTCTATTTCCTCATCCATAAAATGAAAGAGCTGGATTAGATTAAATTCTAAGGTCCATATTCTAAATGTTTTTAATTCTCTCACCCCAAGCAACTGCTCATCTTTCTTTCTTTCTTTCTTTCTTTCTTTCTTTCTTTCTTTCTTTCTTTCTTTCTTTCTTTCTTTCTTTCTTTCTTTCTTTCTTTCATTTAAATTCTCTACCTGACATATCTATCACGATCAAATTTGAGAGTCTATAATCTTCCTGAAAAATCAGTCTGCTCCTACTTTCTCATGATATATTCTCTCTCTCTCTCTCTCTCTTTCTTCCTCCCTCCTGCCCCCCACCAGGTTTAAGCCTATTCTTAACCTCCCCTAATAAATTCATTCTTTGAAGGGACCGACTTATATATAGGATGACATGTAATCTTTCGTTTAAACGAAGACACTTCCAAGAGTGATAAATGTTGCCAATGCCTGCTCGTATTTTCTTAACACTTGCTGTTTCTATACAGTCTGACATGAAAGAAAGAAAGAAAGAAAGAAAGAAAGAAAGAAAGAAAGAAAGAAAGAAAGAAAGAAAGAAAGAAAGAAAGAAAGAAAGAGAAAGAAAGAAAGAATTCATAAGAGAAGAAACTGAAAGCATAGGTGAAATGCCAAGTGAGTCTAGTCTTCAAGGGGTCAGAGAGGCAGAGGTCTACTGGGCCAGGATAGAAGGCTTCACAGAAGAGGGATACCTAAGTGGGTGGCAACTGGGTGAGTAGAAAAGCAACAGAGGACATGGATGGGGACCTGATTTATTGGAATAGGTATATTTTGCCTTCATGGCCAAAGTTGACACAAAGACAGTTGGCTGCTGCTGACTTGGTGACCCCAAAGTGCGGCAGAGAAAGACTGATGCTATCCAGAGCCATCTCTGGCAACTTGTGTCTGGCAGGTGCATAACTGTCTTGATTTGCAACCGAGGCTGCTGCTCTGTGGAGAAACATAAAGCAAAGATTTTCATGGGTTGTTATAAAGCAGTCTCAAAAATATGTCTCTGATTTCCAACCTTCCCACACAGGGCAAAGACACAGCCATGATTCATCACAACAAATTAGCTCTGAATCTTTCTTCCTACAATGCCACCAAAGTTTAACCTGTTCATCCACTCTTGGTACCCACACTCTGAGGAAAGGGGATGGCTGAGCACTTGGATTGCCTCCTCTGATGAGGATAAATTAATTAGTGCAAAAGCACATAATCACAGACATACCACTTGGGTTTAAGTGTTCTAATGAGGACGATGATTGGATGATGCTGAGTGAGGTCAGTGTGACCCTTGGGCCTGATTGCTATTTACTTTCTGCCTGGAGACCAAGACCTGTGGTGGTCCTGAGATTAATCCCCTCCATTCTCTAGTCTCCTCCTTCTCTCATCCCAGTATTCTGAGTTACAAACTCTTGCCCAGCTTCCACTGTCAGCCTCACAGTCCAAGACCTCTCCCCAGAATAAACAGAGAAACCAGGAACCTACATCCTTGTCTCCAAGCTTGTCTTTCTACTTTATGGCAGACAAATTAATTGTTCTCAAACATGGCTGTGTTTATTTTGCCCCACAGGGCTCGGGAACTTTCAAAAGCTCCTTGTGCTCCATGGACTAAAATCCACATTCAAATAAAAGGTCCTCCATCAACTGCCTCCTGCCTTCTACTTTCCATCACCTCAGCCCCTTACTGACCAACATGGCTTATCTGAATTAGCTAAATCCCTCAGCTGTTCTCCCTGCAAGCCCTGCCGATTCTGGCTTCCAAATTCATTGCCCCTTTTCCACTTTTCCCTACCTAGAAGACCATCCTCTCCTCAGAAAATCCATTCATGTGGCTTGAAGCAGGGCTTTTCCAAAGACCAATAATTGCTGAATGATGAGTGATCGGTATGTCCTTTGGGTCAAGACCCACAAAGTTGATTGTTGAAGGAATAAATGAAGAAGCCCTTCTTGGTCAGCCCCCTTAATAGGACAGATTCTCAGCAAGAGCAGGTATAGCAGTCACAGTATGACCAATGTGCCCCAAAGTGCACTGTCCATGGTAATTTGCAATTTTGCTAAGGTATACTTTAACATCTTACAGTGAGGCTAGTGTTTTGGAATTGAGTGACCTCCCTAGCTAGAGAATCTGGCAGACTATCTAGCACCCACATTTAAACTCTTTTTTTTTTTTAGTGTCATTATCAGTCATGTATTCAGTGGTTGTCAGGAAGGGATGCAAGAAAATGTTATTTTCTCCTGAAAATGACCAATTTCTCCCCCAAGGGAAATGAAGCACTTTACCAATGGTGCAAAAGGCAGTCCCTCTGTGGGGTTGGTGGTATCAGCTTTCTCTCCAATTTACTGTAAGCTCTCTGTCCATCTGGTTCACTCTTGGATCCTCAATGCCTGGCACATGGTAGGTGCTCAATCAGTGTTTCCTCAATGTATAAATGCGTGAACCTGCGTTCTGTGCCGATATGCTTCAGAATCGTAGTTCTGGACAAAATGCATTTCAGCGAAGAGCTGGAAACTGCACAAACATTTCTATTTTTAAAATGGGGGATTTATGACGCTTCTTAGAGAGACTTCTCTCATAAGCCTACAACCTCTCTCCTCCACTTGTTCATCTGTCTCACTGGAATTTCCTGTTACTTTTTCAGATGTGCATGGCTGTGTTCTCAACTTGAGCAGCCCCTTGAGGGCTGGACACCATGTCATGTCTTTGTGCCCCCCCACAGAGCCTAAACAGTGTTGGTAGGATCACAGAAGATGCTGACTAAATGATGGGAACATTTCTTTAGGAAAGGGCAGACTCCTAGCTCCACCCTTGGGCCCTGAGCAGAGCTGCCAACATGGTGCCTATCCCTCAGGGGTTTGGAGCCACCCACACTCCTGCCTGGAGTAGCCACCTCAGTGCACCTCTGAGGCCAAGGCTGCCTTCAGCAGTTCAGGAATCTCAGAAGCCTAAAAACATCAGAGCTGAGGAGGGGGTCGGGGGGTATGGAGATCACCTCATTCAACCTCCTTGTTTTTCAAGTGAGGAAACTGAACCCAAAGAAGGAAGTGATTCCCTCCAGGTGGGAGAGCTGGGAGGGTCCCCAGGACTCCCAATGCCCAGACAAGGCTTTTTCCACTCTTCCTCAGCGCACAGGGTCCTCTTCAGGTCTCCTTGTCCCTCTGAGGTAAGACTGTTGGTGTCCCGATTGCCCAGGTAGGCACCAGCTCATATCAACTTTGAGTATAGCAGGTAGTTAGTGAATGTATCTGTTGAATAAATAAGCGACCTCTAGAATTAGAATATCACATCTTCAATATTTTGGGGAGAAGACACTCCACCTCTCACCTGCATCCCTAAGCTCTTCTGAGGCTTCTAGGGGTCTGGCTGGATCAACAAGCTGGGTGTGAAGCTGTAAGGGCCTTGTCTGCAGCCTCCACACAGCTCACACCTCCCTCCTCCCACACCCTGAATCATCTAGGGGCCCACAGAGAGATACCCAAGTGCCATCATTCAATCGTCTTGACTCAAACGGCACTTACATTGTGTTTCTAGTATGCGACAGGCATAGGGTAGCAGGCTTGGGTCCCTTTGCGTGAAATGTACAGCCCTTCACTGAGCATCCTGTTCTAGACAGAGGAACTAATCTTAATTCATTATTCTCTCATGTGAAACACATGAAAGGAGGTCTTTGAGTTGCCACATTCCACTTTATCCATTCAACACTCTGCCAACCAAATCGCTTGTGTATCCACGAAGTTACCACAGGGCTCCCATTCCACACTACCGGAAGAGGAGGAAGTGTTTTGTTGACTTAGCTCCTTTATTATACTGAAAAGATCCTCATAGAACCCCAAGATGCAGGGATATCAGCCTTCCTCCGACATGTACGATGGAGACTCTCCAGGTACCAAATGGGTCCCAACTGAAGGAGAGTCCATTCATGCAATCCCTAGAGAGAGCCTGTCTGAGAGAGCCTATTTGAGACTCTGGAGAACCGGGCATCAGCAACAGCACCCGCCCAAGGAGACATGAGCCAGGGTCATTACTTCCAACTTGTGCCGTGATTCTTGCTTAGTAGGAGAACTGATGGCAACATTATGTAACTTTGAAAAATAAAGTCAGTGTTGATTGATAAAAGTGGTTTTCCAAAGCTGTACCAATGTGTACTCAATTCCAAATCCATTTCCCTGTTTAACAGACCAAGAAGGTTTGAAAAATGACTCTCAGTCAGGATGCTTTGTCATGAGCCCCAGAGGAATTCGCCTCCCCCAAATACCCAGTGTCCAGCATGGAGGAGGAGAGGCAGATGTTGTCTGCTTTCTCTAGCACAATCTAGTTTCTACGAACCCTGCACACTCTCTAGTATCAACCCCGTAGTGAGGCAGGAGAATTCTTGAAAACGTCTAGCTGTAAGTCTTGCTGGGAACCATGGCCACCACAACCCCATCCTACAGGTCCTTCAGGAGGACTTTTATTGAAAGTGACATGGTGAGATTATAGGTGGGAAAAAAGCTGAAGTTTAGAATCCTGAGCTCTGGTCAGTTCTCATATTAACTTGCTATGTGTACTTAGGCAAACACGTTCACCTTTTTGCACCTTACTTTCTTCATCTACACGATGAGAGAATTGAACTAGATTAGTGGTCCTGACTAGGGCCTGATTACCACCTAAGGGGGTCCCAATGACTTGGGACGCTACTGGCTTTTAGAGGGTAAGGTCATCAATTGTAAATGACTTACAATGCATGGAGCAGTACCATATGATGAAAGAATTATCTGCCCTAAATGCCAGGACCAAACTCACTGAGAAACACTGCAGTTTTTGACAGCTTTAATAAGTCCGTGAATCTCAAGTTCTAACTATCTCTTTTCTACCTCTATTCTCCTTTTATCCATTCAAAAAATATTTACTGAATGTCTCATATTGCCAGGA
>NW_006494614.1:42775168-42787001 GCF_000325575.1 Pteropus alecto | reverse complement strand
CTCTCTAGAAACTGATATTATAGTAAGGAAGAGAGGTGACAAGCACAGACACAAGAGATCTATGGTCTATTATCACATAGTGATCAGTACTATAAAGAGAGGTAAAGGCAGAGTGATGGGGAAGGATAATGATGGGAGTGGGGTGCTATTTTATATCAGAGAGTCAGATGACCAGCAAGCAGGCATTTGAGCAAAGACCTGAATGATAAGGAAGCAAGCCATGTGGTCATCTGGGGAATGAATGTTCCAGACAAAGTGTGTGCAAAGACCCCAAGGAGTGAGTGAGGCTGGAGTGTTTCCGGATCTGCAAGGAGGCCAGGGTGGCTGGAGCAGAGAGAGTGAGGGAGGAAGTAGGAGGAGATGAGATCAGAGCTGTGGCGAGGGCCAGATCTTAGAGCGTGGCTGCTTCAGGTGCAGCATCAGCATTACCTCTCTGCTGGTTAAAACCCAGAATCTCAAGCCTCTCCCAGACCTATTAAGTGAGAGTCTGCATTGACCACAACCCCTGGGCAATTCCTGAGCACAGTTAAGGTGGAGAAACGCTGTGGTGGAATGCAGGTCTCAACTCTGGTTGTGTATGAGGATCATCTGGGGGGCTTTAAAAATGCTGATGCCAGGTCCTATCCCAGACTAATTAAGATTTTCCAGTGGTGGGTCCAAGTAAATATATTTATTTTAAAAGCTTCTCCAGGAATTCAAATGTGCAGTCAAGGTCAGAACCCCAGATCACATACATTCATGCTTTCTAGCATCATTGAGTAATCTCATGGAGATGGACAAGCCTCTGCAAGAGCACGGACACCTCTGTAATGGGGTTGCTTTTTAGATGTTGTTTCCCCACTGGGGTGCCAGCTCCTCAGAGATAGAGCTGTGTCTCCCTGGCTGCTGTTTCTCCAGTCCTAGTGTAGGCCTAGCATGTAGGGTCTGCCCGGTATAGTTGTTGAAGAAAAAAAGGAGAGAAAACTTGAGTGAATGACTGTAGAGACCTCACCTGCCACACAGACATAGCAGTACCTGTAAGCTGGAGTTTCTGGCAACTTCAGTTCCATTGGAAGGAAATGCTTTCCATAGTGCCTCTTCTCTTCCTTCAGACAATAACTCTGCCAACCACTGACAATTTTGACTCCATCTCCTCCCCTTGGATGATTAGGATAACAGAATCCTAGACCACTAGAGCCTAAAGTATTTTCAGAGGTTGCCCTATACATGCACATAGCTCCTACACACCCCAAGAAACTCCAGAGAGGGGAACTGACTTGCCTGGGGACACAGAGCTTCTTTACCTTTCTTTCCTTCTCCACAGTGTCTCTACGGGCCCCACCAAACTTTCCACAAATTCCTTGCCTGCTCACTGTCGTTTCCTCTTCATTTCTCATACCCCACCCAGGGCCAAATCTAAGTTAAATGGGGCCGGAAGCTTATGCAATTTCAGCCCTTTTAAGGAAAAGACCACAATGTTCTGAATGCAAGGTACTAAATCAAATATTCAAGTAAGAAAAGAAATCATAATAAATTACAAATTCTAAAAAGCTAACAAATACTACAAATGTCACGCAATCCAGAAAAATATATTTTATTAATTGACCACTTGTCACAACTCTCTACTATTAAACTATAAAGACTTATGATTTTACACATTTGATGACTGGAAGAATTTCCATAGACTAGCTTCTGGCTCCATATCTCAAACCTGACTTTTCTCCACTGTCCACATATTTCTGGTACTGGACCCCGTGGGCTCTGTTTGCCCTTATGTCACATCACCCAATGAATGGACACAGAAGACAGCAGAGAATTCCTGGAAGCTATTTCTACATAGGGATAGCTAGCAAAAATTAATTCTATGTAGAAGTGACTGAAAACCATACACATAGCCCAATTATATACATTCTCAACTCAAAGTCCCTGTATCTGGATCTAAGAATACCATGTGGCCACTCAAAGGCCACTGATGTGATGGAAAGTGTGCTGGAGGGAAATCTGCAGTGAAATGAGTCAGTAGTTGTAACTGATTGCAGTTTAAATATAATTTGCAAATTTTACAGAAATGTAGGACCATATGAAGACGTCACGGGGGCCCTGCCAGGACTTTGGGAGGGCCAGTGCAGCTGAGGGCCTCTCAGTGTAAGGCCTCAGCATGACAGGAAATCTGCTTCACTTTCTTTGCCCTCCCCCACCTCAGGAAGTAGAATTACCAACAGAGAGAGCACAGAAGCAAAAAATTTTAAATGTGTGTGTATTAGTTTGCTAGGGCTTCCTAACAAAGAACCACAGACTGGGCAGCTTAACAGAAATGTGTTGTCACACAATTCTGGAAGCCGGAAGTCTGAGACCTAAGTGTCAATGGGGTTGGTTCCTTCCAAGGGTGGTGAGGGTGAATCTGTTCTAGGCATCTCTCTTCAGTTTATAGATGGCCCTCTTCTCTGTGTCCCTTCATTTCTTCTTCCCTCAATATGTGTCTGTCTCTGTGTTAAACTTTTCCATAAGGACATCAGTCGTATTGCATTAAGGTCCACCTGAATGACCTCATCTTAACTTGACTACCTCTGTAAAGACCCTATCTCCAAATAAGACCACATTCTGAGGTAGTAGGGGTTAGACCTCTAACATATCGAGGGGACACAATTCAACTTACAACAGTATAAAGACACAAACTGGTATGTGCATCTCTGCAGAAAATTGAAGGAGAGGGCAAGAAACCCAGAGAGACTCCCAGAGAGGGAGGAAGCTATTATCTTGTTTACACTTTGCATTTAGAAAAATTACCTCATTAGCTGTCTGTCTGCATCCAGACCCAGCTGCAACCACTAAATCAATCATTTTGGGATCAGTTTGGCTTTTTTGGACACCATAAATGGCATATTTTTTAAACTGTTTTGGTTTCTGTGGCTGTCTCAAATGTCAAAAATGATGAAGGAGATAGAGAGGCTGAAGTCTGAGGACAGACATAGAAGATGGGGCCTTGTCAGGCTGAAGGATGAAGACAGAAGCAGATTAAAGTCCCAGGGAGGACGGTACAGGGGACATCAGTCCCCAGTCCTGGGGACTGGTGCCACTTTGCACCTGAAAGAGGCAGATCAAGGGTAAGCAAGGCCTATTTACACAGAAGGCAGTTAACTTTTGGGAGCTTCTCAGCCCAAAAAGTGATATAAGATGAAAATATAAATTCAAGAGTAGGTCACATAAATTATTGGGTAACACGAATGAAGGCGCTCAACATTCTGCCTCGTCTTTTCCAATTTGTTTCTAGAACTCCCAAGAGGTGCTGCGCAGGTGCAGGACACTGAAGAAGCTTTGCCCTTGCAAGGAAGCTCACATGGCTCTTCATGTACCCCACTCTTGGACTTCAAACTCAAACTCCTGCTTCCTGAGGACTCAGGAACAATCGTCACAGAGAAAAAGCAGTGTCATAACTCTGCACTGTCCTGCCCCATCCTACTTCCTTCTCCCCTCAACCAAAAGCTCCTAGAGGTACTGGCTCTTGCAAAATGAGCCCTGGAGGGAGACCCAGGCCCCCAATTCAGCTGCATCCTGATCTCCAACCTAAGTTCACCTGGAGACCCTGCACGAATAAAGAGGAAGGTGGTTAGATAAGTGCTTCATGAATGCAAGCCTTGTTAATAGTAGCATCAAAAGGCACATATAAAAGGATGGAGACCAGGCTTGCAGCTCCAAACAATCATTATTATAGCAAAATTCTGGAGATTCAGTCATGGCTGCTTAGACACATAGCTTGTGTTTGCTTAGGTCAGCTTTGCTATTAACTGTACAATGTGACCCGTGGGTGAATCATAAAATCAGTTTAATGAAGTACAACCAGCATTTAAAAAATAAGAAAAGCCAGAGTGCAGCATATATCCAATGTAGAATTTGATGAAATTTCTGTTTCCTTTCCTTATACGTACATGTGTGTGGGGACAGAACGTAAATGTATTTCTTACTACGTCTTGAGGTAAGAAAGGCTGAAAGGCACTAATTCAGACCTTAGTTCTTAGAACTGTTGAACCTAAACACCGCTGTGCAGCAGAACTATCTAGGGAGCTCGTTAAAATGCAGATGTCCAGGTACCACTCTCCAAAGATTTTTTTGAGACCGTATCTCTTAGTGGGGCCTAGAAATCTTCATTTGACAGGTTCCCCTGGTGGAAGCTTGAATGACATAGAAAGATGCTTGCTTCAGCTTAACACACAGACTTGAGAAATAGAGGGGCATAAGGATGGGTATCTGAGTGGGGGTGATATTCTTCCTTTATTTGTGGGCATGAATTCAGTATTGGGCAGAAATAGTAGACCATTAGACCATGCATGGTTGTAAACTGCTTATAGAGTTCTGAGCCAGCCATGCAAAAGGATTAAATACCTTCCCTGAGTAAAACTTTCTACTGAGTAGAATTGTCTACCTGGAGACTCAGATGACTTTAAGTGCAGCCTTTTCTGAGACACAGTCCTGGACTGGATGACATCTTGAGATCATCTTTCAACTCTTCTATGTCACAATTCTAAGAGCAACAGGTCAAAGAGAGAGGTTGGAAGACAGATTATCTCAAATACATCTGCCATGGATTAGAGCAGCACTTTTCAAACTGTGGATCATTAGTGGAGTGGGTCATGAAATCAATTTAGTATTTTGAAAAATAAAAATAGAATTGACTATAATAGAAAATATCATGGTGTCTTGCATATAATAAGGATGTTTGGTTATCTATTGCTACATAACAAACCTAACCCAAAATTTAGTGGGCTTAAAACCTTTACTTGCTCTTTATTCTGAAATTTGGGCAGGCTTGTTGAAGACAGCTCAGCTTTGCTCCATGAGCATCCACTGGGGTGGCTCACCTGGGGCCAAAGGACCCACCCACTTCCAAGATGCTTCATCCACATGGCTGGCAAGTTTGTCCTGGCTATCAGCTGGGAGTTCAACTGGGATGGTCAGCTAGAGCTCTGGTACATCTACAAATGGCCTCTCCATATGGCTAGTACGGGCTTCCGTAAAATGATTTCTGGGTTCCCAGGGGTACCTCTCAAGTGCAAACTTTCCAAAAAGACGAGCCCCAATGTGTAAGAGTTTATCAGGCCTCCACTTACATCACTCTTGCTAATGTCCTGCTGACTAGCCAGTCACCTGACTTATTGTGGGAGGTGACTACATAGGGCCTGAATACTGGTAGATGTGGTTCATTGGGGACCACAAGGGTAAGCATTCGTTCCAAATAAAAAGGTTTTTTCAGTTGTGTTTCTGTATAAATAGTGAGTAGAAATGGAAATATATTATTATAGTTAATCACAGTTAAAAAGGTTTGAGAAATTCAGGTAGGAAACAAATTTACTTTTCTCAGTTTTTATTTTCCCAATACTTTTCTGTTTGTTTATCTCATCTGTCCATTTTTCTGATAACTTTTCCCTTTTTTTGTTCTTCTTTATCTCTCTTTTGTTTCTCCTTCTCGTCTTATCTTTTTCTTTTCAAGCCTAAGTATCTCTGTCACTGAATCACTTTTTTGAACCTTATCTTTCACATTCAAACATTTTCTCTTTCAAACACATGCATAAGTAACCTTAATATAAGCTGGGGTTCTATGTGACCTATTCTTTATACGGCATCATGTACAAGTGAGCCCAGTCCTGTAGCCAAAAGTAATTTTACATTTACATCAATTTTTTCTGCATATCTTAAAGAATAGTAATAGGAATCCAATTTAAATTCCACAGATGAACTCTATGAAATTCCTCTCCTTCTTCTCTCCCACTTCCCAGCTGGCAACAGCTCTGGAGTCTCCCACTTGCCAAGCCCACAAAACTTTCAACACTCAGTCCAGAAGGCATTCCCCAACCATTTCCTTTACACCTTCTCCCCCTTTCTTTGTGTAATTCAACTTAGCCTCTCTGGTTCCAATCCTCTCTCCCAATATCTTGATTCTGTGTCACAAAAGATCCAAAATCTAGATTGAAAAAACTAAACTCAGAGAGAAAATATAAAATCAGATATGACAACAAAACTTGCTTTATTTCAAACCACTTAAATAGTTATAAATTTCACCCAATTACACACACAAAATATGGTGTCTTAGAAAGAGTCCTGAATGATTAGTCAAGATAAATTGATTTTAGTTCTAGTTCTGCTGCTAATTAAATGCACAATCTTTGAAAAATCATTCAGCTTCCCAGCTTCAATGTCCTTGATCTACACAGTAAGTAATAATACCTATTCCGAGAGTTGTTGTGAGGACTGGATGAGCTGCTATATGTGATCTGCCTGGAACACAGCAGGCAAGCAAAAAGCTAATTCCCCTTGTGATTTCTCACCTGTTAAATGGGGTAATGATATATGCCTTGCTCATCCCACAGGGTCTCTCTAGGGATCAAATTAGAAAATGCAAGTAGAATGTGGAAGCCCTTTATAAACTACAAAACATGGTGCTAATAATGTGGGGTATTTTTGTACTCTGTTAAACACAGAAATCTCATCTCAGTCGTATTGGTGCACAGTGCCGTGTTCATTATAGGGCCCGTAAATAGCTAACATTTTTGTGTGCCAATTGTAATCATAACGATGTGGGGAAGCTACCTTTCTCCATGTCCTCCCTCTCTCTTCACCCCTTACACACTTTGCAGTCAAAGAATCCTGCCTTCAGGTGCAAGTTCATGGAAGAAGACTTAACTCAAAGCCAGGGGAGGGGCAAAGGTTCCTTTCGCTCAGTAGTTCTCAAAATGTGATTCCTGTACCAGCAGCATCAGTGTAACTTAGACCTGAAAAGTGCAAGATGCAAATTGTTGGGCCCCACCTCAGACCTACTGACTCAGATATTCAGAAGGATGGAGCCTGGAGATCTGTTATCAAGCCCTCCAGATGACTCTAGTGCACACGTAATTTTAAGCATAATAAAGTCAGGAATGGCAGCAGTGGGAATGGAACTCTCCTGTGCATATATGGTAACGGTTTTTGGCAGAGACACCAGCCTTGTGCTGCAAAATGGTCTACCTGTATTCAGATACTTGAGGACAAGCAAATAAAAATTCCAATTATAGCACAGTGTGAAGGAGCACCAGAAGGGGTTCCTTCCCCTCTGCTATGGACCAGATGTTTGTGTCTCCCTGAAATTCTTATATTGAAATCTTAACTCCTGACGTGATAGTTTTAGGATGTGGGGCCTTTGAGAGGTAATTAGAACACAAGGGCAGAGCCCTCCTGAACGGGATCAGTGCCCTCATAACAAGAGGCCAGAGAGCTTGCTTCCTTTCCCTCTGCTCTGCTTTCTGCCATCTGCAAACTACAAAGAGAGTTCTCACCAGACACCAGATCTGCCAGGACCTTGAAGATCTTGGACTTTTCAGCCTCTAGAACTGTAAGAAATAAATGCCTATTGTTTAAGCCAGTCTACAGTGTATTGGTTATAACAGCCCAAAAAGACTAAGACAGCCTGTTTCCTTGAGGCTCGATGCTTTCCCCACCTTCCTTGTCTGGAGAGAAATCAACCGTTGATTAAGAAATGTTAAGTAAAGGAACGAACAGCTTTGATTCACAAACCAGGCCAGAGGTGGTGAAAATCAGCAGGACGGAAGCAGGGCCTGAACTAGAGTGAGGCAACAAGGACACACAATTTTAAAAAGCACTCACTTCGAGGTCATACAAGTGCATGAGAGGCTAGGAAGGCTGGAAGGCAGCTGAAGGCTGGCTTATGAAAGGCCTTATGTGCCAAACTGATGCTACAGAGTCAGCCAAGGCAGCAATGGAAACAGCCTTGGTTCTCCCATCAGTGGTGAGCAGCACAGACATATTCCATGCGATGAAGCAATCCATGCTGATGTGACCATTCACCTGGAGAAAACATTATGTGAGACTGAAACCCTTGACTTCCCACCAACCCATAGGGAAGCTGCAACCACAACTTGTGGGTCAGAGGAGAGGGAGGCTAGCATTCATTATGTAATAATAATAGTAATAATGATGATAATAATGATGATGCTACTCTAAAGACTGCCATTTAATTGAGTGCTTATTAAGTGCTCAGTTGCTAGGCACTGTATGTTCTAGGCATTTTACACGTTATATTGTGTCTAAATCTGTCATCCCTCACAGTAGAGTTACCACCTTGATGAGAGGAAACTGAGGCAGGTCACTGCATTTCTCAATCCAGGAGCACCACCCAGTAGATAGCACAGTCTATCGCGCTATGCAGTGCTCAACTTGAGGGCCTTGTGTTGCCACCCTGAGGCTGAGATTCAGGTTAAGTGACTTGTTCAAGGTTACATAGGCAGTTGATGGCAGAGCACCAACTGCATCGCTATAGAGCTATGCAGAAAAGAGGCCTCTTGGCCCTGTGGATGGAATGGGGCTCAGGAAGCAACGGGAGACCCCAGCTATCTGAGAATGGGTGACAGAGACTAAAAAGAGATGCAGTGGTTTTTGTAGTGGCCTGGTAAGGAGAAGCAGCAGGCAGCCTGTGGCCCTGGGAATGGAAGCTGGAGAAGGAACTGTAGGATCCGCCCCGGCCAGTTCTACCCACAGCAGGCAAGAATGGAGAGGAAGCCAAGTTCATGTCCTGGACCTTGTGAGGCTGGGCTTCATCCATTCATTTCACATACTCATGTGTATGTGTGTGTGTGTGTGTGTGTGTGTGTGCGCACACACACACTGAGCTCTCTATTATGAGCCAGGCACTGTGCCAAGTGTCAAAAATTCAAAAAATATTTAGCCCAGTCCAGGCCCTTGAGGAGCTCATGGTCCAGAGGTGGAAGCAGGCAATTACGAAGCAACGTAAATCGTGCTGTGATAGGCTAACAGATGCCTCGTGGAGGCACTGAGAAGCACAGCAGGGAGGCCTGCTGCTGCCCCAGTATGGATGGGAAGATAGGGAGGCTGGGAGGCAGCCAGAGGCCAGTTCGTGAAAGGCCTTATGTGTCAAACTGATTCTACAGAGACTGGATTTTATCTTAAGGGCAGTGGGGACAAAGGAGGAGTTTTAAGCAGTAGAGCGATATCATTGAATTTTATATCAGTCAGTGTCCTACAGCGAAACAGAATCAATTCTCTCTCTCTCTCTCTCTCTCTCTCTCTCTCCAGAGAAAGAAAGATTGACTTACTATAAGGAATTGATTCACATGATTACTGAAGTCCCACAATTTTCCATTGGCAAGCTGGAGACCCAGGAAAGTTGGTGGTGTAGTTTAAAGGCCTGAGAGCCAGGACACAGAAGGCAGATCAGTGCTTCAGCTGTAGCTGTCCTGCAGAGAGCAAATTTAACCTTCCTCTACCTTTTTGTTCTATTCGGGCCCTCCACATATTGAATAATGCCCACCCTCAGTGAGGCGGGCAATCTGCTTTATTTAGTCCACCAATTCAAATGCTAATTTCTTCCAGGAACACACACACACACACACACACACACACACACAGAAATAATGTTTAACCAGCTATCTGGGCATCCCTTAGCCCAGTCAAGTTGATACATAAAATTAACCATTGCAACTTTATTATTTGGAAACGTCTGGCTGCTTGTGGAAGAAGGATAGGAAGGGTGGGTGGCCAGCTCAACAAGGGGGCATTGCCAACCCAGCCAGAGCAAGGAAAGAGGTGCCAGCCCCACTCTGTCCCCAGATATCCCTGCCATAATGGGATACACCTCCTTTCCTGCAACAACCACTTCACTACCAGCCCAGTCCCCCAACTGGTGTGTGCAGCCTCCATCAGATCCCCAGGCAGCAGGTGTGACCACATCAGAGAGAATGCAGTGCATGTAGAAGGGTGAGGCCCCAAGGTTGGAAGGTGCTTGGTGTACTGCTGCCTTGGCATAGGAGCCGTGGAAAGAGGGGCGAGCCCCACTCCCAGAGAGAAGGAGCCACACAGCTATAATGATAGGTGAGGGGTGCAGACCTTCAGTAGTGGGAAGAGTGGTCAGAATGCCTGAAATGGCTGGTGACCAGGGTTCTGGGAGTGGGCTGGGCAATCGGAGCTGAGTTTTGCGTTCTTGTTGCCAGTGTGACATTGGCTTATACTCTTGAGTCCTGATTCATTAGGCCATTGAGTATGTTACCCCCCGCCCCACACATTCACACACACACACACACACACACACACACACACACACACACACACACACACACAGGTCTGGCACCTAAAGAAAACTTAAATTTTCAACTCCAGGGTTAGAGAAAGTTAAATAAAGGGGCCAGGTAGACACAGACCTCAAATGCCCCCAGTGCTGAATGTCATGATCCCTGCTTCTCCTGTATATCCCTACAGATAAATAGAGTAAATAAATCTCTGACCCTGTCCACTTCCTCTGTCCCACAGATGATCCCTCGGCTGAGAAAGCCAAAAGCTCAGTCCCGATAGGGCTGACAAAGGCTGGGGATGTCCCTGGTCTTCGAGCCAGCTACTCAGAGTAGAGTCCTCTACATAAAACCAAAGAGCAGGAACAGGGCTTTGGAAATGACCTAGGGTGGCTTGTCCCCTGACACTGGGGTTTAGCGAAGGAGAAGGATTTACATGCATTTATCTTTCAACAGATACCAGGTGAACACCACCATATGCTCAGCTTTGTTCTAGTGGCAGGTTCTAAAACAACAGCGGTGAACAAGAACGGTCCCTGTTCTCAAGGAGCTTACGTTCTAGTCAGTTATAACCAAGATAACCAACTAAAGTATATGGAATGTCAGAGGTCAGGAAGCACCAGGGAGCAAAATAAAGTAGAGGAGGGGGATAGAGAGTGCTTTGGAGGCAAAAGCAGTTTTAAGCAGGGGAACGTCTGAGTAAAGGCCTAACAGATATCCCTGGTCATGGAGCCAGCCAGAGCGAGGAGGTAAGGTAGCCTCTTCTGGGGGAAGAATATTCTAGGCAAAGGAGACAGAAAGTGCAAAGTCCCTAAAGCAGGGACATGGCTGGAAGTTTAAAGAAAAGCAAGGAAGAAGGGCAGTGTAGCTGGAGTGGAGTTAGCCGGGAGGTGAGTATTAGGAGTTGAAGCCAGAGAAGTGAATGAGGGTGGGGGGCGGTTCTTATGAGGCCTTAAGGCCACTGTAAGGACATGACCTTTACTTTCATGGGATATGAGCCACTGGAGGGCTCCAAGCAGAGACAGGACCCACTCTGACTTAGGTTTTAATTGGCTGCTTTATGAATAGATGGAGGGTGGCAAGGTTGAGATCAGGGGGACCAAAGTAGGATATTTTGCTACTGCAAAAATCTAGGCAAGTAATAATGATGGCTTGGACTAAGAGACAGCAGTGGAGGTGGCAAGCTGTGATCAGACAGATTTGGGAGGATTATGGAGGTAAAGGTAACAGTATTTATTAAAGGATGGGATGTGAGGTGTAAGAGGAAGAGAAGAGTCAAAAATGACCCTAAGGGTTTTGTCTCAAGTCACCAGAAAGGAGTCGCCATTCACCATGCTGAAGGAGACTGCGGGAGGGCAGGTTTCAGTTTGAGCCTGTGGCATGAGATGCCTTTAGATGTTCGGGTGAAAGTGAAGAGGAGGCGGTGGATACAGGAGTCAGTTCAGGGACAAGGTCAGTGGGGCAGGGCCAAGCCCTGAACCCGAGGATTCACAGATACACCGCTTTTGACTGAAAACCGACAGAAGTGCCAAAGCAGTTCCACGAACTCTGGAATGTTAAAGGTCCATCATTGCGAAAGCATAGTTGAATATAATATTAAGTTTTCAAATAAGTTATAAAAATTCTAATAAATGTTAGCTTATCTGGCATCCTTCAAGTCAGAAATTCTCTTGCCTCAAAATTTATACTTAGTCCTTCAAATATGAACAAAAGAGAAGGGAAGGGAAGGGAAGGGAAGGGAAGGGAAGAGAAGAGAAGAGAAGAGAAGAGAAGAGCAGAGAAGAGAA
>NW_006494614.1:42764093-42775111 GCF_000325575.1 Pteropus alecto | reverse complement strand
GAATGGAAGGGAGGGGAGGGGTGGAGAGGGGAGGGAAGGGAAGGGAAGGGAAGGGAAGAGAAGGGGAGGGAAGGGAAGGGAAGGGAAGGGAAGAGGGAAAAAGAAAAGTCCATCAGGTGGGAAAGGTTGGGCTGGTGATGAGAAAGCTCCACACTGATCTTGGGACAACACCACACAGAGGCAAGAGAGTCAGCACAATAGAGGGCTGATATTCAACTCAAGCCCACCCCGTGTCCAGATACCAGTGAAGGTAAACTTCTTCCCCAGGTGCATTCGTCCTTGAAGACCCCCTGGGAGCTCACTGGGAAACTTGCTGTGCAGTGAGTGATATGGGTTTGCTTAAGCCTTGCTCAGGCAGTAGAATGAGCATGTTTAACTAATGTTCTCTGGATGAACAGCCCCAAAGGCCTGAGCTACAAAAAGGGCAAACTAGCTAAGAGGAAGGAAAAAGTAAACTTCTTCCCCAGGTGCATTCGTCCTTGAAGACCCCCTGGGAGCTCACTGGGAAACTTGCTGTGCAGGGAGTGATATGGGTTTGCTTAAGCCTTGCTCAGGCAATAGAATGAGCATGTTTGACTAATGTTCTCTGGATGAACAGCCCCAAAGGCCTGAGCTACAAAAAGGACAAACTAGCTAAGAGGAAGGAAGCTGCCTGCTGATGTTTGCAGAGCATCATCCAAGCAATCATCAAGTACATGTGGACTGCTGGTTTGAGGAGGGTTGTTTAAAGGGTGGCTTAGTGGGGTTCCCCAGAAACAGCCCCTGAGACAGGATTTGTTTGCAAGTAGTGAATTTGGGAAGCGAGTCTGGAAAGCACCAGCAGGAGAGTCGGGACGTGAGAAAAGGAAATAGTGTGTTAATAAGCTTAATTCCACTGGGGCCCTTCCAGAAGACTGTATAGAACTTGTCCCATCCGAGGGGCAAGGAACCGAGGTATTCATCCATGAATTCTCATATATTATGGGTTGAAGCCTCTTCTCATAGACTTTAATTTCCTGACACTTCTAGTCTGTCCCCTACCAGAGCCACCCTCTCCTACAGTCAGACAAAGCCCTGGAGCAGCAAGCACCAGGTAATTGCAGTAGGAAGCTGTCAGGGTGTGCTGAAACCAGAGTGCCAAGGGGGATTGGCAGGGTATGCTGAGCTCCACGAGTGGACACTCCAGTCTTAGTTTGGACTTTGAGAACCATCATCATCCCTGAAAACAAGACTGAGATGAATGACTCTTACCATTCCCGTGAGCACAGATAGAAATGCCTGGGCAGAGTCTCACTGGTTGAAACAGAGAGAACGCACCCTGGGTACTTCTAGGTTGGAGGCCAGGGCTGCAGCAATGCCAACCAGAGTCAGAAGTTTGCAATGTGCTGTGGAGAGGCAACCCTCCCCTAGAAGTCAACTGAGAGATCCAAGTTCTTCAGGCTCTCAATGAGTATTTGAATAAGAGCATAAGCAGCAGCGGAAGCTCCGGAAGGAGGCGCCTAGATCAGGAGGTGACTATCTCGGCACAGAGCTACAGGCTGGACCATGGAGTTAGCATCCTGGCTCTTCTACTGAAGGGTCAGCCTAGTTCCTTAGTGTGGGGGACCTAAAGACTGACATCACCCCCTCTGTATCCTTATCAGTTTATAGTATGCACAAATATACTGTACATCAGTATGCATCCTCATGAAATTCCAGACATTTGTATAAACTGATCACTTTGTTATCTTCATAAAGCCCCAGATTTAAGGGCCCACCCTTGGTATTGTCATTCGTGGACCCTTGGATGGTTAGACCATGACTATTAGAGTCTGTTTTCTTTTGCCCATATGTGGCAAAACTAGGTAAACAGCACCCACCCTTCTGTCCCAAAAATTCTGTCCTGGATGAGCAGTCCTTTATGCAACAAACTAAAACTTGTACAATTGACCATCTATCAGTAAACTGTTACAAGATAAATGAGAGAGAGGGTCCCTGCCTTTCATTTATTTGCAGGACCCAGGAGTTTCCTGCAAATAAATACCCGCTCTTTAATATACTTGCTGATATAGTTCCCTAAATAGATTTTAGAATGGCAGTGGCTGCCACTCATGGGCCCAAGCTTTGGGGATTGGGTTTTTAGACCCCAGGAGCTCTCTCCATTGGAGCCCTACTCTTCCTCGTCTATTCAGATCAGCCTTCTCGATGCTCAGTTACCATTTTTCAGCCACCAGTATTGGCCACCTTTTTCAAATTGGATTTGCAGCATATCTTTGCAATGGCCTTGGTTTGACCGAAGTACCCTCCACCACAGTCTGTGTGACCTTAGAACAGCTGCTTAACCCCTCTGAACCTATCATCTGAAAATGGAGATGATAATGATAACATGAGACTGAATCACATGAAAAGCCAGTTACCACAGAGGAAACTGGAAAGGTAATTAAAGATCTACCATCATAAAAGGCAAAGGAGCAGATGGTTTCATAGCTGAGTTCTATGTAACCTTTAAAGAACAAATAATTCTTAGGTTAAAAATACTTGGATATTGGCATTTTCGTAGGTTCCCCCTAATACCTACCTTGTTGGGTTGTGGAGAAGATTTAGTGAGAGTCACTAAATCTGAGAGTGATATGTATCACTGCTGTGGCCACATATCTAACTAGCTTGGGACCACAGAGAGAGTCACAATCCCCTTAGTACCTTAATCACAACTCCTCCCAAATATCTGCAAAACAGGAGCTCAAAGTCTATTGTTCTACAGAACTCCCAGTGATTTCTGGGAATCCTTGTAGCCTCTTGTTCTGTCATTGTGTTCCCTCCATAATGAAGGCTGATGTTAACTGCATGTTTAGTTTCTGCCAGGTATTATGCCCAGTACTTTTCACATATACACTCACGTAGTCTTCTTCTTCACCCATGTGAGCTAGGTACAGCTACCTTCATCTCTCTTCACAGATAGGGAAACTAAAGTTCAGAGAATCAAGACGTCTTACCAAGGTCACACAACCAGGATGTGGGAGAGCCAGGAGTCAAAACCCAGCCATCAGCACCACTCACTTTCCCTAACTCTCTGTGGTCCTGCCATCACCACCACCTTGAACTCAAACTCTTACAGGCACCTCTCTCTCCAAGAACCTGTGGGTTCCAGGTGTGGATATAGGTCTCTCTATTTTTCCAAAGTCCCAACTTCAGACAAATTTGTCAGAAGCCTAATTAAAGGGAGAAGAAAGAGAACAAATTCAAGCAGAATTAGGAATGAGAAAGGAGACATGAGCATAAACGCACTAACGATTACAAGAAAATAGGAAATCTAGGCGAACTGGATATTTACCTAGCAAAATATAAATTACCTAAATTGACCCAAGGAGAAGTAGAAAATGAGAAGGCCAATTACCACAGAAGAGACTGGAAAGGTGATTAAAGATCAACCATTATAAAAGGCACCAGGAACAGATGGTTTCACAGCTGAGTTCTATGTAACCTTTAAAGAACAAATAATTCTAATGTTAATTAAACTCTTCCAAATCATAGAAAAAGATAAAGCACTGCAATTCACTTTATGAAGACTGTTGCCTTAGTACCAAACCTGATACAGATTTCTTAGAAAAAGGAAAGTAACAACCAATTGTTCTTCTAAATGTAAATGTAAAAATTCAAAGTCAAACACCAGTAAATAAAATCTGGTAAAATGTCTTTATGATCAATATCTTTATAGATTTATCCTAATAACAGAAAATCAATTAACATCATTCATTACACGAACAAATTCAAAGGAAAATGTGATCATATCAATAAGGAAAGTGTTTGATGAAATATATATTGTAAGTAAAATAGAAATAAAAGAAATTCATTTATTCTTTTGACAAGTATGTTTTGAGTGCCTTCTGTGTCTAACTAAGTTCTAAGCCCTGAAGATTGTAGCTGTGACCATGTCAGAAAAATTCCCTGCCCTCAGGAAGCTTATATTCTAGTAAGAGAGGTGGACAATAAGCAGAATACATAAGGAAAGTATATATTATGTTAGAGATATATGCTAAGGAGAAAAATCATAGCAGGGGGTAGGGAGTTAGATTTAGACAGAGTGGTCAGAGAAAGTGTTACTTGAGAAGCGACACCTGAAAAAGCTGGAGGAAGGACATTCCAGGCACAGGGAACAGCAGTGTAAAGACCCTAGAACAGGCACACACTCACGCAAGAGCAACAACTCAAGAAGTCTAGTGTTCCGTGGGGTGAAAGAGGACAAGATATTTATCATCTAGTTGCTTCAACCAGATAATGGGTGTTCAACGAAGCTTCACTGGACACCTGTGGCATAGCAGAAACAAAGAGGTAACCTATGCTGCCACAGGAGTTTGCTACTCTTGAGCCCATAGGCCCTGCCCCCAGCTCAGGGCTTCTGCCCACCCTTGGCAGACACCATAGGGCAGGCTAGCTGAGAACTTCTGCATCAGAATCACTGGACCCCTTCCTCCCCTGAGTTCCCAATAGAACCTTCAGACCCAGTGAAAGGTGAGATGATGTCATTCTTCTAAGAGAACTGCGCACCTGAATCCACAGGGCTGGGCTGACTCCCAAGGCCAAACAAAGCTATCACAATAGCTGACATAACCACAGTCCAGGTTATTCAGCCTGAAACCACACTATACCAGGGACTCCAAAGGTCTGTGTAATTAGAGAAACATTTTCTAATTCTTCAAGGGCACAAATAGGCAGAATACACCAAATTTACATGGATAACTGAACATACTCTCTGTCTATTGAAAGAATGGGCAGTCAGACTTGGGTGACATCATCATTTTCCCCAAGAACAATGCCTGGGTACTTGGTCTACATTTCTCTACCCAAGGGTTCAGCCTGCTGATTTTCCTAAAACGAGAGAAGTGGGCTCCAAAGATGAATGCACCTTTTAATGTCCAAAATCCTCACACTATCAGCTGCCTCCAAGTGACAGTTCTTATACTAAAACAAAATTCAGTTCTCCCTTGACTATGCAAAGCAACCAGCATAATGCCTGGTGTGGAGTGGGCACTTGTAGACTTCTCCATCCCTTCCTTCCTCTGCCTTTTTTGTTTCCTACAATGCAACCCTACACACATCCCCTCTTCCACATGGGTGCAGGCCCACTTAATTTAATGGGAATGGTGCCTCTTTAAATTGCTGGGAAAGGGGCTTCATGAAGACAGGTATGATCCCCACCACCCTGCTGTAGACACCTTTTGATAAGGTTAATTTGTCCCCTTCTGTATCTTCTCTTTATAGAAAAGATAGCTTAAGAAAGTAAATGTGGACGTGGTTCCATAGAGTAGCGGTTAGCACGTCTGCTTTACACACAAAAGGTCCTGGGTTTGTGCCCAAGTGGAACCATAGTCCATGGTCTACAGCTATACCACCCTGAATAAGCTGGATGTCTCATCTCAGACGCTAAGCAGGGCCAGGTCTGGTTAGTACTTGGATGGGAGACCACCTAGGAAGACCAGGTACTGTAGGCATAAATAATAATAATAAATTAATTTAAAAAAGAAAGTAAATGTAGAGTGATAGATGCAGAAATCACAGTTAAGGAGAAGGCATCAGTAGGGCTCCTCTACGCCCTTCAATTCCCAGTGCAGGGCCAGCAGCAAAAGCTGCGTCCTTTAGACCAGATGAGCTGGAAGACTGGCCTTGGAGGCTAATATCTGCTCTGAAGATAGAGAGACCATGGCCATTAAAACCTTTCATTGACTCTGACCATGCGACATGTTCTAGAGACCACCCATCTTAAGGTCGTCGGTGCTATCAATGGTAAGAACCAGATGGTGCTAGGGTCTTCTTGCTGAGTAGACCACATATCAGCCTGATATCAAAGCATCAACAGTGGGCTCAGTATCAGAAGACTCTCAGCACTTAGCAGCTGAATAGCTGCAGGCAACTTTCTTAAGCTTGCTGAGCCTCAAGTTTGTCTGTAAATGGAAATGTAAATACTCCACTGACATTATTAAGAGGATAAAATGAAATAATTCTTATGGCAGGATCCACCTTATAAGAGGTATGAACTACATGTAAAGCATCTAATTCTCTATAGGACTCGAAGATTGGTTTTCTATGATTCTTTACCTTCCCTTGTCATTACTGGACACTTTTCCTCCACTTTATTTATGTTTAAATACCAATCAATATGTTGATAAATCCCAATGTCCTAAGATCACCAGAAGAAATTCAAAAACAAACAAAATTAGGTTTATTAACTGGTGGCAGCAGGGAGAGCATGTACCATGAGCAATCATGGAGTGCCTCAATAAGAGGCTTTTATAGGGTTTGGGCTTGTTTTGTGTGATTTTGGAGAGGGTTGGGGAAGCAAGGGTTGTTCCAGATTGTGTGCTGTCAGGAAACAGGAGCACTTTTCTGACTGGGTATCTTAATTACTGTTATCTGGGAGCCAAGAGAAATTAAGCAGATCTAGAGTTGTCATTGGTAAAGAAAGAAGAGCCACTTTGTCGGCTGGGAGAAAAGGATGTTCATTCATTTTGGAGTTTTCATAATATCTCTGTGTTTATCATGTTGTATTATGGTCAGGAAGAGGCTTCATCTGATGCTGATATTGTGTGAAGTTGTTTATATTCAACAGGAACCACTAGGGCTTAGCTAATAGTTGCCAGGCCAACTGTCTGGGGTATTTCTTTCTCAATATATAACCACAGATACTAACTTCTAGAGAACTCAAGTGTCCTCTGACTCAAGGGTAATTTGTTCACATATACAATACAGGGTCTACCCTCAGCTATTTCCAGGAAATGTTACTTTCAGTCATTCCCCAAGGAGTGTTCAACAGGCAGAGGATGGTGACATTTTAGCAAGGAAACAGGGGCCTGTGCTGAGGATGAGCTGGGCTCAAGTGTCTCCAAGGCTTGTGTCTGAACAGGACAAGGTTACTGTTTGTATCTGCCCTTCACACCTGTTTGCCAGATCCAGGCATTAGATTGCTGTCTCCTCAAGGATAGCCTCACCTCGGGAAGCTGCCTTGTGTTCTACCAAGCCAGGACAAATGATCTGAAGGAAGGTTACTGACTTTGAGAAAGAATATTGACTGGGGAGACTTGAATCTGACACCTGAAGGTTGTGTGACCTTGAGCAGGATGTTTCCTCTCTCTGAACCTCAGTGTCCTTACAATTGTAAAAAGCAGGCCGATCCCTAAAGTCTCTTTGTCTGGCATCCTAAGGGCTAGGAGCCAAAGCAGGCATTACCCTCCAGAAAGCTGAAATCGAGAGAGGCCAAACCATTTAAATGGGCATTAGACGATCAGGTGTTGATGATAAGAGTCCCTGGCATGTGATAATAGGTGACATTTACTCAGTGTTCATGATGTACTAAGCACCACTCTACATGTTTTACATGATTCATCATTTAAGTCTCACAACAACCATTTTACAGATGAAGAAACTGAGGCATGGAGCTATTAAGTCACTTACCTAAGGTTCCACAATCAGTAAGTAGCCCAGATGGGTTTGAAACATAGCAGTCTGGCTCCCAAGTCCAAGTTCTCAACCACACCAGATACTCTCTGAAGTGTAAACAGCCCTTATTTATCATCGTCCTCTTTGATTTGCAAGCCTAGAGCAGGAGAGCAACAAACTGTGGCCTGCGAGCCCCAAAGACAAATCCAGCTGGCTGATGGTCATGGTAAATAAAGTCACATTGGCACATAGCCACACCCATTTATTTATTGTCTGACTTTCAAACAACAATAGCAGGGTTGAGCAGATGCAGCAGAGACCACGTGCTTGCAAAGCATACATAGAACTTTCTAGCCCACTATGGATCAAGGCTACTGGCTCCCAGCCTAGGACATGCACTGCCTAGGTCCTAAGGCAGCTCTGCAAGTTGCTTTGGGACACCAGGTAAGTTGCTTTTGTAAATCTCAGTTTCCTCATTGGTAAAATGGGCTTGTTTGGGGAATTTAGTGAGCTAATATATGTATGTACAAAATGCCTGACCCAAAGCAGGTGCTTGATAAGGGTTAGCGAGTATCATTGCTAACAGTGTGATGAAAATTACAACTGGTTCCTGTAACACTACTGAAGACAGGGCAAGGACCTTTATCCTCACTTCGTGGGCAGGGAACCCAGGCACAGGGAGAGGGAGTGGTTTGCCCAAAGTTTCATGAAGAGTGAGAAGAAGGGCCTAGGTTTTCCAGTCTATGCGCTGTCCTCTGTCACCCGCCTTCCCACTCCTCCATCTGTAGTAGCCCAGGTCCTCACTTGTGTTTGCTGTCACATGGAGCAGCCCATCTAGGTTTGTGAGTTTTCAGCATCTGTAAGTACCCACAGCGTGCAGAGCTTGCTGGCACACACATTTGTCAAAGATGACATGCCAGTCATCCATGCCACTGGAGACAGTGACAGATGGGCTCTCTGGCACCACCATCCAAACAGTTGAGGATGGATGGGGCCCTGGCACCCACTTGGCCTGGCTGCCCAGGGAGCCGTAGATCTAGCAAAAGACAAATTGCAGGCAGCCTCGTCAGCGAGCAAGGAGGTTTAGGGCGCAGAGTAAAGAGGAAACCACCCACCTATTGTCCTGCCTCTTCAATCCCAGCCAGAAAGCCCTCCCACACCCTCCTGACCCTCCCTGCTCTTTCCCCATTTCTCCCCACTGTGCCAGGACTACCTACACCTGAAGTCTTTTTAGGGCTTGTGTGCAGTCACAGTCAAAGAGGTGGGCGGGCGCTCATGGAATTTGGGTTCTTTTCATAATAATTATAACAGCTGACACATATGCTTCACTGTCTAACTCTGAGCATACCCTGACTCCTGGATAGCCATTCCCTGGTGGAAGTACAAGAAACTGAGGCCTGAGAAGTTAGGGGCTTCCGCCAACATCACCCGGCAAGTGTCAGAGGCAGGATTTGAATCCAGACAGTCCGGGTCCAGAGCCCACTACCATTGGAGACTACTATTTGGGGGTTTGGAGTGAAGAGGATATCACTGCGGGTCAAGGACAAACAACAGGAAGAAAAATAAAGGGTACCACTTCCCGGCCAGGCTCATCATTAACCTGCCGAGTGATCAGGAACAGGCTGTCCCACCTCAGTTTCTCCACCTGTGAAATGAGCAGCAGCTGCTGCTGCACGGTCTTACTGGGTCCCAGACCAGCTTCAATGCTGGCCTCTCTCGGTTTTTCTGGGAACCCCAGTACTGGCTCCTCTGTCATCACACATTCTCTGCCTCCACCTAGTAATTCCAACCCGGATTTCCCTGGAGTACCATCACATAGCTTATTAAACTGTCACCTCTGCGTCCCCGAGGCAAGCTCACAGTCCTCTGAGATTTTAAAGGGATGTTTATGGCTAGTGACAACAAAGGAAACAGACCACATAAAACAAAAAGAAGAGAGACAGAATAGAGCTCTTAAGAAGTTCCCAAAATCTTGCTCAAATGCTCCCCATGGGTTTTTCCTACAGACAAGACGACCTGCTTCCCTCTCATTCTGGATGAGGGTCTGAGAAAGACCACAGCCTGAGGTCCCTTACTGGGGGAGCTGCAGAAGCACCCTTCTTTCTCAGCTGTAAAATGAGGGCAATGATAGCAGGTATCCCATAAAATTAAAACTATTAAAACATGAAAAACACTTAGAACAATGCCTGATATATAAGGAGTGCTCCATAAACGCCAACCATTGTTATCCTCTGGTTTTCAGTTCTTCAATGGGAAAATAAAGGGGCAAGTTTCATGCCATGTATGGGCTTCCGGCTTGAACATTCTATGATTTAGTGACACTCTTGTGATGCTTCCTTGTCTCCTCCCACTCACCTTTCTTTGTATCACTGAGTCCCAGCCAACTGCTTTACTAATAAGTATGTGGGGAAGAGAGAGCTATACAAATGGGAGGCAGTACCACTCCCTTTCATGGTAGCAATTTGTTCCAACTCCACTTTCCCATCAGATGGAGCCACCTCTGTTGGTTGACACAGCTGGGAAATCTGAACTATGATGGCTGGGTCCTTGTTGACCACATCCTGCAATGAGGGGCCTCAGGATCTGTCCCAAAGCTATGGCGGGAAGCAGTCCACGCCATCTACCTGTGTAGACCCAGCCACATCATCTCAGTATTCGCAGGAATAAGTAATTATAGCATCCCTGAGATGCATGCAGAAGACACCCACGCTGGAAGAGAATTTCTCTTGCTGTTCAAGCTCCATAAACACTTGAAAAGTCATTTTAATTTTCAATCTGTGGGCAGGATGCCACCAAACTAGGAAGCATCATTAAATAGACCTTGAGGGATTTTTTTTTTTTTCAGCTTTTTCAGGGGAATGGGGTGGAGTTTGGAGTTGGCTTTTTTTCCCCACTGATGCTTTTTGGATAAACACATAAATCAGCATCATCTATATTCATTAGATAACGTGCCTTGTTCAATACAAAATTACCCCTGTTTTGCATGATTTTCCCCCCTTGTGATTAATATAAATGACTTAAGTTAATTATGTTTCTCTTCATGGAAAAATGTATTTGTCAAAGTGCTGAAACATCAATAAAAAATAAACACTGTTGTTTAAAGAAGGGCAGGATTGCAAACGAGCAGTCAGGGTGTGGAGAAAGGAGTGGACTCATCTATCTGGGGGTGCCATTCTGATTGAGTGGGCATACATTATATTTACTAATGGTGACAAAAGTATTTTTCTTAGTTAAGCACTCTCAGGCCTTGATGAGGTAAATTGATGTCATCATTATTAACAATAATGACACTTTGAACATTGAGAAAATGGTTTTCTCCAGGATCCCAGCAAATGCTGCATGGATTAAGCCTCACTTGTTCTTACCAGGGACAACTAGAGTTGGTATTTGATCCACCAGCTTCCTCAAAACTGGGCCGAGCATGCAGATCTTGAGAGAGAGACAGATGCAGACAGAGTGAGTGTGAGAGTAAGAAAAACAAAGAAAAGCAAACCATGAGGCTGTTATGAGCCCCAGAGCAGAAGGAAGCTTAGAGATTAGACAGCCCAACCACCTCACTGGGCCAGTGACAAGACTAAGATCCAGAGGGAGAAAGGGACTTGCTCAAGGAAACATAGCATGTAATCGGC
>NW_006494614.1:42756870-42764014 GCF_000325575.1 Pteropus alecto | reverse complement strand
ATCGACGGCTCTTTTTTCTTTTGAGCAAGTGGACAATGGCACCAGCAGCGGGCAGGGGTCTCTCGGGTTTTTGGGGAGTAGAGGCCACAGGGAAATCTCTGGGTTACTGACTTTTTTCTAAGGTATCTGGTATACCTCTACCTCATCCTGCCTGTCTTGGTTTTGGTTTTCTGAAAGCATATCCTGAGACAAGATTGTGGGTGCTAGTGATTAATCTGAGTGGTGGTCCCAAGATACCCAATTAGCATGGAGAAGAAGTGAGACAGGGAGGGAGGAAAGCCAAAATGGGGAATGTGTTAATGAAGGGGTTACTGCTCTGGACACCTGCACTCATTCCCACCAGGAGGGACTATAGAGAACATCCCTCCATGTTGTCCCATTGCTGAACAAGGAAGCAGAAGTATTTATTTACTCATTATGGGGGCTTTCATTTCTAGGCCCTTTGAGTCATCCTATACCCAGCTAAGCAAGCTTTCATGGGACCAAAAAAAAAAAAAAACAAAGAATGAAGGAGTGGGAAGAGCCAGTGTTCTCAGCCACTGTCTATCACAGATGCAGGTGAACCAGGAGTGGGCTGAGAGAATGTGGGCGGGGCAGCCACAGCGTCAGCTATGCCACTGTCTAAATGCTCCCAGCCCTCCAAGATCTCCTCCCTCTGAGTAAACAAGATCATCTTGTTCCCTGATGGTCAGATATCATTTATCTGGCTTTTATTGCAGGTCATCTTTTATTTTATTTATCAACTTAGATACCTTTTCTGTCTCTCCAGATATACAATAGTCCCCACTCATCCATGGGAGATATGTTCCAAGACTCCTAGTGGATGCCTGAAACCATGGATAATATTGAACTCTGTATATGTTTTTTCCTATACATACAAATCTATGATAAAGTTTAATTTATAAATCGGGCAGAATAAGAAATTAACAACAATAAGTAAAATAAGGGTTACTTGAACACAAGCACTGCAATACAGCAACAGTTGATCTGATAATCAAGATGGCTACTAAATGAATAATGGGTGGAGCATTCAGCATGGATATGCTGGTCAAAGGGGTGATTCACGTCCTGAACAGGACAGAGCAGGATGATGCAGCATTTTATCATGCTACTCAGAATGATGCACAATTTAGAACTTATGAATTGTTTCTTTCTGGAATTTTTCACTTAATAGTTTCAGGGCACTGTTGACTACAAGTAACTGAAGCCAAGGAAAGCAAAACCGTGGATAAGGGGAGACTACTATACTTTAAATTCTTCAAAGACAAAATTAAGGCCATACTCACTCAATTACTCAACAAATATTTATTGAACACCTACTGGGTACAGGGTGTTCTTTAAGGTGCTAAAGATACAGCACCAAAGATAGAGAAAATTGTTGTCCTCAGGGAGTTTGCATTTTAGGGGTGGAGATAAATGATAAGTAAATCAATACCATAATTTCAAGTAATGATAAGTGAGGGTTCCAAAGAAAAACAAAGCAGAAATAGATGTAATGGTAGGTAGAAGTACTACTTGGGACATTCGAGCAAAAATCTGAATGAAATAAAAGAATGAGACGTGCAAGAAGAGTAATTGGTCACAGAGAATCTCAATACAAAGGCTCTAGGAGCAGGAACAAGCTTGGCTTGTTTAAGGAATACCAAGATGCCTGCTGTGACACCCAGCAAAGGAAAGGAGAAAGTGGTAGGAGATGAGGTAAGGACAGGCCAGATTGTGTAAGATTTTTATTTTTAAACAATGCTTGACACAAAGATGTTACTCAAAGCAAGCTACTGGGTGGATAGATGAGTTTGTGGATGGATGGATGGGTGGATAAGAATAAAGATACAACAATAAATTAAGAAAAAAGGAAATAAAGCAACTTCTATGGGAAGAATAGTGTGGTGTCAATTGTGCATTCAAATTTAGACTTTGCAGAATAAATAAATCTGGACCAAATGTACCCAATAAGTAAGCTATTAGGCCAAGGAGGCCAGTTAAGGAGAAATATTTCTCTCTGGACCTCACTTGATGAGAATCCTAGAAGGCTGAGTGACCTTATCTTCTTGTTATATTCACTGCAGGGGCCTGGCTTTTCCCCTATGTTGAGTATCCAATGACATTAAATGATATTACAGGGATATTAACTAAACTTTGGTAACTGGAAACTAGTGAATTATTCCCTCCATTATACATTACTGTGTTTACTCATCAGGGCTCCATCTTTAATCTCAATCATTTAATTAAAGCATGTCACCGGAGTCCATTGAGAAAGATGGAAGAAGAGATGTACATGTGGGTTTGGGTATAATTTCATCCTATAGTTCTTTATTGAGCACATACCATGTGCTTGGCAAGTTGCTAGGTACTATGAGAGAAGAAAGTGTTAGTAAAGGGCCTCACGGAACTTAGGCTATCAAAGAAAGATAATTCACATAAATACCTGAGGAACAGTAACATGGTAATCATCACTCGCCAACTAACCAGACTATTTCATTAGTAACTTTTCCCTCCAGATTTTATTTGCAAAAATCAGGCTAACCATAAGACAAATTTTGGCACTTTTTTAAAAAGCAAAATATACAGCGTATGCTGTGGCTTAGATCCCAATGAAGCTGGATATGTTTGAGAAAGCCTTCTAAATCTTCCAAATCTCAATCTCCTAGGGGATAAAAGAAGAGATTGTTCTTATCCAGGAACTCTCTAGATTCTATATGTAACATTTTCTGAGATCCTTCAGGCCTCCAGGCACAGCCCATAGGAATAGGTTTCCAGAATGATGGCTCTAAGTTATTCTAAGATTTTCATTCACCAGAGAAAGATTTCATTATGTTCATAACAGTTTGTTTCCTGAGTCTTCAAAGGGGACCAAAAAAAATCTGCTTGCAAGTACAAGTAATTTAAACGTGAAGCGCTATGTGTACACTAAGACAAAGTGGAGCAAACAAAATACTACCAGAATTTAGAGGAAAGTGGGCTTTCTTCATGGTATGACTGAGTGGGAAGCATTTGATCTGGCCCCCAAAGTCTGAGTAACCTTTTGAGTAGAAGAGGGAAGAAAAGCAATTCCAAGAGAATTCCTCCCCTCTTCCTACCAGCTTGGGATACTACCTTACAATGATGTGATATAGCAGCCATATTGAGGTCATGAAGCATCACAGACACAAACAGAATGGCAGACCAGAAGAACAGAATAAACCACAATCCTGGGTAAACTGAGTAGAAATAATGCACTGTGATGGCCTTCCTCCAGCCCTCTTGTTAAGTTAAAGCTCTGGCTTGCTCCATTCTTAGTCAAGTTTCTGTTATTTGCAGTTGAAAGCATCCTAGCTCTTACCTTCGCCCTCTAGCACTTACCCGTCATGGTACTCTCTTATAGCTAAATGTGATTGATCTTTATGCTACTCTGTTCTTTCTTCCCTAGGCTGCAACTCCTTTATCATTATAGCCCAAACTCTCCCACCTGAGCCTTTTCCTTCTTGTTCTTCTAGAATTTTTCCTTGCCCAAGTAGTAGGTACTTAGATCATAAGTGATGAATGAATGAATGAATGAAAGACTACCTAAAAACCTTGCCCAATGCCAATAAAAATCATTACTCCTTGGGGATTGCTTTGCAAATACATTTTTTCATTAAGCCAAATAACTCTGGCAGTGATCTAAAAACAAACATTTGAAACAGGCACAGGAGACTTTCAAAAATGAAAACACTTGGCACTGAGGGGGGAAAAATGTTTTTAACCAAAACAGCACCTGCAGGAGATACTAACACTTTCAAATTAAGGGCACTTTGAGCTTTCATGGCATTAACACATAGAGCCGACATTTTAGACATCAAAGGTTCAAAGTGAGATTTTGTTTGAAACACACACACACACACACACACACACACACACACACACACACACACACACACACACACACACACACACACACACACACACACACACACACACACACACACACACACCCCGAGAGCACTCAGCTTTCATACAGTCATCTGCCTCTGGTGCTTACTCCTTGGCCACCATCAGTCTTCTTCAATACCGAAAAGCCTGTAGACGCTGTTGCTGGAGGCAACACAGAGATCATGGGTGCCTTCTGCATTGTTAGCCTGGCCTCAGCCTCTCTTAATCCTGATTAACCCCAACTGGCAAAATACGCCCCTCTCTATTCTTCCTTAATTTACTGGATTCCAATTGCCTCTTCATTTTCTAGTTTACCCTTACTTGCAGCCTGCCTCTAGCCATTGTCCAAGTGTGGGAACTCACTCTCCATCTGACTGTACTCTAAGCTCCCACAGTGGGATGGACCAGGTCTCATATTTCTTCTGTCTGATCCTCTTTCTTGTAGCTCTTCATTCCATGGGTGAGCTCATCCAGCCCCTTGACTTAAATCTTACCTGTGTGATGACAACACTCCATTTCTGTCACCAGCTGGAGCCTCTCCACTGAGCTCCCTAATCGCAGAGCTACCCACCTGTTGGCACACCCTGTGGACATTTCCAGATTTCTCAAGCTTAACACAACAGCCACAGTAAGGCTCCTATCCTCTGTGTCCTGCTGCATCCTTCAAGTCTTATTTTATATGTGTTTTAAATATTTGTCTATGTTTTACATATAGTAAATATTATATTTTATGTTTTCATTTATGTTTTATATGTTTGAAATTTAAAAGTTTTATATATGTTTTAAATATTATGTTTTGTATGTACAAAAGAAGGGGTCCCTTTATATATATATATCAAAGAGGGGTCAGGACCTCCTTGACCTCTTTTTTATAAGCACTCTAGATTTTCCTTCACAAACCTTGTTGCCTATTATCTTTTCTGGGTGGCTATTCCACTAATGGAGTTGCCTATCTTGCTGGACTAATAATCAGCCCCACTTGCTCATCGTTGTCTCCTGAGTGCTTGGCACTTTGCCTAGTTCATAGTAGGCCCTCAGTAAATATTTGTTAATGGAAGGCATTTGTTCCCCCGACCCCAACCTGGTGCAGGATCTGTCCCTACATGGAGTTGGCATACAACGTACAGCACTGGGGTTACATGGTGCAAAAGCTTACACACATTCTTCATGTCAGCTTCTAAATTAAGCCCTTTTCTCACATTACTTCATGTAATTCTTGCAGCAACCTTGGGCTGTAGGTTTTATTGCTACTCCCATTTTATAGATTAAAAAAAACATGACTCAGAGGAAAATCACTTGTCGGAGATCACACATACACATCCTGTGCAAGGCAGAGCTCTAACCAGCCCTGCATCTCATGAACAACACCAAGTGTGCTAATACTAAAGGACTCTGTGAGCAAAAGGTCTCTGGTGTCAGAAGACCTGGTTTGAGTCCCACCTTTTAACCCTAAGCCAGTTTCTCAATTTCTCTAAGCTTCAGTTCCCTCTTCTATATCATTCTACCTTCAAAACCAAGTGTGAGACAATACACGCTAGGAGCCCCTTCGGCTGCTTAAAGAAGAATAGCTCCACCAATGGAGAGTAGGACTACACTCAGTGTCCCCTGGGCTGCTTCCTCTAAACTTGAACTAGGTTCCTACCTCTGGCAGAATCAAAAACTGAGGCTGCAGCCTGAATGCGGATACAGAAGTATGTTGTTTGACTCACAGAGTACTTCAAACTTTGTTCATTTGTTGTGTAAACACTATGAGGTATCATCTAAGGGTCCAGATTTTTATCTTTTCTTGAAAAATTGGAAGTTCCTGCAATGTTGGTCCCATGGTTTTGTGTGGCATTCACTGGCATCTATTGTCTAGAGTTGAGAGGGGCCATGTTCTCCAATTTGCCATAGTCCCCACCTGAGACTGGGAACCAGGTGACACTTATCACGGTGCCTCTTCCTCTGTTCTAACAGTGAGGACACATGTTTCTATGTCAGTATCTGTATCAGAAATGGGAATACCAAGTCTGGACCACCAAGATAGCACAGTATGAGGTATTATGAGTTTGCATAATTCTTGATGGAAATGAAGAGCCATCATAGAGGCTTAATATGCTAAGTGTGTGTGTTTCAAAACAAACAGCCCAAACAAGCTTTGGCAAAAATGCAACGCCCAGCCCCCAACTCTACCTCTCTGGCCTTTACGAGATTTTGCATTTCAGATGCCTGCTTTGGTTAAACAAGGCATTTTCCAACCAAACATATGCACTGAATCTACAATACTGAACCACTGCCTTCTCCCTCTCAATTGAACTTTGTGTCTGCAACACCCTGCCTAGTGACTACTAGTAGCTGGGTCCCCTGTACCCTAAAGAGCTTAATGACAGGAATCCTCAGACCAATGAACCAGACCTGAAGTGTCCTGTACCACCCAGTTTCTAAGCTATAGGAGAATCCCAAGGGAAACCGAGTGATGACAACTAGTAATAAATAATAATTCTGCCAGATTCTTGTGTTGCACTTACCAGTTTACAAAGCACTCTCATTCATTCAACATGTATTCAATAAATATATGTGGGAGGCTGTCTTAGAGACCAGGCACTGTGGTCGGCTCTGTGTGCATGAAGTCATACCAGGTAGTCAAGATCTCTGCCCTTTGAAGCTCCCAGTCTGACAAGGAAACATTTTTAGAGACAACACTTCTATAGCGCTTTACCATGACCAGTTTCTATGCTAGGTGCTTTACTGAAGTAAATCATTTACTCTCCATGATAATTCTGTGAGATAAATACTGCTATTATCCCCATTTCACGGATAAGGAAACTGAGGTTAGGAGGTTAAGCAACTGGCTCAAAGTCAAGACAGCCAGCTGTCTGACCTATAGCAGCTTTTGCCGGAGATAAGCTTTTGTAGCCGTAGATTGGGAAGTTGAGATCTTCACCAGTGGAGAATCTCCAAGGACAAGACCACATGGCCAGATCACCCCACCCCATGACCCTGGGCCCTTCTCCCTCTTCACTCCAAAACCCAGAGACACCTATTCACAGGAGAAGAAATCACCACACTGGTTGCTCTGGTCTGAGAATGCCAGGTCTATGTAGCAAGATTTATAGGTCCCAAAGCAATTTACATGTCCTGTTGGAAGTTCTCTCATTAAAGCAATGGAAATCAATACAATAAATATACTTAAAATAAACTGGCCTGCTCATATCCCCTGATGCTTCCAAAGAAAGAGGACTCAGGAGAGACACATATTGGTTCCAGTCACACCCTT
>NW_006494614.1:42750990-42756859 GCF_000325575.1 Pteropus alecto | reverse complement strand
GTCCTCCCCCCGGGAATTTCCCTAGCTCTTGTAAACAGCATTTGAGATGTTTGGGTTTTTTCTTTTTTATTGAATGCTCTTTGTCACTGTCTGTGAGAATCCAATGAAGCTAAGATTTAAGAGCCTAAAGGAATTTAACTTCTCCCATGCATCGGCCATGGCCACCTGCCTTCTAGAAAACTGTTCACAGACCTCTGGGTCAGAAGGGACCTAGAGAATATTAGGTGACCATCTTATTTCACAAACATGGAAATTGAAGCATAGAGAGGCAAAGATTAGCACACCTTTTCAACATCAGTGCATTGTACCATCTTAGACAGATACACAAGAATCTCTTGTGCAAAAATGTGTCAATGCTTGGGAAGCAGTGCTGCACTGCCCTTAGCTTTGGTGGCAGGCTGCCTGAGGGTGAATGCCTGACGCACCTTTTCCTATCTGTGCAAGACCTTGAGAAAGCTGATTGACCTTTCGGTGACTCAATTTTCTCATGCGCAAAATGGGGGATGACCATTAAAGTATCTGTTCCACTGAGTTGTTGAAAACTTTAATAATGCATGAGAAGCAATTCAAACTGCACAAATAGTGAATGTCCAATAAATGTTGGTGATGGGCGTAATCATGAAAGATAGGATCCCTGGGGCAAACAGCTGCTGCTAGAGGCACTTAGTTTCCCCTGACTTAGAACTTTTGAGACAGGACGTGAACTCATGCTGCACTGCGAAGCAGCCTGGCTAAGACAGAAATGGCCTTTCTTTGTTTCACAGTTGTCAGTCATGTTCCCTGGATAATGGTAAGATTAAAAGTTCCTGAAGTCAGGAGACAGCCCTAGACATCTTTGTGTTGCCTAAAAGTGCTGAGCAAAATGATGTGCCCTAATCTTGGATCTTTTAGCCAGGCCTATCTACTTATATTCTGTGTCTGCCAGCTCATGAAAACCAGCCCTTATGCCAGGTCAGGTTCTAAAGAATTGCTCTGATTGAGTTTCACTGGTTGTTGCTCTTGACTCTATTCTACTGAGCTTCTTTTTTACTTTTAATTAAATCTATTGGGGTGACATTGATTAATAAAATTACATGGTTTCAAGGGTACAATTCAATAATACATCATCTATATATTGCATTGTATGTTCACCTCTCAAAGGCAAATCTTCTATCACCATATATTTGAACTCCTTTACACTTATCTACCTTCCCCCTCCTCCCTTTCCCTCTGGTATCCACTAAACTGTTGTCTGTGTCTATGAGTCTTTGTTTGTTGGTCTTGTTCATTTGTTGCTTTCAGTTTTATACCCCACATATAAGTGAAATCATATGGTTCTCAAACCATTTCCATCTGACTTATTTCACTAGCATGATAAGCTCCAGATCCATCCATGTTGTCACAAATGACAGTGTTTCATGTCTTCTTATGGCTGACTAATATTCCATTGTATATATTTACCACATCTTCTTTATCCAATCATCTATTGAAGGATACTTAGGTTGTTTCTATGTCTTGGCCACCATGCATGATGCCACAATGAACATTGGAGTGCATACATCTTTACAGATAAATATTTTCAAATTTGGGGGGTAGATACCCAAAAGAGGAATTGTTGGGTCATATGATAATTCTATTCTTAATTTTTTGAGAAACGTCCATATTATTTTCCATGGTGGTTGTACCAATTTACCTCTTAATTTTTTGAGAAACGTCCATATTATTTTCCATAGTGGTTGTACCAATTTACGTTTCCACCAGCAGTGTCTGAGTGTTCCTTTTTCTCCACAACCTCTCCAACACTTATTACTTGTCTTGTTGATAATAACCATTCTTACAGATGTGAGGTGTTATCTTATTGTGGTTTTGATCTGCATTTTTCTAAAAGCTAATGAAGTCCAGTGTCTTTTCATATGTCTGTTGGCCATTTGTATGTCTTCTTGGAAGAAGTATCTGTTCAGGTTCTCTGCCAATTTTTTAATTGGATTGTTCAGATTTTTTGTTATTGAGTTGTACGTGTTCTTTATATATTTTCGATATTAGCCCCTTATCAGAGGCATTGTTTGCAAATATCTTCTCTCATTCGAAGGTAGCCTCTTTGTTTTGTTGATGGTTTCTTTTGCTATGCAGAAGCTTTTTAGTTTGAGAAAGTCCACTTCATTTATTTTTGCTTTTACTTCCCTTGCCTTTGAAGTCAATCTACTGAGCTTCTAAATGAGCCAATTTTAGAGTCACCAGCCTCTAGGTTTCTTATTATAAGAAACAATTAAGTTTCTATATTTCTTAAGCCAGTTTCAGTCAGGAGAATTGTTACTCACAGATAAAGTCATTCCAAAGCTTTATCAGGTAAACATCAGTCTGCCTACCACAAACTTTATCAAGGTGTCATGGACTGAATCTTCCAGATAAATTGAAAAACAAATTCTCTAGCATGATTGGGTAGGAGTCTATGAAGAAAATTCAAGAATCCCAGAATGTGAGAAGAAATTTAAATGCCATTCATGCCTGACATATAGACCAATGGAACATAATTATAGGTCCAGAAAGAAACCCTCCTGTTCATAGTGTTCTGTTCTGTGGAACCCAGAGATACAGTATACTACTACTCAACTACCTCTTTAGGCAGTCACTACAATCCCATAGCAACTGGTACATGGAATGAAATATGTTTGCCATTCCTGACCTATGACAATGGTTCCGAGAAGAATTTTATAAAATGTTTGAAGCCACATTTATGGGCAGAGAGGAAATCACTGGGGCATTGGAATAATCTATTCTAGTCCCAGAGATGGTGCTAAAGTTCTTCTAAGACCAGGATGTCCCTCCCAGGGTATCTCACTATTGCTCATTGTAGCTCATTTCATCTTTGAGCATCTGAGTCTATTAGAAAGATTATATTGATTTGAAAGCTATCTCAGCAGAGCTTCCCCACTTCACCCACATCCTAATCCAATTTAATCCCTTGGAACCATGTGAATTTATTCATCCCGGTATTTATAGCATATCTGTACATATCTATATCTTTACTAATCATATGTCAGGTACTAGGCCTTGAGAGGGAAGATGGGAGGGGAAGATACATAATTTTTATTACAGTATGAATTGATTCAGTTAATTGTTTTTCCTCCAATAGTGGGCTGAAATCACCTTCTCAGGATGGTTTTTGTGGTAGAGATAGACAGCATGAATGCACGGAGTGCCTACAGGAACATCAAGAGTTAGGGGGCCTTTAACTCATAAATATCAATAATAAAATTGAAAGCATCATAGACTCTCAAAGAGCACAGGAATAAGATTATTGAAAGAAATACAAATGGACAATATACAATGGAAAAACATTCTGTCTCATAAGCAATCAAAGAAATGTAAAACAAAGCAATGAAATTTTGTTTTTCACCCTTAATATTAACAATTAGTTTAAAATACAATACTCAGTGCTGGCAAAGGTGTAGTAAGAGACACAAATGTGTGCTTTTTGTTAAAATAAAAACTGGTGTATAATACAGAGTACAGTTGAACGATGTGCTCTTTTATCCAGTCATTTCACTCTGATGCTTAGAACAGAGATTCAGACAGGTGTATATGGTATAAAGATGGTCATCAAAGTGTTTTTGTACAAACCAAAAATGGAAACAACTTCTAAGTCTTGCAAGAGGGGAATGGTTCCATAAATTATAATATACTCATATGCTAGAATCGATTTTGAAATAGGTAAATGGCATAGGAAAATGCTCACTGTGTAATGTTACACTTAAAATTCAGGGCTGAACATTAATTTTCATGAATTGGTGAAGATTTCTAATTATATAAAGTTTTTAGATGTCTTCACCAATTCATAGAAATATGACTAAAAAGAAATACCATGAAGTGCTAATAGTAGCAGTTCTTTGATAGTGGAGTGGCCAGTAATGTTTATTTCTTCTTTGGTCTTACCTAGATTTGCCAAATTTCCTAAAATAATTATGTATTGTCTCTTAAATTTTTTGCAGGGGAAAAAAAAAGATGCAGTACTATGATTAAAAAAAAGAAAAATGGCATAGATGATAGAGGCTCTGTTCATTCCTCTGGCGACCAAATCAAAGTTGTGACAGAAACAAAGAGCAAACAGCAAGGAAAAATCACCTGGGATCTAGATGAACAAGCCATACAAATAAAGAGAAATCTAAGAAATTACCCTGCAATAACAGAAGGTAGGACGGGGCAGGGACATGAGGCGGCCCAGTCTTGAGCAGCTGAGTGGGATGGAGGCTGCAGCGGCAGCAGCCAGCAGCTGCAGGTGCCTCTTAAAGGGGCCGTGTCCACAAGCGGACTTTCACAGTAACAAACCCGCTCACTCTGAGCACCAGTGCCAGTCTATCTGCACAGGGACTTACCGGGGGACACTGAGTGGTCGGAGTGAGGGCCGAGGGGAGACTCACTCTGTACTAAAGTGCCGGCAGTACCCATTGTTCCTCTGTTGAGCCCTCCCCTCTCCCAGTGCGTGGACTCAGAGCCTCCATAGCCATGAATTAATCAAACTATATAACAGAGGTCACTCTGCCCAGAGGATTCCTTGAAACTCTGCCTCTCCCAACTCACAGGCTCATGCAAGCCACACCCAGGCATATCTTCAGTGAGTCAGGTGCTCCTTGCTGAGCAGCGCCTAGATTCACACTGGTGGCACCTAGCTTCAGTTTCTGGTGTGGCCTTTTGAGGCAACTATAAGCACAGCATCTATGGATTGCTGGCTGAATCTTAACAGGTGGCCCTGGAGGGGCACAGGCTTGGACTAAATTTGGCCTACGGCTGAACAAACCCCTCTCAAGACCATTCCACTGGACACCTACTACACAAGAGTAGACTTAGGAGCTTTGCTCAGTACATAGAAACAGACATGGAAAGGCAGCCAAAATGGGAAGACAAAGAAGCAGAATCATATGAGAGAACAGAATAGAGATCCAAAAATAATGGAGTCCAAGCTAACAGATGTAGAGTTCGAAACACTGGTTATAAAGATACTCTATGAAGTTATGGGAAATGTAGATGAATTCAGTGAGAACTTCAACAAAGAGATAAAAAACATAAAAGTGGAAATGGAAATTATAAAAGAGAACCAGTCAGAATGAGGAACGCATTATCTGAGATGAGAAGTATATTAAATGGAATAAACAAAGTGAATAAAGAAGAGGATCAAATGACCTATATAGAGGATAGAAGAGCCAAGGACACGCAATCAGAATGGCAAGGAAAAAAAAGCCAAGACTATAATAGTAATTCATGGAGCCTATGGGACACTATTAAAGGTAAAAATATCCATGTCTTAGGAGTATTTAAAGGAAAACAAGATGTTGAAGAGCTATTTGAAAAAATAATGATGGAAAACTTCCCTAACCTGATGAAGGAAATAGACATAAAACCCCAGGAAGCTCAGAAAGTCCCTAAAACCAGGAACCCAAAAAGGCCCACACCAAGACACATCATAATTAAAATGCCAAAGATTAAATACAAAGAGAGAATCTTAAAAGCAGCAAGAGAAAACCAGTTAGTTACCTACAAGGGAGTATCCATAAGACTGGCAGCTGATTTCTCTAAAGAAACTATGCAGGAAAGAAGGGCTTGGCACAAAATATTTAGTGTGATGAAGACTCAGGATCTACAAGTAAGAATATTTTATCCAGCAAAGCTATCATTTAGAGTTGAAGGACAGATAAAGATCTTCCCAGACAAAAATAAGCTAAGAGAATTTATCATCACTAAGCCAGTATTACAGGAAATGTTGAAGGGATTTCTTTAAGAAGAAAAAACATGTATCAAAGGAAGAATAAAGAATGGTAATAACTACATTCCTATCAGCAAGTACCTAAAAATAGAAAAGAATTAAGTGCTCCAACCAAAAGATAGAGTGGCTGAC
>NW_006494614.1:42748836-42750205 GCF_000325575.1 Pteropus alecto | reverse complement strand
AAGCCCGGGGAGAAAATTAGGCAAGAAAAAAAAAAAAAAAAAAAAAAAAACCTACCAAATCACATAAGATATGTCTTCATTTTTAAAATATCTGAAAACTGAGAAATATTTAAATTGGGAGAATGGGGGAATTCACTCATTGTGACAAGCAGATAAAAATCAGAATTGACTTGGGTCAAAATGTATTGGAAAAACATCTTAAAAGATCTGACTTGACTTCAAAAGTAAAAATAAGCACCCCAAGGGAGAAAACTGATAAGTGGGAGAGAGCACTTAATTAACATGGGGCCAGGACTGGATTCAGAAATGACAAGGACCTGGCAAAATGACTCAAATTCTTTACCTTGAAAGAAGTTGTTTGTGGCCTGCCATTGCTGGCCATTCTCTCCTGTTCTAGTTTCTCAGACCCTCACATGTCCTGCTTGCCTGCAGCTTCTTCTCCGACCTTCCTTCCTCTTTCCCGCCTCCACACAGCACCTGCTCCAAAGGTTCTTAGCTTTCTCTGCTCTTACCTAGCCCCACTTTCTCCCTGTTCCCAGCTAACACTGACAAATTTTCCTCTTCATAGGGTCCTTTCCTCAACCCCTTTGCCACCTCTCCAATTGCCTATTGGACACAGCCCCTTAGAAGTCCTGCTGCCACTTCACACTAAGCTTTTCTAAAGCAAAATGCATTTTCTTAAAAACCAACCCAACAAACCAAAACTTGTTCAAGGGCTCTTCATCTGCTATTTCCGATAACAGGTCTGCTTCCTCTTGTGCTTCTTCCTCTCTTACCAAACCAAACTCATCATGTCTCGAATACTATTGACATATCTTTTCACGATTTTCTTCTATCAGGCCCTTCCCCTGCCCTCACCCAGTCCAGATCTTACAGGCTTTTTTAGCAGCTTCCTAATTGCTCATCACTGAATCTCCTCTCCTCGGCTCCTTCTAATGCCACTGTCAAAGGGAGACAACATCTTTCCTAACTTAAATTCTCCCAACCAAAGCTTTTAATGACTACCTTGTGCCTATTAGATAGAACGAACACTCTACCTGGAATTCAAAGCTCCTGAGCCATAGCTAAGGGCTGAACAAATGGCTTGGCCAAAGCCAGTTGAGGGATCAAGCCAAGATAGTGGCCAAAATTAGATCTCAAGCATGAAGGCTAAGGTTACCAGTTGTCAAAAGCTAACTGAATGTGGGTAGGGTTGTTAATGGTCAAAAAGAGGTCAAATCTGGGGAGGAAATGTAATTGCCAACATTTGTGCACAAAGGACATCATCCCAAAGTGGATCAGTGAACAAAATCATTTCTAAAGATAGAAAGAATTACAGAGATAAGAAGTGGGATGGTGGGGTCCAGAAACGAGAACCAGGTGGTTGGAA
>NW_006494614.1:42744795-42748820 GCF_000325575.1 Pteropus alecto | reverse complement strand
GGCCTTTTGGCATGAGCAGTTCAGAGGTGTGCTTACTCAGAGCCCATAAGGCTGATGTTGGTCAATATGACACCAAATTCGCTGGGCACTTGCTCCTCACATAGTGCTTACCCTTCTCCATGCATGTAAGGCAAGCTGTACCTTCTGACAAAGACAAGAGTACAGCTTCTGGAAAATTAACCAAAATTAGTTTTGGGGGCACATTTCTCCTCTTCATGAGCCCATCACTCCATACTCTCTTCCCTTCAAGATGGCTATGCATCCCCATCTCTAGTCCATCATTTCCCCAGTCTGGAATGTCCGTGACCCAATAATGTCTAATTCTAATTCAAACTTCCTGACACAACTCAAGTTTCATGTGTACCCCCAGTTCATGAATTCTTTTTTTTTTTATTCTGAATTCCATATAAGAAAAAAAAATTAGGAGAATAAATGATTTCCTGAATCTCAATCTGTGCTACTCCTTGGCATTGAAACTGCCTATTAGCCGACATATTTCTTTTTGGGGTGGTGGGGGAGGAGAAACTGTCTTAGATTGTCAGCGACATTTGCATGTTTATGGCTTCCCTTCTGAGGCAGATGTTGTCAGCTGGCTAACCAAACATCTATTCCCACCTTGCCTATATCCACCAAAGAGGCTGGAAAGCCAACCCCTTATGTTCCCAGCCTCTTCTACTGGTTGAGTGATCATGTGACACAAATGTAGCCAATGATAGTCATGCGCAGTGGGCTTGGGAGGTGGGAAAGGGATGTTTCTGAAAAGCACTTTTTCCAAGAAAAAAGATAAAAACAGTTGGTACCCTACCCTTTCTTTTTGTTCCTGCCTCAAACATGAGCATGAGGTTGTAGCTGCTGCAGCCATTTTGTGACCATGAGGCAACAAGCACAAAGATGAGAAGCCAGTTACTAAAAATGGACCTATAAGGTCTAATCCCTAAGGATATTGTTGAGCAGCTAAACCAACATAAACATTCACCTACATCCAGACTACTTATCATAACAAAAATAAAATAAATTCTTATTTGTTTAACTTACTTTTAGTTAATTTTTTTATTACTTACAGCTGAAAGCATTCCTAACTCAATCATTTTTCTTACCAGACTCTGCGTTATTGGATGGCAGGGACTATATCTTCTACATCTTTGCTTTTTCTAGCATCCAATACATGCCCTAGCCTATAACCAACCTTAATCACCATCTGCTGGTAGATGAAAAAGGATAAGAGGGTGTTTTCTAGCACTCAAAGTATCTACTGAAGCAGACAGGACATGAGTTTTAGATGAAATAGCAGTAAACAAATGAGCTGTTCTACACCTAATTGAAAAATTAGATGTAAATAAATCCTGCTGATTTAAAGATAAATACCATTTAGTAATTCTGTCTAGATTTACTACCAGATAACTAGGAGAAGAGGGCTGGGACTACGTCAGGAGTATCACAAGTCCATAGGCGGCATAGTAAAGAGCTAAGTGGGTGATTCCAGAAGGAACATCATGGAGAAAAGTCCAATTTTAAAAGTGGGAAAATGAGAAATTACAAGTCTCATACACTGCAGGTAGGAATATAAAATGGTATACCTGCTATGGAAAATAATTCGGTGGTCCCTCAGTACGTTAAATATAGAATTACCTGATGACTCAGCAATTCCACTCTCAGACATATATCTAAAGGAATTAAAAACAAGTTTCCAAAACAAAAACTTGTGCATACATGTTTATAGCAGCTCTATTCATAATATCCAAAACACGGAAACCACCCAAAAGTCATCAACTGATGAATGGATAAACAAAATGTGGTATATCCACACAGTGGAATGTTATGCAACCATAAAAAAAAATGATGAAGCACTGACATGCTACAACATGGATGAGCCTTGAAAACATTATGCTAAATGAAAGAAGCCACGCATCGTATGATTCCATTTACACAAAATGTCCAAAATAGGCAAATCTATAAGAGACAGGAAGTAAATTAGTGATTGCCAGGGGCTGAGGAAGGGAAGATTGTGGGTCACAACTAAGAAGTATAAAGTTTCCTTTTTGGGTAATGAAAGTGTTCTCAAATTGATTGTGGTGTTAATGCACAGCTCTATGAATATACTAAAAGATACTGAATTGTACATTCTAAATGGTGAATTGCCTGCTGTGTAAATTATATCTCTCAATAAAGCTGTTTAAAAAAAATACTTGGCAGAAGATCAAAACAGACTTCAATTCTATGAGACCAAATTAAGAGAAAGAATCAAAAAGTAATTAACCAAGAAAGAGAGCAAATTCTTTAACATCCCCATCCTGGTGGATGTAGAAATCTCAAAGGTGTGTTGTTAATAGACCCTTTTCTGTCCCCACTGCTAGATTATTTTCCTTTCTCCACCCTTTGGTGCACCTCTGCACCTCGCACATATCTCCATTTCTCTTTTAATAGAATCAGATTATAATTGTTGGCTTACCTGGCTGCCCCCATCCTGGACTGTGATCTCTCTAGAGAACTGAGACCATTCCCTCTTAGTCTTTGGACCTCCAGCTCCTGGCATCAGGTTGGTGCTCAGAAAAAAAGTATTAAATTGATATAAATCTTATAAATCCCTGTCTCTTTTATCTAAAGATCTTGCTATCTCATAAGAAATGGGTAGTACTAATTGAGAAGAACCAAGTGGTAGGGAGAGGGTTGGGAGAAACACTTTGTGCATACCCTTTAGTACATTTTGAATTTTATGCATGCCAACACATCACCTCTTCCAAAAAGAAATGAATTTTTTAAATTGTTTGAAAATGTAACACCTATTAGCAAAGACACAGAATTCATGCATTTGACAAAACTGAGAAGAACAGAATATTGACAGAGGCCTCAGGAGAGCAGACTCTGACAGCAAATCCCTTACTAGGAAGTTCAAGGAACTGGTGTGACATTTATGGTTCCCTTCACATAACTCTAAAGAGGCAATTGTATCTCTTCATTCATTCTTTTTTTTCAATTACAATTGATATATACTATTATATTAATTTCAGGTGTACAGCATAGTGGTTAGACATTTATATACCTTACAACATGGTCACCCCAGTAAGTCTAGTACCCATCTGAACTATACATAGTTATTACAATATTATTGACTCTATTCCCTATGCTGTACTTTACATCCCTGTGACTGTTTTCATAATTGCCAGTTTGTACTCTTGGTAATGACATCAGGTCTCTCTGGTCACTGCCAGCCTCAGCAATCAGACCACTGTCAGTCCCCACGTCAACAGCACTGATACAGATTCGTCAGGATCTTGTGGCATTCGCATCTTTATCAACACACTTGGGGAGATACGCCAAGGCTACAGTGACCATAAACCAGAAGAGAAACCCTCATCACCAAGCAGGTAGTCAACAAACAGGTGTGACATCCTGTCTCATCACCCAACAAGAGGCATGCCTGGAAGCCCGGGACAAAGGCAAACCTTGGCTCCCTGACCCTCATGCTATATTCCTTTGGCCCTGGGCAATGGTCCCTGTGGCAGTAAAGAAATAGAAATTTGAAAATAGAAAGGAAATAGAAAAATGAGCCCCAAATGTCCCAGAAGGACACCAGTCCTTGCAGTGAGCCAGCATCTGGCCAGGGTATGCTTTGAAATGACATGTTGCTGTCCGAGCCTCCCTCTCTTCCCAGTAAGTGCCCTGGGGCAGGTCTGGCCTCCCAATCATCCATCACCAGCCCCAAGTTCAGACCTGGCATATGGCAGGCACTCAGTACTCATTATTTAGCTAACACTGAGTGAATGAGTACTTACGAGTACAGGCACTGCCCCAATTTATTTAATCTTGACATCGGCCTTAGGAGGCACGTGCTATTATTATTCCCAATTTACAAATGAGTCACAGAGTGCTTAAATTAACTTGCCCAGGAGCCCACAGCTATGAAGTGACAGAACCAGGATTCAGACCCAATCAGCTCCAAAATCCATTAGCTTAACCAAAAAGCTTTCCCATGATTCATGCAAGAGACAGTGTGTGTGTGTGTGTGTGGGTGTGTGTGTGTGTGT
>NW_006494614.1:42698742-42743400 GCF_000325575.1 Pteropus alecto | reverse complement strand
ATGGAAATCACAGTCTCTTGTAATCTAATCATGGAAGTGACGTGCCATCACTTTTTCATATTCTATTTGTTAGAATCAAAGCACTAGGACCCACACACACTCAAAGGGAGAGGATACACAGCAGGTGAACACCAGAAGGTGGGAATTATTGGGAGCCATGTCAGAAGCACATGATCTCCTCAAGACATGGCCACAGTCCATGATCTACCCACGGCAACCCAAGAACTGGATGCCATTGTTCTTCTCTGCATTTCACGGATGCAGAAGGTCAGAGAGGTTAGGTAAGTTGTCCAAGGTCACATGGCTTATTGATGGTAGAACCAGAACTCAAACACAAATCTGTTTCTATAATTATTCACTGGCTTTCAGCCTAGTTGGGGAGGTATCTGTAGTTAACTGATTTTTCCATAGTGATTCCAAGATTCTACCAAAGATAAGTCCAACCATTCTGTCACTGGATAAGGTTGGTTATCCCTAAATGGCTACTGAGTACATGAAATGTAGCTAGTCTGAAATGAGATGTGATATTACTATAAATAAGAGTAGATTCAAAGACATATGAAAAAAGGTATAAATAGCACATTAATAATTTTTATACTGATTAAATGTTAAAAGGTAACATTTGGGATATATCAAGTTAAATAAAGTATACAATTAAAATTAATTCTTTTTACTTTTTTAATGTGGCTATAAGAAAACTTAAAGTTGCATATGTGGCTCATTTTTGTGGCTCATTTTTGTGGTTCATATTATATTTCTATTGGGTGGTACTTGGTTTAAAGGTAGAGAGTCAGATATAACAACTACCATTTATTAAGGGCTCACTCTGTGCCAAGTCCTATGCTCTACATACTCTCTATATTGTACATGAGTCATTTTGTTTAATCCTCATAATAAACTCACACAGTGGATATCACTTACCCTTTTATTTCTAAGGTGATGACTTGTAGGGCTGAAGGAACTTGCCTGAGGTCACACAGTGAGTGAGTGAGCAAAGTCTATCAGAGAGATCAATATGCATCTATGCCATTCACTAGTAAGTGCTGTAATGGAGGAACAGGACCAGGTGGAGCACCCAAGAGAAAGCAGCCACTCCACCTTGGAAGGCCAAGAGAGCTCTCCAGATGGAGATGAGGCTTAGGCTCATTGAGCCTGGAATAAAGACGTCTAAGTGGTCAGCAAGCAGAAAGGGCTTTCCAGGCAGAGGAAGAGCAGGTGTGAAGTTGCAGAAGCATGAAACTGCCTGGTGCCGTCAGGGAGGGGCAGGTAAGTTGGCTTGAGCTCAAAGAACAGCAGAAGGAGGCATGTTAGGCAAGATAAGCAGGAGCTTTGCAGGGAGAGGCGTGTGTGCCATGTACAGAAGTTTGGACTTCATCCTGTGGGTCAACAGTCTCAACTCTGGCCACACGTTGGACTCTCTGAAAGAACATTTTTAAAATACCAGTGCCCAGGCGCTATCCCATAGTAATTCAATCAGAAAGTCAGAGGACATGGTAGCAGAGGAGCTGAGAACCATGCCATGGAATTGAGAATTTGTGGGAGAGCTTTAAGAAATAGAGTCAAATAATCACAGTCTGTCTTAGGAAGATCATTCCAAAGGTTGTGTAGACAGGGGTCCCCAAATCCTGGCCTTAGGAACTCTTTTTTTAGGAATTGAGTGGTGGGTAAATAGTTTCATCTGTATTCACAGCTGCTTCCCAATGCCAGTATCACTGCCTCAGATCATCAGGTATTATATTCTCACAGGAATTCCAGCCTCTGGTGTCAAAAGGTTGGGGACCACTGCAAAAGATAGACTATAGGAAATGAGTGAGACTGGAGTCAGGGAGTCTAGGCAGGGCTTTACTGAAATATCCAAGTTAGGGATGCTGAGGCCTGAAGGCATGTAGCTGAATGCAAGAACTGGTTTGGGGGTTGGTTGAGGTATCCCCAGAGAGAGACCACTGCTATGATTTTGGCCACCTTCAACCATCCCCTCTTAATCATGCATCTCCAACCTCAATCACATTCAACTGCCTGCTAGACCTTTCCCACTAAGTGTCTTACAGCCATCTCCAACTTGGCACATTCTGATTGGAACTATTATATTCTCTCAGAGCCTGCTCCTGCAGGTTTTCTAATTCTCCTTGTAATTCTCCCCACAAACCTCTGAGTCCACCATCAAATCTTCACTCTCCCTCTCTTTCAACATCCAATCGGTCACTAAGGATGGTGGCTGCTACCCTTCAAGGCCTTCAGAGTTGCTTCTCCCTATCATTCCCCAGCCCCTCTCCTCCCCAGGCTCTTCCATTTATTGCTCAAACCACTACAATATTCCCTGAAGCAATCACTACTATCTAGCTACCCAAAGCCATTTACCCCTATTCCTTGTTCAGAGAACCCCAACATCATTTAGATAACTGGCAGCGATGTGCCCACCCTCAGGAATGAATTGCTTTTGGTTTAGGCCAGCATTCATAACCCTGACTGCATATTAGAATCACTGTGGGGTGGAGGCGGGGGGTGTTTATTTTTACTCCCAACACCCAGGCCTCATTGCTTAAATTTCTGATTCAGTAAGTCAGGTGTTGGACTCAGGCATTGTGTGTGTTTGTGTGTGTGTGTGTGTGTGTGTGTGTGTGTGTGTGTGTGTGTGTGAATCACCTTGGGATACACCAAAAATTTCAGATAAAACTTGGTAGAGAGGAACATGGGAAAAGTGGTGGGTGCTATGTTAGCTGGTCAAGGAAAGCCTTTGAGGAGGTGTCACTTGAGTTGAGACATAAACGATGAAAATGTGCAAAGACTTGTAAAATATTGGGGGAGGAGGAATGTGCTCTCAATCCCCTCCACCCCACCCCCTACCCCCGCTACCCGCCAAGGTGATTTTACTAAACTGCCAGTGTTGAGAAGCATCGCTCTAAACCACTGGTTCTGAAAACATGGTCCCCAGACCAGCTGCATTCCAGCATATATGAGAACTTGTTAGAAATGAAAATTCTTGGGCCCCACCCCAGACTTATTGAATCAGCATCTTGTGAAGTGGGGCCCAGAGATCTGTGTTTTAACAAGCCCTCCAAGTTTCAACAAGCACACTCAAATTTGAGAAACACTGGTCTAAATTAATCGTAGTTATTTCATTTCCATTTGCTAGTGATTGTTTTTCAATGGGCCTGTGACCCACTTCTGGTCAATGAAACATGAAGGAGTCTTCCAGGAGGACTTTTGGGGGAAAAAATTCCTGCCTCATAGAAAGAGGGAGCCATGCAAAGAGAAAACTTTTTCCCCAAAATATACACTTTTTGTGGGACAAGAATATCTGTTGTCAGATGAGGCTATGATGCTTGGAGCTATAGCAGCAATATTGGGCCATGAGGACAAAATGGGTAGAATCATTCTGGAAGCTAATCTAGAATCTGATATTGGTGAGCCGCCAAATTAACGAATCCTGGAATTTTCTAATCTCATATTTAATGTGAAATCGTTGAATGGCATTCTTGTTTAAGCCACTCTTAGTTACATATTATCTTACTTGCAGCAAAAAGCATCCTAACTATTCTATAGCCTCCTAATAATTCTCCACAGCTCCAGACTCCCCCTTCAAATTCATCCTCCTATCAAAAACTGTGAAAAGTCTTAGAATTTACTCTACTTACAAGCTAACAACTTAGCTTGGATGATGGCAAAAGTCACAAGGCTCTGGATCAGAGGCGAAAGACTATATTACTCATGATACAGCAAGCATCATATTTGCATGGGTTCCCCTTGCCTTCAAGTCTCACAAGGACAACATTGTGTGCCCATATGGCACCTGCATACACAATGGGCTATATTACAGAAAAAGAACCCAAAGCCAAGGGACCCAAACCCAGCAAGCAGCAAATAAGCCAGTTCTCTTCCTCTCCTCCTGGAGTAGGAACAGTTATACAGTAGCCACACTATAGTCACCTGACCTACTTAGTTACCTGTGTGGCCAGCTACCTGTATATTTAGTATCAAGAGACAGAAAAGCCTTGCAATCTAGAGCCTTTAGCAAGAACATGCAGGCAAACTCAAAGTCCATGGTGGACTACCTCTCCCAACACGTGCGGCTTCCAGCTAGAGTTCTCCAGTGTCTATGGCTGTGGTCACCTAAGTCCTCAGGTATCAGCAGTGTCTGAGCTGCCTCAGGGCCCTTAATCACTTTCTCCATTTATGGCTGAGGCCTACCGTCTCCTTCTAGATGCTTGCCAAGTGCTTTCTCTCTCACCTCTGAGTGGAATCCTCTCATTCTTGTCTGGCATTACAATTTTCCAGACTTTTGTCTTCTACCTAGACCTCACCTCTCATCTGCATCTCTTTGAATTTATGCTTCCATGGGAGTTGTCTCGATTCCTCTTTCGGTTCTGCATGCCCTGGGCTCTGCATCCTCCAGATCAGTCCTTATCTACTTTGTTCTCTCACAGCCAGCATCCTGGACTTCCATGAATCCAGGAGGGAAGGTGGGACCAGTGGTTCCCACCTTCTAATCCCACACCACTCCTCACTCTGGAGTCAGGGTCCTACACAACATGCCTCCAAATCGCTTCTCTATGCCATCCCTGTAGAGTCTACATGTTCTTCATCTTTTCTGCACTATGTGGTTTTCTCTACCTCATCTGTTATTTTTGCCCCTTTGTATTTTTGCTCATCCTCCTCATTGGGCCTAGGATGTACTCTTCCATCCCACTCTACTCCTGAGCAAATCCTGCCCCTCCCTCAGGCCCATCTGAAATGAGGTGACTTTGGTGGAGCTCTGTAGGCTTCACTCCCAGCTGAACAGACAGACCCTCTGCCTCCTTTCAACTCTCAGGGGCTGTGAACTTCTGTTATGGTTCTCTTCTGCCCTGGCTTCTGTTATAGTCCTCCCAGACCTGTCTCATCTCTACTACTAGAATTAAAGCTCACAAAAGCAAGGACTACATGATACTCCCTTTTGTCTCCCTTTCAGATCCAAGCTCTGTTACTAGCTCTGTAACTAGCAAGATGGTGTCCCTCCTCAAAATGTGTTTGAACACCACGGCCGCTTTTTCCTGACTAAGGCAAACGAGCCAGTCCTGCTGTGAACCCCATCACCATCAAGCTGTTCCATTTTGCGCTACCTTAAATACCAGAAGAGGGATGAGGCCTTCCTGTCGCTGGAACTCTTGTCATTTTTTGAGTCAGCTAAAGGGCAATTAAGCGACATACAACCTTACAGGGAACATATGTTGTGATTGGGAATATGCACTATCCTACAGTCAGTCCTTTGCAGAGCCTCCAAAACAATGTGTTGAAAATGGATTTCAGCTTTGCCTAGATAATTCAGCCCATGGGGTAACTCGGTGAGTCTTGGATTCAGCTGGAGCCCTCGACCCCAATGGGCTGTACAAATATCATTTTCTATGTATTCTTGAAAAGAAAAAAGCTGAAAAGCCCTGCTTTAGGGGTATCAAATTCCTAGGCCCCTCAGGTCTAGAGTCTTGAAAGTTTAATCCTACAAAAGCTTAGACCGTCATAATGATAAACACCAAATAAAGGGACTTGTCATTAAAATGAGAGAAGATAAAAATGAGGGGTTGAGATGGGAATGGGCTGGTTGAAAATCATAATGAAAGGTTGTGATAGATTGGAACTAGAATGGAATGGGTGAGAAGAAATGAGGATGGTGGCAAGTCTGGCATGAATTGTGGCAAGAACAGTAGGTGATGGATTAGAGAAGAATGGATGGGATTAGTGTGAGCTAAGAATGGGGCTGGAGGAATCAGGTGCCTTCCAAAAATTCCAGCTGGCTTCCTCAATGTTTCCTGTCCTCCGTCCTCCCAGCATCCTTACTGATGGCCGAGCATGGATGAGCCTTATTCTCCATCAATGGCCAGCAACATGATAAAATCAGCCCTGTTGACTCTATTTAAGGCCATGTTTGTGATTGATCCAGTTCAGGAAATTTCATTATCATGATGATTCAAAACTTCATGACCTACTCTGTTTTTTCTTTATTCCCTAGTACTCAATGTGACTTCAAGATCCTGTGTTTTTAATGCCTGACATCGGTTTACATTACACAGGGTTTGCCCCCTCTCTCTCAGTCTTCCTGGGGCTATAAAGAGCTACATGGCTCTTTTTGCCAGTTTTGTTTTTGTTCCTGTTACCACAGGCCCTTCTATCAGCCCATCTCCTTCTCTCAGCAGCTCAGTGTCCTTTCCCATTGAAGCTGAAATCAGACTTTTCCCTTGCCTTTGCTTTACCACCTCCCATGGCCTCTCTTGGCATTTATTATTTAACTCAATCATCCCATTTTATATGCACAATAACCATATCTGAATATGGCTAGTATGAAAAAAATTAGGATCCAAACCAGAAGCAAACTCACTTCTTCTCAACCCACCTCCCAGCTCCATTGTCATTTTGCTCCAGTCCTGGACCAATGCCCCCAGAGGGCCAACCAGTGAGCATTGATCTGGCCAACAAATCCTCAAGCCCAATCAATTTCTCAGGTTGGACACAATGCAAAATTTTGAGACAGCTACTTACGGATATTCTTCAGTTTGTGTAAGAGATGTCTTCCCAAAGGCAGATGTTTGGATGAAATTTCACATGTAATTCCAGATGTGATAGGTGAGTGGGAAACACACAGGGATATTGATTCAGTGACCCAAGTTCTATTATTCAGTTACTGCCCATCATTAACCTACTACTGGACCTCTAGCTCCTCTGGACATAAGTTTCCTCATCTGTAAAATAACGGAGCTAGACCATGGTTCCTGAAATCCTTTTCAGTGTCAAAATTCTAAAAATCAAATGTACCTAATGATCTACATGATTCAACTGGAGACCCATTTCCATAACTAAATTCAGTTCACTCCTAATTAGTGGGTAAGAAGGAGTACTTGCTATACAGCTGCTCCTCATTAACCTGGTGAATCCTCTATTGTACAGTTGATGAGGTCAAGCCCAGAGAGGAGAAGAAGCTAACCCAAGGTCACACAGTGAGCGAGGGGCAGAGTCAGCCTTGAACTCCTGGCTCTTTATGCGGTGTCTTAAGCATGACTGCAAATATTTGATGCTCCTTCCTTTGAGAGGTGGGTCTATGTCCCCTATTCTTCATCCGGTGGGACTTTGACTGCTTCTACCAGTAGAGCACAGGAGGTCCTCAAATAACAGTCATTTTGTTCAACATCATTTTGTTATCACATTGATGAGATGCTGCAGGAACTTAACTTGTTTGTATCAATTAGCCTATAGTACAATTGGTTTTAGTATATGTCATTTTGCTTAAACTCACAGAACCTATCAGTGACATTAATTGATTGAGGACTGACTGGACATGGAAGTCATGCTATGTGGCTGCCAAGGCAAGGACAAAAAAGGCCATGCTGTTTCTGCCTTGCCCTCAGAGAATAGCTATCTGCTCATAGAGCCCTGAACCTCCATGAAAGAAGTCCAACCATCCTGAGACCTCCATACTGGAGAGGCCACATGTAGACAATTGGGACAACAGTCTCAGCAATGCCCTTGCCTTAGCTGGCCCAGCCCAGCTGCCAGACATATGAGTGAAAAAACTATATTGGAAGTGGCCTCCAGCATCCCTACCATTCAGGTCTTCCCCCAATACCCCAGGTACCAAGGAGAAAAGAATAGCCGTCTTTCACGCCCTTAACTCCTGACGCACAGAATCTGAGAGCACAGTAAAATGGTGGCTAGTTTATACACTACTTTTGGGGATGGTTTTAACATAGCCATAGATAATTAATAAACCTTCACACTGGCTGATAACTGAGCTCAGGGCTCCCTGCCCGTGTGACCAGTGCCAGTAGTCTGTGATTCACAGCACACATGCAGGAGGTAAGAGAGGTAGCCCTTGCCTCCTCACACCTCAGGCCCCCCACCCTCCAGTGCAGTCATTCTCACACTTTCATCCCACTCCCCAGGCCAAGTTCTCCTCTCCCTTCCAGCAGTCCTTCGTGCATATCATGAAAGTCAGGCTCACCATGATTTATTTTCGTCTGTCTTCACTAAACTGTGAGCTGCACAGTGAGCACAGCTGTATTCTATGCATTTCCTAGGCCAGTGCCTCGCACAGAGAGGGCGCAAGATCGATGTGTGTGGCATGGTCACAGACAGTGGATTAGTGGTGACCAGAGGGAAGCGAGGGGAGGCAGGAGGTAGATAGGGGAAAAAGGGGCCAAATATTTGGTGACGGAAGAAAATCTAACTCTGGATGGTGAACACACAATGCATTACATATATATATATGTATATATATATATATACACACACACACACACATATATGTAATGTATATATATATGTAATGCATTGTGTGTTATATATATATATATGACTTACTGTTGAATGAGACACTTGAAACTTATTTGATTTTGTTAATTAATGTCACCCCAATAATTTTTAATTTAAAAAAAGGTTACCCAGTTTGTCATAACAAAGTTACCATACAATTCAAAAAATATCAATGTATGTGGAATGAAACTGACCAAGACTCCTTGATCAGCTGCTTAGCACTACCCCGGACCCTGCTAACAAGCAGCTTGTTAGCAGGGTCCCGGGTAGTGCTAAGGACCTCCTCCTTGCTCAGGACCTCCTCCTTGTCTTCCATGGCTGTTTCCTCTCCAGGCAGGCTTCATCTGTTTCACATCAGCCCAATAGCCAGGAAGGGGAAATGCCTTGTGCAGCAGTGAGGGACAAAGAAGGCTGGAGAGAACTCGGCCAGCTGAGACTAGAACCAGGAGAGGATTAGACCATTCTGGAGAGCCAGGCATGTGTTTTCTTAGTTGTTGCCTTTATGAATGTACATGTCCTGAAACCCTGGTTAATGTTCTTGTTTAACATCAGTTGAAAACTGTTGGCTCTGGCAGAGATACTGTCTTTCAGCAGGTTCTCTTATAAACTTTGTAACTCCAAAGTCTGATTCAGTGGTGAGCTGGAAAAGTTCCTGGTTGCTAAGAGACAAGAGAGCAAATTACCAGCTCACAAAAAAAAAAAAAAGAAAAAAACAGCTAAGGACAGTAAAAAAAAAAAAAAAGGTAGGAAACGGGCTTCCTCAAAATCAAAATAAGGTAAATAAACTGGCTAGGAAAATGTCTGATTGGAAAAGACAATTATAAACATTCTTCACACTGAAATGTAATGATGCACGCTAGGTAGCTACACTCTACCTTTGTGTTTTTGTCACTTGAAGGAAACAGCAGGAGAGCCCCTTTCCAGTCCTGAAATTCTGTGTTTATGAGTCAGAGGAAAAAACAAACTGTCCCAGTTGATAAGGAGGCAAAAAACGTGAAATAGAACTGCTTCTTTCATGCGCCAGGAAGAGAATGGGCTGCCTGTGGCTGTGGCCCAGAAACATCCCTACCGGTAGAACAAAAGCCTCCCCACAGGAAAGGTTTCTGATTGCTGCTAGTGAGAGGCCCCAGAGCCTCAACAGAGTGCGCTGGCCCCACAGGAGTATGACAGACACTTCGGTATCCAATCCTCACATAAATCAGGAGTGAGAATTAGCTGGGGCTTACAAAAGGAAGAAGCCACGAGAAAAGTACCCAGGTATCTATTTTGTTAAAGTGCTTTTATAGCTACAAATTTTAGTTGTTTAGTTTTCTCTGGTCAGATGATTTAATAAAATAAAGAGGAAAAAAAGCATGTTCTTCTCTCTGTCAGTGAATCACCTCTATAGTAAAATTTCAGCTCCTCGGACAGAAAGAATTCCTGAGACCCCACTGCTCAGCTGGACAAATAGTAGGAAAATCCCCAAGTGAAAATTACCAGCTTCTAAGAGGGGAGTCGGAAAAGCTTCAATGACTACAGAGAAGTCACAGCCTTTTGGGTTTTGGAGATCGGAAAAGAAATGAAGTAAGACAAAAAGGGGGAGGGGTGTTGAGGGAGAAGGAGGGGCTCAGGGAGATAGGAACTGGGATAAAATTAAGCCAGCCAGGAAGTATATGTCAAGGAGTTATAGAGGGATATGGCTAATAGTTATGTGAACGAATAATTTCTACCTATCAGTACTGGTCGGGCAGCAAAAGGATTTCAGAATATGATGGATCCAACAAGCATGAAGTAATCTTTAGCAGGAAAAAATACAATTCCCCACATGGCAGCTTCCTTCAGATCTGTTCTGACAGTCTTGTTTGTCAGACATGCAATGGCAAGCAACTGCTCTGTATCAAGCAGAATTGGTAGCCTCCCGCGACAGACTGCATTATCGTCCCAGATATCCAGTGCCCCTCCCTGTGGGGGAAATATATTCCTCCACCCTGTTATATGTAGCCACGGCCTTATGACTTGGTTTGGCCCATGAAATGAGCAGAAGTCACACGTGTGACTTTTGGGTATAAGTTCTTAGAGCTAGCACATTTTTCTGGCTTTTCTTTCTCCTGCTATCACGGGGACCATTAATGTTCTAGATAGGGCTTTATCCAACAACTCTTGTCTCCAAAAGGAGAAAAAGTGGAGCAAAGCTGCAACTGGGTCACACTGGACATGTAGCATGGGTGAGAGATAAAGCTCTATTGTAAGCCATAGAGATTTGTGGTTGTTTGTGCTGTTATTACAGCAAAACCTAACCTATCTGACTAATGCATCTCCCATGGGACTAAAATGTAGCCAGAGATGTCCTTACTAAAATTTTCTCACCACCTGGCCACAGTCTCACCATTAGGGGAAAGTCATTATGACAGCCCTACTTAGAGTCAGACATGGTGTCCAGCTGACTCTCCTTTTTAGGAAATCATAGCTGGAGGCTCTGCAGCCCTGCTGCTTGGTGGGGTTCGGTACCCTAGAACCAGCACAGAAATGCCAGGTTGGAACTAACTCATCATTTCTAATTTAACCCAAAACAAACCGACAAAACCAAATCTTCTTATTCCTACATTTAGAACTTTAGAGGATTCTAATTTGAAAAAAAATAAATAAAAAGGTCTGGCTTTCTCACCCACCCTCTATTTTCTCAACTCCTTCCTTATCATTCTCTTTCACATGTTACTAGATTCACCTTCCTCAGGTTCTCCTCCTCACCCGTCATCTCAATCAGCTGGGGAGGTCAAGGGAGCTGAGCCAACATACGACCTCTTTAGATGGGTGCAGGAAAAGAAAAGGCTCTAAATTCTTCTAGTATTTTGTTTCTAACTAACTTGATAGGCACAGCAAAATGAAGAAGCTCAAGTAGGAAATTAACCTTAACAGCAGCAGAGAGGAAGTTGTTGAACCTTAACAGCACTGGGAAATTGTGGAAAGGCAGGGTCTGGAGCAATCACTAAGCCAGGGAGCAGCTGTGGCTGCAGCTGTTTATCTGGTTCCTGTGACCACTGGAGGGGGCTGCCCTGAGCCATGGGTTGGACACAGCTTGCCAAGCAAGTTCTGGGAAGAGGAACCGGACAAAGAGGAAGTTTGAACACTTAATGAGATATTAAATGGGACTTTTCCTGTGTAAAAGTGGAAATTTTCCAGTTTCAGGGAGGCAGTATCTCCAGGTGCAAGCAGTAACTCAGTCACAGGGAGGTGATATCTCCAGGCGCCAGCCCCAGGGGAAGTGCAACATTCCAAGGTAACAATAATAAAACTGTCTACTAGGATCTGTTTGATCTGAGAGTTCCCCAGATACATTTATCTTTGTACAAAACGTTAACGACTAACTTCTGCTTCTTGTAATCTGCTTATTCAAGGATGTAGTAGGAGGCTTTATAAGCTGCCTCCTCTGGAAGCTCGGGGCTGATCTCCTCTAACCCTGCGTGGTAGAGAGTCAGTCGCCGGCCGGCTAATAAAGGCTCATAATTAATCTCAATTGGCTCCGTGGGTCTCAGAATCATTCGCGCCACAACACCTGCAGTCTCAGAATTTTTGCTAATGCCCCAAAGTGGAGGACAGTAGGCAAACGTGCCTCTCTCATTCCAAAGAGGAAGTGATCAGAACATACCTGCAGGATTTATTCACAGGTGTGTGATCCAGTCCTGCTGCCCCCACCTCCAGCACCCCAAGAGAAGACGAGTATTTCAGAGAGTTCACTGAAGTAGGGGGCTTTTCTAAGAATGGAGAGTTGCCAGCCTAATAAGAAAGAATGAGGTGTCTCCCATCCCTCCCTTCCCCATGAAGGAAGAGAAGGAGATGCTTCTGCCAGCCCTCCAGTGAGGCACAGAGGCCCAGGAGAAGAGCTCGGAGGTTGGGAAGCCTTCAAGAGGAGAGAGTGAGTCTAATACCCATCTGGATGCTGGCTGAGCCACAGAAACCCATAGGCTTCCATGGACAGGAGCTTGGGGAGTGCCCTTGTCCTTGCCTTCCGGGGTCTGGAACAGGGAGGCTGGCACCTGCTTCTTGCCCAGAGAACCATTAGGAATGTGGGAACCTGGTTAGAGTGGCCTGCAGTGGCAGAGGTACAGAGAGGACAAGGGGGCAGCTTCCTCTCTCATCATTTAGTATGACAACTGGGCCACATGGCCTCTGCAGCATGTATTCCTTCCTCCAGGCATGTGATAACACTTCCACCCAAAAAGAAGCCCAGAAACTACAGGCAATGTGGGGGAGATGGTGTAAAAAGCAGACCGTGCCCCCTCCCCAAGGCGGGTCCCAGCTTAGGCATGAGCTGAGGGATGTGGCAGGGACAAGCCTTGAGTTAGGCGTGAGACTGAAGTTTTGATTTAACCTGGACTGGACCTTTCAATGACTGAAATAGAGCTGAAGCAGCCAAAATAAGGCTAGTTTTTATAACTTAAGGGAGTCAAAAACTATAGGCTCTGCCTGAGATAAAGTCAAGGGGTGAGGAAGAGAAATGCAATGGAGGACTTGAAAATAAGAGTTGGGAGAAAATAAAGCCACATCCTAATTATACCACATTGAGTCAAATCAGTAAACAAACAAACAAACAAACAAACATACCAAAAAAAAAAAATACCAGGAAGGAGAATTCACCAAATAAATAAATTCTCTCTAGAGAATGCGCACCTTGAGTCACTATTATTGAGGAGGATTGCTGAAGGACATGTGACATGTGATCTTCCATGCCTTTAGAGTATGCACTCAGGGATAATAGGGCCCCCAAAGGGGAGAAAATTGGTTCTTAGAGAAAGAGAGCAAAAAATCTTAGATATTTCAAAGTTTTGTGATCCTAAAATATTCAGCTCTGTCCACTAAAATATTGAGTATTTAATTTATGTAGGATAGACAAAAATGAAATAAAGTGAAATTGTTTCCTTAGGGGAGTAACAATGAGGGAAAGTTTAGAACCACTGAGTAAGAGAGACAACATTTCCACCCAGTCTAGAGCTAGTGCTTAAACAATATTTTTCTGGATCCAAGTAGAGTTGCTTTCACTGAATTTGCTTTGATATCCTGCCTTTTAAGGATGTCATTCCCTGCCTCATAAGGTGTTCTTTTTATGAAGACCCAGAGAGAAACTTTCAGGTCTCACTCTAAAGAAATGTAGTGCTTCTACTGGATAGTTTGTTTATCTTTTAAGTGTACTAGAAAATTTCCAATTAGATCAAGTTTCCCTCTTTGCTTCAGCCACAGGGGAGCTCAGGGGACCTCCTGTAACATCTAGAGAACTGGAGGATATGCATATCTGGGACTTCTTTTTAACTGTGCTTTTAGTATTTTTCTACATTTAACTCTGCCACCATTCTCTCAGCTATTTTTTAACGTTTTCCATTTCGCATATTTTTATGAGCCCCCTAAAATTCTTTGTGAAATGAGTGGGGTAAAATATATAAAAAAGAACACTTTTCCCCGTCTCCTTCCAAAGATTTTTCTTCACCTGGTTATCAAGTCTATCTTATGCCATTGCTTTCTTTTTCTTAACTCACTGTAGAACTAATGCCTAGTCCATTAGGTTTTATTTTCATCCTAGTTTTCAAGGTTATCAAGATCGCCTTGAAAATGGATTCTGTGACCTGATGCATTTTTCAGTCCTCTCAGCTTTGCGTTACCCACAGTGTCAAGGAGCACACCTTCCATGTCTTCATCTAGGCCAGTGATAGCAATGTCGAAAGGACACAGCTAACGTAGATCCCTGTGGTATGCCTCTAGAGACTCCTTTCCAGCCAGTATCAACATATTAGTCACTTTTTTCCTTTGATATGGTTGAACCAGTGTTTAGCCCCCACATTTCTACCATCTATTCACTGGGAGGGCCATGACACTTGGTAAAATGTCTCTCTGGACTCCAAGGAGCCTCACAGCATTCCTCAGACCTGTCACTCTTAATGCTTCCCTTAAAAGGAACTAGATTAGCCCTGGATGCCAGGAATTCAACTCTACTGCAACCTTGTTGCTGCCACTTCTGTGTTAGGAATTTGACATATCAGCAGCACCAGTAAAATGGGTATCCCACGCAGAGCTTTGTATCTGCTTCCAATTGGAGTCTTGTGTGGGATCTCCTGACTGGCACAGCCTGAGTCACATGCCTGACCCCAGCTACAAAGGATGCTAAAAATTCCACTTCTTTGGGTTGTGCCTTGGACAGCAGTACCACACGTCAGGAACTCCAGCAAGCATTAGAACAGTATTCCAAAGGCACCAAGCAGTCAGGCAACATGACACATGTCTCTGGGAACCAAATGGTGGAGCATGGCTATCACGCAGAGCCCAGGCTCCACCCTGCAGATCTTAGGCACTGCTCCAAGCTGCCAGGAGAGGATATCTGATTGGCTGAACTTGGATCAGGTGCTCTCATAGGCTCACTAGCTTAACCAGGTCTACTAGTATGTGAAGACTGTCGGTGCCCTACCTACGTCTCCTCAGAGCTTTTGACCAACTCCTGGTGTGCGTCCTCCTGAGTCATCTAGCACCTGGGTCTCTTTGTCAGAGGACTATTCTCAGGCTGCCTCACCCCAGGGAATTCACATCACCCTAGGACATTAATCAATAAGTGACAAAATGAAGAGTAAACATACTGCAGTCCCCTTTCCAATCAAGACAACTCCGAAGTGAGACCTACACTATTTCTAGAGTTCCCCCTGGGGGACTGAGCTGAAGTTTCCATGGGACTTTGCTTTATACTCCCTTCTCGGCCCCATGCCACTTCCTCACAGCCCCACTGATTTTTCCTGGGAACCCTTCCTAACACTTTTATACAGACCTTCAGCTTAAGGTCTGCTTCTGGGGAACCCAACCTGAGACAGACAAACATGGCTGCCAGAGGGCCACAGTGGTAAATCAGGTATCACAACAGAAGGGGCAATGAGAAACCCTCAACATGCTCATCTTTCCCCTGGTTTGACCCTTTCCAGACCTCCCTGGTCCTGAAAGCGGGGACCTAACCTCTGAATTCCTGCCCTGGCCCCAGTCCAGGACCAGAGCAGGGACTCAAAACTAACTTTCTTGAAGGCACACGCATCTTCCCAGAATTCTGCTGGTGAGAACATCCCAGCCCACTGCACTGCAACCTCCAGGATTCACTCTTTTCTCCTTTTTGAATGTCAAGAGCACATATGCTCATCTTTTGTCTTTGAGCACAATTCTCCTCCTCTATAATTTATCAAAGATTAAAGACAGTGGCTTTGAAATCACATGTCAAGTTCCTCTAAAACCACAAGACATAATTCATCAGTCTCAGAGCCGGAGTTTAAAACAGCTGCTTCAGCTGGCTTTTCTGCCTCCACACCTGTCCTTAACTTCAATCTCCTCTTTGCAACATTGTCCTTACCCTTTCTAAGTGGAAGACCATTTTTTCCTCTCTGGCAAAGAAGGCAGTAAAATAGTAATTAGGCAGCACTGTCCTTACTTTGTTTTCAGCCCTGACATTAACTCATTTTGTCCAAGCAATGCCTGCCCTCAATCTTTGTATGCTCAACAGAGATAAATAGGATTCTTCTTAGAATTCTCATTCAAGGCATTAGAATTCCCACCTTGGGTCTTAAATAGAGACACACTTCTGGATTTAGCCCTCACCCTGTGTCATTTAGGAGACCCTGAGGGCCCTTTCATAAAAACCTAACCTCCAAGGCCACTGTTTTGGAACCCAGCCTGTCACTTCTCTTGCTGACAGCTGTCCCTCCTTTATCCCTTGTTGTTTCCCTTTTTAAGAGCCTGACTAAATAGTTCTTAGCCATAATCCTCAGCCCATACTTCAGTCCCCTTAGCTTTCATTCCTGAGGGCAGGGCTCATGAAATGACCCCTTCTATCACCTTGAAGGGAGACCCACCCGACCCCAGGAAGCATTTATATCCTGTAAGGTTAGCCCCCAGGCAATTGTCTTTAGGATCATCCGAATTTTTGAGATACTCTAACCTGATCAACGCCTGGTTCCCTGGCTTCTGCCTTACATGTACTCCCATTTCCTACTAATATTTTTTCCTTCTATTTTTGTATTATCCTCTTTTTATCTAGACCATAAGAGAGACTCACCCAATTTCTTCAACTAAAGTCCCCTTTTCCTCTTCAGTTGGATCAAAGCTTTTTTAAGACAAAAGCAATGTCGGGAATGACAATCTAGTGAAACTAATTATCTTTAGGAGGTGTGTAGAAATGTAGTGGAAATAATGAGACTTCTCTCCATATATTCTTTTTTATATGTTTTTTTAATTTTCGATCATTTAAATGTGTTACGTTTCAAAAATAATTTTAAACCAACAGCTAACTCTATATAAAATCATATAAAAAAAGCATATTTCAAGTAATTTTGAACACAGTACCCTGACTATATACCCTTAATGGGATACATTCTAAAGAAAAAAAGAACTACAAAGAAGCCTCAGATCTGACTTAGTGGGTTTGTTGTTTGTCGTATTTGTCGTGTAGTAATTCTAAAACTACTGTGTATATGTTTCTCAGGTAATATATTAGAAAATATATTGACATTGTTGAGAAACAAGTTCTCACTGGGAGAGAAAGGAAACATCAATATGGAGCATGAAAAGGAAAGGAAAACCCTGTGGTGTTGGATTTGAATTGGAAGTATCAAAGCGAATTCAAGATTTGTTTGTTTTTTTTTTTAAATATTTTCTAGCTCTGTCCCCTGAAAAGGCCTAGAACCAACTATAATCCAACAATAATGGGCACACTGAGTCGCTAGATCTTGATTTTTTAATACTGTTCTCCGTTAAAAGGAGACCAGGCAGGTCTCCTTCGAAAAATGACTGATTCAATTCTGCATCAAAGAAAATACAAGATAAGCTTAGAACAGTGGATTATACTAAAAATCAAGAAAGTGTTTAAATTCTAATGAAGACATGTCAAAGGAACACAGGAGCCAACTCAAAGGGGTTCCCAATGGCCAAATTTGGGACAACTCAAGCTTTAATATTTGTGATAAATTATGACACATTGGATTTATTTTTTAACTTCATGATGATATTCAAAAGGGTGATAAATTTTTTTAGAGAAGAAAGTCTGTTAATGAAGTAGAAGAAATGATAGAAATAGGAAAATTACCATTTAGTATATTACGATTTGGTAATCTACTCGGCTAAGGATTATCAGTGTACTTACTATCTTAACATTAGGTAAGAAGTTAATAAAGTATTCATACAATCAAAATATAACCCCTTAGATTGTTTTTTAGTTAAAAAGTTACAATGGAGAAATATGGTAGACACCACTTAACTAAACGGTTAACTTAGCATGACTAATAGCAGGACCAAGGATGAAAAATAGTTCCCAATGTGCTACGATGGGAATGCACCCCACCCATGCAGTGGTCTTACCAGAGTTCAACCTAAATTCAATCAGACCGTGAGACCTCCCCTACAATAGAAATGGCATGGATTCTTCGAAAATGTCAATGTCAAGAAAGACCAAAAATCAAAGGGAACTAGTCTAGATTCAAAGATAATAATAAGACATGCGATGCAGGACCCTTGATTGGCTGGAGAGGTTGGGGGAGAGGGCAATCAAGGATCCTGCATTCCTGGCAGGAACAAAGAATATTCTGGGATAAATAGGGGCAATTTGAAAATGGATAGTATATTAAATAATATTATTTCAATTTACGTTTCTTGGGTATAATATTATATTGTGGTTTTGTAGGAGAGTATCTTTAGGCAAAGCATGCTGAAATATTTAAGGGGAAATATTATGATGTCTACAAATTAACTCAATTCTGTTTAAAATATATACACACACATATGGAAAGAAAGAGATTGACATACATGGCAAATATGAGAGGCACTAGATGTTCATTGTATTCGTCTTTCAACTTATCTCTAGATTTGAACTTTTTCCAAAAGAAAAGTTTAAGTATGAAATGCCTGTGTCCTACCTCAGTCATTTAAATCAAAATCTCTAGTTCTTCAGAAGCATTTATTGTGGGGCCAGCACTGAGAACTCTGATCTACATTATTCATCATGGCGTCCTTCACCCCCGCCATCTGCCCCCAGTGTTCAAGGACTCTGGAAATAGGTCCCTTAAAGGTCACAGCGGCATCTGAGTCTCCAGCTGGCCTTTGCGGCTCTGACTCAGAAGCCCAGGCAGAGGAGAGAGTTTGTAGAAGCTTCTACTTCACACAGAAACCCTGATCACATGTAGGTCCTCCTGGTTCCTTCCACTGGAAGGCCTCTCCCTTCAAGGAGGTCCCTGTTCTGTGAGACACTACCTCATGCTGCCCCTCAGAGCTGCGTTTGAGAACCTCTAGGCTGAGGCTGTGTCTTCTACCCACTAATCTCACACAGCCTCCAGTGAGGGCCTTGCCTGACACACTTTCAGTAATCATGAGCTTGGTAAGCTCACTCATACTGCATCCACGACTCCCTTGGTGGGGGGAAGTGAAAAAGCACATGATCTTAAAGCAAGAACTTTATTTTCTCCAGAAAAGTCCAGAGGCAGAAGGTCAAAGAAGAAAAGAGAAAAAAGTAGAATGGAAGATTCTTCCACAAAGAACAGAGTCACAATCTCCCACACCGTGTTGGCCTTTTCTGGGTGCAGGCACTGCAGTAGTGCTCTACTGGTAATATCTCATGAAAGCCACCCAAAGGCCAGCCTCATGAAGTAGGTACTATTGTCACCCTCATTTTACACCACTCAGAATGAGGCCCAGAAAGATCGATTAACTTGCTGAGTATCACACAGTTTGAACACTAGCGATCTGGAACCAGTGCCCACAGTCTTAACCAGTGTACCTTACTGGCTATGGAGAGGACTTTAAAGAAAGGGAAGGAAAGCAAAAGCTAATATTTATCAAGCACCTGCTAAGATATTATCTTGTTGAATTCTCTCAGCAAACTCATGAAGTAGCTCTTATGTTCTTTTGAGGAAGCTGAGCAAATGGACTGTGAGATAAAGTGATTCAGTTCTGTCACATTACACAAGGCTAAAAGGTACCACCACCATTTGCATTGTGTTTTGTGTAAATGGCAAACAGTCTGTTAAAGGACCAGATACACCCTCGGAGTTGTGCAATGCAGGACCCAGAGTGACTTGCCCAGGGTTGGTCCCAGGATTTGAAACCAGTCTCTGGGACCTCACTCAATTTCCACTGCACTGCACTCTTCCCCTGAAAAGCCTGATGCCTCCCCACCCCAAGTGCTGTGTGTTGCCGGAAATCATTTGAAACCAGTCTCTGGGACCTCACTCAATTTCCGCTGCACTGCACTCTTCCCCTGAAAAGCCCTGCTGCCTCCCCACCCCAAGTGCTGTGTGTTGCCAGAAATCTCTGCTCGTATTAGAGCCTTCCTATGTGCAAAGAGAACTGTGCGTGCCCCCAGGGCGTATCAGAGGCCTGCTCTTATACACAGACCTCAGCTATTAAAAGGTGAAAACTTTGCCTTCTTGGGGGATAAGGGGGTGTGTGAGGAGGGATTGAGAAAGGAGAGGCAGAAAAGTCTGACACACACCTTCCACTCCCATCCAGTACACTGTGGCTAGGGGTACATAGCTAGGGTGACCATTTAGTCCCTATTGTCCCAGGACTTTCTCTATTTTAGCACTGAAAGTCCCACACCCTGAGAAACCTTCAGTCTCAGCAAATGGAGACAGTTGATGTTTTAGCTCGGGCTGCCATAAGAACATACCATAGACTGGGTGGTTTCAACAATAGGAATTTATTTCTCACAGTGTGGAGTCTAGGAAGTTCAAGATCAAGGTGCTGGCCAACTCAGTTTCTAATGAGAACTCTTTCTGGCTTGAAGAGGGCAGCCTTCTTGGTGTGTGCTCATGTGGCTTTTCCTTGGTGCATTCACACAGCAGGTGGGGAGAGGAGGGCACTCTGGCATCTCTTCTTATAAGGACATTAATCTTTTCATGACCCACCTTACCCTAATTACTTCCTGAAGATACTCACATTGAGAGTTAGGACTTCAACATCTGAGTTTTGTGGGGGACAGCCTTCAGGCCATAGCAGTTGAACATGCTACTTGCATCCAAGCTGCTCTGCTCACTACCTAGCCTTCAAAATGCCCAGGAGGAAAGGCTGTCTATTCCACTAGAATCCCCCTCCCCCAGCCACAGCAGCTAGTGAAAAACCTCTCACAGGAGCTGCTGGTCTTTGCCAGCTTCCAGGCCTAAAAAAAAGAAGCTCCAAGTGACCGGTGTCTGGCTTTCTTTTCCCAGATAGTGTCTACCAAAAGTGGGCTGGGCAGAGAGGGTGGTCTTCATAACTCCTAGTAGCTAAAGATGAGGCTCATCCATACACAAGGTCAAACTCAAATGCTTCTTCCGTAAACCTTCCTAGATGCCCAGTCTGGAGGTGGGGGAGAGGCAGGCAGACTGAGCACAGACCAGGGCTAGGATCTTGACTATCACACACAAGCTGTGTCGTCTCTCTGCTTCAGTTTCCTTATCTGTAAAATAAGGGTGGCATGTCCGCGTTTCTTTTGTCTCTGGGTCTCCTGCACACATAATTTATTCTCAGTCAAAATCTACTAAATCGAAATCAGTTAAAATGTCCTTCAGGATATAAGAAAGGCTAACGGGTACATGAAAATGTACTAAACATCACTAATCACTAGGGAAATGCAAATTAAACCACAATGATGTGTCACCTCACACCTGTTAGAATGGCCATCATGAAAAAGACAAGAGTAATAAATGCTAGCATGGATGTGGAGAAAATGGAACCTTTGTACACTGTCAGTGGGGATGTAAATTAGAACAGACAGTATGGAAAACAGTATGGAGATTCCTCAAAAAAATTAAAAATAGAACTACCATATGATCCAGCAATTCCACTTCTGGGAAAATATCTAAAGGAAATTTTAAAGCTAACTCAAAAAGCTATCTGCACCCTCATGTTCATAGCAGCATTATTTACGTAGCTAAGACATGGAATGACCCAAGTGTCCATTGGTAGATGAATGGATAAAGAAGATGTGACTACACACACACACACACACACACACACACACACACACACACACACTGGAATATCACTCAGCCATAAAAATGAAGAAATCCTACATTTTGTGACAACATGGATAGATCTTGAAATCATTATGCTAAGTGAAATAAGACAGACACAGACAAAGACAATTGCTGTATGATCTCACTTACATTTGGTACCTGGGCGTGGAAAGCAAAACTCATAGAAAAAGAGATCAGACTTGTGGTTATCAGAGGTGGAGGATGGGGGAAGAGAAATGAAGGAAGGTGCTCAAAAGGTACAAACTTCCAGTTAAAAGGGTACTTATAAATAAGTACTAAGGATGTGATATACAGCTTGATGACCAGAGCTAACACTGCTGAATGATACATAGGAAAGTTGTTAGGAGAGTAAATCCTAAGAATGCTCATCACAAGAAATTTTTTCCTTTTTTTCTCTTTTTTTTCTTTTGTTGTATCTATATAAGGTGATGGGTGTTAGCTGAACCTATTGTAATCATTTTACAACATATGTAAGTCAAACCATTATGATGTATGCCTTAAACTTACACAGTGACATATGTCAATCATTTGTCAGTAAAACTGGGGAAGAAATGTCTTTCTGTTTATCACTGGGGCCAGAGCAGAGGATTTTCCTACTTCTCAAGCCCTCACTCTAGGTTGCAGAGTGGTGGTGAGCCCACTATCCCCCCGAGAGTCCTTCTTTTTCAGGAACATCAGTGCACGTACCCTGTGAGGCTTTGATGGCTTTGCACAACAAGAGGGTCATGCAGGCATTCCAGGATTCCCAGTTAACCAAAGGAAAGGAAAGAAGAAAAAATATTCAGGAGCAGGGGAAGGACTTGGCTAAAATAGAGGAAAGAATTAAACTTATTGAACAACATAATAGCAAACACAATAACAACCATTTATTGAGCTCTGGTTTTGTGCCAAGCATTGGGTCAAATGTAGTACATGTATCAATATTGTCTTAGCTCAGCTCAGCTCAGCTCAGTCCGTCCTTGGCTCTCCTGTGAGAATGGCATTATAAAGCCCACTTTGAGTTCCAATGAGTAACTGTTCTGCCAGAGGTCACATCGTCAATAAGTTCCAAAGCTAGCTTTTTTCAACCACTATACAAAGCTTTCATCATTGATGGGAGGAGAGGATAGATGTAGGAATATTGGAAGATAGAGACAAAATCACCCTCAGCATTGTCATCTCCTTTCATGTCTTTTGCTCCATTGCCACCAGGCTGACCTAGGCATTCCCCTCTGCCCTTCCCGACATCACCTTTGCTGGCTGGTGGGATGTTCAGGCCAATGCGTGAAGGGTTGGGGCCAGCAGCTCTCTTTCTTAGCCATTGTTGCTACAGAGGCAGAGCCTTCCTGAACTAACTCTTGATCTTGTCAACAGCCCCTCAGCCAACCTTCTCACTGTGACAGCTGCTCACATAGTATGATTTAAGACACAGTGACATCACACACACACACACACACACGCACACACACGCACACACACGCACATGCACACGCGCACACACACACTATCTCAAAAAGATCTCCCTGACTGGCTTATCTTGGCACCTGAAATTCCACCAGGCTAAGGTCCACTGGAGACTTATGCAATTGTTATTGTTTATCAATATAAACACTGCACCTTTGAGAAGCTAGGATTTAAAAGGCGGGAACCGAGACAAAAGAGAGATCGGTTGTGCTGGTGGAGGAAAAGGAGATGGGATAAGCTAAGTCTCACCAGAGAAAAGGCAACCTAGGATAGCTGAGGAGGGGGAAGGGGAGAATGTCTCTTGAAAGGATGGAAACCAAGCAAGGGTAAGGGAAGGAGTCAGAAAGTTCATTCTCTGCTCTTCTAGGAATTGTTGTCTGGGATAGTGCTTGAGTGTGAAATCCAACAACCGGGACTCAAATCTCAGTGATGCCATTTGCTAATAAGGTGCTGTTGAGAAACACTGAATCCTATTATCTCCACTTTTGTATCCTTAAAATGGGGATAATGACAGAATGCGTCTTGTAAGGTTATCTGGACGCTTCAGCGAGATAACCCGTGTAAGGTGCTTAGCACACTTCCCAGCATTGAAGAAAAGCATGATATATGTTCAGTATAATTAATATTTATCTAAAGCCTGTGGCCTGTTTCCACCACCAGCATCTTCAGCTGTGAGCTTCCTTTGGCGTCTTTCAAGGATCGTAGAGTTCGTTGATGCTCTGGGTGTGAGTCACTTGTAAACACATACATTTGTGTCTTCTTTTGGAGAGAAAACATCTTCCCTTCTTCCAGCAGTAAAATAGCTAGTGACTTCCCTGGGTAGAGGAGAGGGTGGAATGCAAGAAGATAGAAGGTCTAGTTGTGCTAGGGAACAGAGCAAGAGGAACATGTCTCAATAGCACATCCCACTTTCCTTGAGCTTCGCAAATTTTCTGAGACGGCATGATGCAGAGGCAGGATCACTGGGGAAATGTAAATTGGTACAACCACTACATAGAGCAAAGTGCTAAGAATTCTCAGATTTTCAAATGCACATTCCCCTTTGACCCCAAATTTTACTTCTGTGATTTTTTTTTTAATATGCTCAGGTACATGCAGAATGATGTAAGTGCAAGATGCACTGCAGGATTATTTACATGGAAGAGATTGGAAACAATCTAAATATTCATTAATGTGTTCAATAAATTGTGGTCCATCCATACAATGGAATATTATGCAATTGTAGAAAAATATTTTAAAATTTCTATAAATTGAAAAGATCTCAAGATCCATTGTTAAGTGAAAAAAGCAGAGTGCAGAACAATGTGGGAAAAGTGAGAAAAAGTAATATACTCCCATATCTAGTTACTATGCTTAGAATAACTGGAAGAAAACTCAAGAAATGATAATACTGTCTCTAAGGAAGAGAACCAAGAGGCCAAAAGACCAGATAGTCACTGACTTGTCTTTTGTACATTTTGAATTTTAAAATATTGAAAATACATAGACTTTTAAGAACACAGACCTTAGATCAAAACCCATATCTTCCTGTTGTGTGATGTTGGGTGAGTCACTTTAATCTCTTTGAGCCTTGGTTTTCCGTATATAAAAGATGAAAATAATAGCTATTTCTCAGAGTTCTTAGGAGCATTCACTGAAACTGCGTTAAAAAAAAAGTATTCCATGTGGAAGTGGCGATAGCAAAGAAAGTTTTCAGTATATGTAAGAAGAATCTGAATTTATTTGGTTTTTTGCTCTTTTGTTTAGTTATAATTTTTATCAAATTTATTGGGGTAACATTAATTAATAACGTTATATAAATTTCAGGTGTATGACTTTATAATAAATCTGTATACTCTATTATGTGCTCCCCGCTTGAAGTCTAGTCTCCTTCTATCATCTTGTGCTTGACCCCCTTTACCCTCTCCATCCTCCACCACTCCTTCCCCTCTGGTAAACCCATTCTGATGTCTATAAGATGCATCCAAATTTATTTTTTCCTATGTGCCTAGGAGAACATTGCAGGGTGAGGTTAGTAACTGACAGTATGTAGAATAAAAGAGAAATAAAAGTAAGAAGTATCTACCCACAAATAGCAGAAGACAGTAGGTCCCTTCATGCATATGTGCTGTTTGTAATGGGCAGTCCCCACATCACAGATCATTGAATTCTCACTAAGGATCCTGTGACATGAACAAAACAAAGACTCATAGCACCATTTTATATATGGCACTATTCGAGGGAACTGCAGTGGGGTTTTGTGTTATTAATCAAGCAGACATGAATGGAGAAGTGGCATATCAAAGTATAGAGTGCATTGGTTCTGGGGAGAAAACAGAACAAGTTCTAGTTAGTCATTTAATCATACTGATAGTTTCTGTATCCACAAAATGGAGATCATCATAATACCTATTTCGTAAGATGTTGTATGAATTAGAGCTTCAGGCACTCTGACAAGAACATAGTAGGGGCTCAGCCAATGAAAGCTATCATCATTTGTGAGGGATTATTATTTGGAGGGTTGGTATGCATGAGTGCCCAAAAGTGCCTTAACAACTCAAATAAAGAATCTTTGGCTTCAAAGAGCTCACAGCCTAATGAGAGATGTTAATGTGAGTATATAATCTCTCTTCAACCAAGTTTTCCCTAATAAAATCCTCATTAGCACAAGTGTATTTCTGTATATAATGGTTTCATATGTACAATGGCAATTGCTTCCTTTGGCCATGATTAAAAGATAAGGAGGTAGGAGGAAGGAAAGGGGAAAGGTGACAAGGCAGATGCAAAACAAGAGAGGTTTTTCAAAGATAAAGAAAGATGGAAGAGAGTCAAATGGGGCCTTTGAGAAACTTTTCCTTGGCATCTGTCAGGAGGGGGCATAATGGGACATGTGTCAGCAAGGCTGATGTCAGGGACCTTGCCATGCAGTTATCACAGGCAAGTGTTAAGGAGGGGAGCTGAGAAGTATAATCCCAGTGTGCTGAGTACATCACATGCAGGTTCTCCTACATTTTTTTTCTTTCTTAACTATCCCAGAAGCGGAGTCAACAACCCTGAGATGTAAAGTCAAAAGGCACTGACACCAGGATACTGATAACAGCAGAACATAGTATATGTACTGCTGGGAAGAATCTCATTCAGTCTTCAAGACAACCCAGGGAGCAGGTAATATTTGTATTATCCCCATTCTAGATGGGGAAACAGGTTCAGAAAGCTTAAGTTTCATTCCTGTCTAACGTTATACAGCTATCGCATGAAGAAGCCAGAATTCGAAACCAGATCTGCCTGTTGACAAAGCTCACATGCTCTTCCTCACTGCACTGTAGGTTTTTAACATATGTGTTGCTACTATGAAGCAAAAGATGTTGAGATGTGGTGATGGCCGTGTTATAGGAATCTATAAATGTGATAAAATATCATAGAATTATGCACGAAGACATACTAAACAATGAGTACTTGCAAAAACTGATGAAATTCGAGTAAGGTCTGTGGTCTAGTTGATTGTACTGTGCCAATGCTCATTCTCTGGTTTCAATGAGGCACTATAGTTAGTAAGATACTACCGCTGGGGGCTGTGGATGATGAGGCTGTCAGAGCTCTCTGACTTCTTATGCAACTTCTTATGAGTCTACAGTTTCTTCAAAGTAAAAAACTAAACAAAAAAATTTTAAAGACATATAGAAACATCCTGTGGAAAATATAAGGCCAGCATGGGAGTGGAGAAATTCTTAGTAGTTCCTAATAAGTAAAGAACAACACAAAAACATGAATAGTGCCGTAAGAGCCTTCGTTTCAAACACAAGAAGTATAAAATATCATAGATGCCCCCTCACTTTGTAGATGTTTTTATTTTAGGGTAACTTTATTTCAGGGTAACCCAACTTTTCCAGCCTTACCTGTCTACAGAGAGGCTCACGATTACTGATGTCACTCACGTTTCACCAGTTTTTGCCCCTATTCACTATTACAGAGCTCCTACTTCACCCCAAATCTCACCCAGTTATTACTGGGGACCTCTGGAGGTTTCTCACACAAGCCCACTGGTAGTCTACTGTATTCTGTGCCTTACTCTCATCCCATCTATGGATGCCCTCTGTTGTCAGATACTCCAGGGTGTTGCCTCACTGGGGTCCTTCTACCAGGGGCAAAGGTCACTAAGGAGTGAATTCAAGAAGCTACCTCCTGATGTCAGAAAGCCTAAGAAAGTCCACTGGACTCCTCTGGCCTGGAGCCTTGCAAAGTTCCATGCAGTTAGGAGGGCAGACGCCCACCCCAGTGCCCTGCACTAGAGCAGGGCAGCCATGTCCAATAGAGCCCCTGTGAAAACCGATCCTGAATTCTCCACTCAGACTTAGCGATGAATACAAAGTTCTGATACACAAGTAAGGCACAGTAAGGGCTAATATTTACTGAGAATTTACTATGTGCCAGTCTCCATGCAAAGCAGTTCATGTGTGTAAATTCTGACAGGTAGGTAGTCTGCTGTCACAAAGAGACCCAACAATAACCCAGTGGCTTAAAGAAGTTAGAGGTTTCTTTCTCATGTAACATCTGAGGGAGCCTTCCTGGTCAGCAGATAGCTCTGCTTCAGGTAGAGAGTCAGTGACCCAGGCTCTCATCAGCTTGTTTCTCTGCCATCTCCTAAAACGTGGTCTTCATTCTCACGGTGTAAGCTGGGTCACTGGCATGTCTGTTTTCAGTCAATGGGAAGGAGAAAGGGAGTATGGAGGAAGCATGCTGATTATCCTAAGGCACTGGGCCTAGAAGTCTCACACCACTCACATTCTGTTGGTGAGAACTTCATTACATGGCCTAGCCTAACTGCAGCGAGACTGGGAAATGTGTTCCCCATACAATTCTGTTACAATGACGAAGAGAGAAATGTGTTCTTGTGGACAGCTGTCAGCCTCCACTCAGTCACACCCAAAGATGATGATAAGGATAAATGCTTGCCCTAGATAATAGCAATCTTCTCTGACAAACTAATTTTAACTATCGAAGTAGAGCTGGATCCCCTTCAGATAAAATGTGTGTTTTGCCTGTTTTATTAACAGGGATCTAATGAAGGTGCAAGACTTTGCTCTAACAGGGGTGTGGGCTTGGGCAGACATTTTAAGTGGCATCACTGTCCAGGTTTTAGGAAAAGGAAGCTTGAATTTGAGTCTAGAGCCTTCGCTTAGGAAAATCACTGAACCTCTCAGCCCTGAGTTCTCTGCAAAAGAGAATCTAAGAAGATAATGAAGGTGGCATGGCCTATTAAGCTGAGAAGTGTTGTCAATTGGCGGGTATTATTTTTGGTCTGAGGGGATCTGCACATCCTACCACCGAAGTTGCCTCTTGGGAAGGCCACAGGTGGCACTGACCAAGATCTGGGTTTAAGATGAACAGGTGAACCAGAAGGAGCTTGGCAGGAGCATGTGCGCACTGCTCAGCCAGTTGGGCAGCTAATCATTTATCCGCGTGGATGACTTGATTTCTGATTGAGTTAACAAGTACTTATTGAACAGTTTCCTGAAGGCCTGCTATAAATTGGATACTACACAGGAACCCTATAAATTTTTACAACCCTGCATTCTTCAAATATTCAGGTAATATAAAAGATAACTGAGGAGGAAGGAGAGAGGAGAAGCCATTGGCGAGGTGGGTGGGAAGAGAAGGAGAGAGGTTCGTTGTCCTTATTTCCAAGCTCCAAAGAGTGTGTTTGCCAATGAGAACAAACCAACTCACTGTGCAAATTACTAATGTATAATGTGGCCTAGCCTGAGCTAATGTTCATTACAACAACTCACATTTGCTGAGTGCTTATGAAGTGCCAAACACTATGCTAAGTGTTTTATACACATAATCTGATTTAACTCTAACAATTCTGAATACTGGCACCAACTATTGTTAGCCCCACTTTACAGAGGCAAAAACGGAGACAGACCGATGTGGAACAACTCATTCAAGGTCACACTAGTAAATGGCAGACTTGGATTTGAAATCCAGCCCTCTCTGTTTGCAGACACTGTTTCTTTAACCACTGTGCCTGACTAACACCTATTGGCCATAGGCCTCAGTCTCATTTGTGAAATGGGGTCACTGCATCTGTCCCTGTTTGCCTTATAGGGTTGTTGTGAGGACCTACTGAGAAATGGTTGCCAAGGAGTACTATGAACTTACAAAACCTTATGAAAAAGGATTAAATAATATTGCTCCAAGCTTTCCTAAGATGATCATACTTTAGGCAGCTGGAGAACAAAACTGTTAGGAGTAGCCAAGGTTAAAATAAGCCTTTTTTGTTTAGAAACTTCAGAGGAAGAATGTTGACTTGTCTGGCAGAAAACAGTTCCATACCCAGAGGTTACGGCTGCTTTTATCTCTGACACTCCATCACAACATCTAGAATCAACGATGCAGCTGTCAGGCTGTGAAGAATCTCAGAAGTTCTATGAGAGCCTCATGGGCAGAGGAACTGAGACCCCTAGCCGGTAACCAGCACCAACCTGCCAGCCACGTGAATAGGTCACTATGGAAGTCGATCCTCCAGTCTCAGTCAAACCTTCAGGTGCTGCAACCACAAGAGAGACCCTGAACCAAAAACTACACTGACCCATAGAAACTGAGTTAATAAATGGCTTATTGTTGTTTTAAGCCACTAAGTTCGGGGATAATTTGTTACACAGCAGTAGATAACTACTAATACAGAGTCTAGACTATTTCATGGCTTATAAGGTTAAGAGGTATTATACTGGGCTAAGCAAAACAAACCAATTCTGGCTAACATAAGCTAAAAAGGAATTTTCTGGGAGGGGCCCCTGGCATCTCCATGGCTCTGAAGAGCCACTAACACATCCTGTCTTACTTAGTTCAGACTGCTATAATAGAATACCATAGACTTGGTAGCTTAACAAGAAACATTGAATTCTCACAATTCTAGAGCCTAGGGAGTCCAAAATAAAGGTGCCAGCAATCTGGTGTCAAGTGAGAGCTCTCTCCCTGGTTTCATACAGGCTTCTTGTTGTATCCTCATGTGACTGAGAGCAGAGCAGAGAGAGGGGAAGCAAAAGCTCTCATGCCTCTTCTTATAAGGATACTACTCCCATTCATGACCTCATTCATGACTTAATTACCCAAAGGCCCCGTTTTCTAATGCCATCATATTAAGGGTTCAGATTTTAAAATATGAATTTTAAGGGGCAACAAACATTCAGTCCATAGCACTATCTACTATTTACTATCTCAGGATTCAATGTCTAGAATGACAATGGCATGGGTCATGTCCCAGCCCTGTGGCTACACCAAGGGCAGAAGAGAAAGGATCTGCCTCTTTGGCATTATCTCCCTCTAAAGACTACTCCCAGTTGGGGGGAAAATGATTCCTGAAAGGAAATTGGGGTGCTGTTAAAGAGGGGGACAGGATGTTCTGTAGTGGAAATCAATAAATGTCCAGCTTAGGGGTTGCTGCGTAGTGTTACAAGAGGAAGACCTCAAATGTCATTGAGCCAAACAATGTGCAGACAGTAGGCTGAGTGTTTTACATTCATGGCCTTATTAATTCTCACAACAGTCTTTCGAGGAGGGCATTATCATCCCCATCATCCAGACACGGAGATGGAACCTCAGACACATTAAGTAACTTGCCCAAGTCTTCACGGAAAATGATGGAGCTGTTTTTTAAGTTCAAGTCTGTGGGGTTCCAGAGTCCTTACTTTGACCCATATTACCAGGCTTCCAAGACTGGGCTTCAAGGAAATGGAACCACATTCTGCTTTGATGAAATCAACTAAATCTAAAAAGAGTTCATTAAAGGAAAGAGACAAAAGCTAAAGTAAGGGGGTGGCCTGATCTGTTCCCAGCGGGGAAGTTACCAGAGTGATATCTGACCAGCTCAGCCCAGAAAGAAGGGGGTAGTCACAGGCAGAAAGAACAGTACACACACAAAGAAATCTCCAGAAATGGGAGCTTCCCAGGGACTCAGCGCGCGTACACTGAAAGTTGTCCACTTCTGCCACCTAGCCACGGAAGGCCTCTTCAGCTCCAGTTCAAGAGCCCAACTCTGGGGAAGCCCATGGGTGGGTATACAATGGGCACAAGCAATAATGAAGGTTTTCCTGGTAGATCTCTGAGATGACTGATGTCACTGGGTCTCCTCTGACACACGTTCTCCTCATGTTTTTCTGGTATTTCTAGCGGCAGGATAGCTGATTCCTCCCCGGATCAGGTGTTAGACTCTTCTCCATCCTCATCTCTACTCTCTGCTCCGCTAAGAAATGTTTCTAAAATCCCATTTTCACCCACTTCAGCATTTCCTAAATATTAGTAATTTTCTTATTGCATTTTTCCTCGTTTATTTGGAAAACAAATCTACTCTCACCTGAAGTTTGCTAGCTAATATAAAGCATATTTCTGTCCTCGGGCTAATGTCTTTATGACATTATGATACTAACCAGCTAGTATTGACGTGAGCTTTCTGTTGGCCAGGACCTGTAATATGTCCCCCAACAAGAAACTAGCATAGGCTAGAATTAAGACAGCATGAGAAAGATTACCTGAAGGTAAGAAAATAAATGAGAGAACATCATGATTCTAAGCACATAATAAGTAGTCAAATATATGCTGAGCAGATGAATAAACATACCTTTAAAAAGGATGAGTAAGGATGGCAGTTTTCATAAAAGAGATTTCTCAGGCTTTTGTATTTCAAAGACCAATAATTTTTTTTGTTTTGTTTTTAATTTGGGAAGGGGAAATCAATATAGGATTAATTATCTTTTTATTTTTCCAAGTAAAGACATTTTAATAAAACTATCATCTCTATTACTATCCTTTCATAAGATAATAGACCACTTGACACCAACAAAGAAGGGAAAGTATGATCACAGAATAAGAGACAGTCTTTCCAAAGAAAGAATCATGGGCACATTGGATAGGGGTCTTAGTTGTATATTACAGAATGCCTCTCTAGCTAGTTTAAGCACAGAACAACACATTACCAAGTCTACATAGTCCACAGAATCATTGGAAGGGCTGAAGGAACAGACTCTGAGGAGAACTTCTCCAAACCACAGCACAGAAAAAGGCCACCAAAGAAGCTGCCAAGTCGGGAAGATGCTGCCATAGCCGCTGGCTACTGGACCAGTCAAAAGCCTCAAAATAACCACCAGCCTCATGCCCTGTTTAGCTCTCCACACTATTTAATACCAAAGCAAGGTCCTACATGAGTTCAGCTTATTGGCAGAACCAATCTAGATCTCCATCTGCCCAGGAATCTGGAAAATGTAGGTTGACTTTTTAGCTTCTGCAGTACAAGAAGTCACATGAGGCTGGAGAAGGCATTGAGTAAATCAGTTAATTACTGTTGGTGAGCTTTTTCTACATTTTCATGAAACATGTTGAGGTCTGATCCTGGACTGTGGAATCAGAGGGATGTTTTGAGGGATGTGTACAGTCATACTTTATTGAGAAGATTCTGAAGATCAGGGAATAACACCAATACCTGCTGTAGGCATGATTCTTCTTGTGAAGAGTTTGCTCTCTGAGGCCACAGCATTAACTACATCCTGGCCGTAGTGGAAATCTGTCCTATTTGTGGTTGTCCATCAACTTTTGAGTAGATTTTCGCATATTTGGGAATATTTTCATGTAATGAGTCCCACTTCCCCAATATTAAAGTCAGAATTCAAATTTCCAGACTCCTTTGCAGCTAGGATTCAGCATGTAATCTGGGCTCTGACAAGCTGATGCCCACACTTGAGGTGGTTCCAGAAAAAGATAGCATGAAGAAGCAGGCAGTGCCTTATACAGAGCTTCCATTTTTGCTGATGTGGATGGCAGCAGAGGCCTCAGCTTTCAGATGGGTGGTAAGGTCTGGTTCCCAACTTGGAAATGGCAGCAATGGGGCAGGAGCGGCCGCAGTAAAGCTGAGTTCCTGAGATCTAGTTCTCAGCAGCAGCAACCATAAATATACCAGTACCCCCCTGCCCACAACTCTGGGCTGGTTCTACAGCACACTTTAATTAGGTCACATTACTGGAAACTTTACCTCAGTTTTAATTCTCAGCCCTCTAAATGTTTATCCTTCAGGATAAAATCCCCTGTCTGCACATTACTGGAAACTTTACCTCAGTTTTAATTCTCATCCCTCTAAATTATCCTTCAGGATAAAATCCCCTGTCTGTCTCAACCGGCCAGAGTGAATTCTATTGTCGGGAACCAAAACCCACCTAATGTGCTGGGTGAGCCAAGAACATCTGACTCTGAATCCATGGCCTCTCCACTACCCTGCAGTATGAACCATTCCTGCAGCAGAGTGAATCTGACTGGACCTCATCCATTTCCTTTTTGAGAGAGGTGTAGAAAAGGATAGAAAAGAAATGCCCTTCTCTCTGGTTGCCACCATTCCAGGAGCTCCTACAAAACAAGAATGCTTTTCTTCACCGAATTTTTATCACCAACACTTTGTGCAGGATGGATATTCAGCAAATATTTGGTGAACGAATGACCGAGTACACTATAAAGTTATGCCCAGGTGGATCCATAATCCATACCTACACTGTTCATTACAGTACCTACTAGCCACATATAGCTACTGAGCACTTGAAATGTGGCTAGTACAACTGAGGAACTGCATTTTTATTTAATTTTATTGCAATTGATTTAAATTTTAAAATTTAGTCTGATCTCAGAGGCTAAGCAGGGTCGAGCCTGGTTAGTTCTTGGATGGGAGACCACCTAGAAATACCAGGTGCTATAGGCAATTTAAAAAAATTTTTTCTCTAATTTATACCTAATTTCATATTTGAAAAACTTTTAGTTTGTGTATGTAAATGTACTTTTCTTCTGTAAATTTTATGAAAGCTAAATACAGATCAAATATTTCCAATGAAAATTTAGCACATTTTTGACACAAAACAAGATGTGCTATAATTGTAAAATACACACCAAATTTCAATACTTTGTGAGAAAAAGAATATAAAATATGTCATTAATAATTTTTATATTGGTCACATGTGGAATCATAATATTCTGGATATTAGGTTAAACAATATATGTTAAAACTGACTTCACTAGGTTTTTTTTTATACTTTTAGATGTTACTACTAGAAAATATAAAATTAAATATGCAGCTTTCATTGTTTTTCTGTTGGCAAGCATGGATCTGGACACTGGCATGAATGTCTCTCAGCCGGCAAACGGGGTACCGAGGACACATGTGACCTCTGAGCACTGGAGCCTCTAAACATACAGACCAAGGCTGAATATCTCCTGCGTATTCCCCTCTAAGCTCTAAACCCAACAGGAAGTTTAGTCATGGGCCTCTACAACATGTGTTAAGAGCAGAAGTCACAAATTTGGAGTTTTTAGGGACCAGGCAGATAACCTACCATGGAAAAACTCTAGAGGTAAGGCCAGAGCAGTGACCAAATTTTCTATTTAAAGGCCATATGCAAAGAATAAATTCCCAAATGACTGTCCCCTGGGTCACCAGTGTGCCATCTCTGCCTAGGCCCATGGAATCAAAAGGCCCTTGGAGTGCCTGGAACGTGGTTGTTTCATTCCAAGGGTAAAGACACTGAAGCCAGAGATGAGAGCTGTGTTAATTAGCGCTAGAGTCAGGCTGAGCACTAAGTCTCCTAACGCCCACAGAACACACCATCTCTCAGCTTTAGGTGCCCACAAATACATGCCAAATGGGCTTGATTTAAGAAACGCAGGATGCACTCTACAAGGATCAGGCAGCCTGCCACCTACCCCAAGATTTCCAAGCCTCCCCTTCCTAGCACTACAAGCCCATTCTGAGGAATTACGGCAGGGATCCAGAAGGCATTCATCCCATCACAGAAACCCTTGTGGTTTCTATCCACAATTCCAGAAGATGTGAAACTTAAATTGTTCCAGGGTAGGGAGGAACACAAAATAAAGATGCCTTTGGCTGGCATGGAAAGCAAGGAAGAGCTGATGAGAGAAAGAAGGAAAACCATGCTGGGACTCCAGGGGAGAAAGATGCTCCTGGCAGACCAATCCTGAGCCAAGTGCAGGGAAAGGAGGCCAAGGCACCAATCTGGAGTGTCTGCCAGTGCCGGGTGGGGTGGGAGCAGTAACTGGAAGGGTGGGAGAGGATGGATGGAGCTGAGGAAAGAGGGAGGGTTGAAAGGCCCAACTTGCTCCTAGTAGAAAGAGAAGCGAACCTCCCTGATTCACCATGCTGGACCCAGACTGGAAGCATGAAAGTTGCTTCCAAAATGCCTCTTCCAACCTATCCCCATCAGTACAATGTTACCAAATAAAACCATTCATACCGACAACCAAATTTATCAATCAGCATAATACAGTTAGTAACAAAGAAAAGCAATTTTCACATTTTATTATACAACAATGTTCATCATAGGAAAAGGCTTAATGTTTTTAATTAAATACAGAAGCAAATTATTTAGTGTTTTCAGAGAGATTGTTCACCTGCCCTTGAAAAAACTAACACCTGTTTGCAAACAAAAGAATTGCTAGAGTTGAATCAAACCATTTGCTCTCTTTTCAGGACCCAGCTATTAATCTCTTCTCTACACAGTATCTAACACATAGTAGGAGCTAAACAAATATTTCTTGACTGATTGGGGTGTTCTTTAATCCCTATCCTATATTTCCTGACCCTAAACTGGATCTTGATTTATAGGGTAAAATCCCCACCCATCCATTCCTAGGGTAGCTCAGTGTCTTTCAATAGCCTTTGATACATAACATTGGTTTAGAGACACCTGCCTGAGGGGAATGACTGAGGGTTTCAGAGAAAGAAACACACAAATGCAGGCACAGTATGAGGTAGAGACAAAACCATGCTAAAATGTAGAGTAACAAAGAGACAGATTCAGGGATGGAAGATTGCAGGAGATAGTGACAGCCAAATGAAGTCAGAGGGACTTAAAACTCACAGTTTAAGATAAAGAGATAAAAAAAGGTTGGGCAAAAATGGTTTCTTTTCAGCTCTGATGTTTTATAGCAGACTTTATGGCAGAGAAAGGAAGACAAAGGCAAGGAGAATAAAGAGACAAAGGAAGGCAAAGGAGACAGGTAGACAGCCAGGTACGACTGCCCATCTTTAGATCTGGCCTTGAACCCTTGTGCTATCCTCGCCTCACACCCCGCAAACCGGGCTCCTTATTGCCTCAGCGCTCCATACTCACTCTTGGCTCCTACCACGGCTCCAACCAACCATCTCCCTCTACCCTCATCTAAAGATCTCTGAACCAGTCTTTGCGTGTCCAAATCCTCCCTCCAACATCCTCCATGAAGCTTTCTCACAGCTCCAGCCCATACTCAGCTCCCTCTCTCCTCAATTCCTAAAGCAGTACAGTTCATACCACACCCACATCCCCTAACCACAGGATATGTGTTGTTTTAGAGTTGGTCCTCAGCTCATCTGAGCATATCTTGACTCCCACAGGAGAACTGTGGGTTTGTCAAGCCTCCAAATTCTCTCATATGTTCCAGGATTCCCCATGATACCCAGTCCAATACTAGTTATCACTAAGTGCTCAGTGAATACCTGTGTACTGACCAGTCCCTAAGGAGCGCCAACAGGGCAACCTCACAGTCCATTGGTAAATAGCGTTCTGCAGTTTGGCCACGCTGGTCCATCTCCTGGGCTCCTGCGCCCCCTGCTGTCCAGGAGGGGATCTGCAGGAGGACAAAGCAGGTCGCAAAGGTGGTCCTGACCCAAGGAGGCTGACAGTGGCACTCCAGCCTCGCGGTGGCCCCAGGCACCTTCCAAGGGTTCTGATAAAGTTGGTGGGCGCAGCAAGAAACAGCTTCTATGTTCTTCCTAGGTGTCTGGGCACACCCCACGGCCTCCCAGTGCCCAGAGTGCTGCCGACCGCACCCCATCTTGCCCTACCCGAACGGGGCGCTCAGAGCTTCTCGTCCAGCTCCAGCTCCAGCTCCAGGCCCCGGTTCTCCCAGGAGCCCCCACGTACTACCGGGCCTGGGCTGCCGCCGTGCGACCCGCTCAGGTAGTTCTGGATGACGGAGGCGCAGTCCAACCGCTCCATGAGGGTCATGAGGTAGTGCAGCTCCTGCAGACTGCCATTCTGCTCTTCAAACAGCTCCAGAATGGCTGCAGCAGGGCTGCGCTGGCACGACAGGAATCTGGCCAGGAGCGGGTGGGAGAAGAGGAGAGGAGAGAGGGACACTGCAGTGAGATCCGCCCCACGACCCCGGGGCCCCAAGCTCTGGTCTGTATTCTGCTGCTGCCTGCCTTCCAGGGGACTCATACCTATGAGGGCCCAGGATTTTGAAATCCGAGATTTCGCTGGCTCAAAGACAATTCCTCTCTAAGCCTCAGTTTCCTCTTCTTCCACCCAAGGCTTGGATGAGAGGACCTCTAAGGTTGCTGCCAGCCCTGATGTTCTGTAATTGCCCTCTTTACCTTCCCTACCCTAAACACACTCTCTCCACCTCCTCCTTGTCTCCAGGACACAACGTTCTACCCACTACTGGGCAAATAGTTGTTCTAAACCATGGCTTTTAGCAAGACCCTCTCCTGCTCGAAAACTTTCCAGTCTCTTTTGCCTACTAACCAAGCCCACACCCCTGACTTTCTGGCTCATCTACTACTTGGCCTCGCTCTGTTTTTTCTAACCTTTTCTACCAGCTCTCATCTTGAACCTTACTTTTCAAGGCCTATCCCTTTCCGGCTTTGTATATGCCCCGCCCACAACCACCTCGGTTACTCCTCCCATACAGAAAGGCTGGTCCGCCTTCCCCACCTCCCTGTAGCCCTTTCTAATTTCCATCTCCCAGGGGAAGGAGACCATTCTGCACGCCTCAGTTCCGACTTCTGATCATAACTTCCACATGTCTTCGTTATTCTTGCTTTTCTGTCTCTGTTTGTTTTCAACTTACTCTGCAATAGTGGATACATACAGTATGGCTCAAGGAACATCCGCCTTTATTCTGTTAAGCATTCTGTATCCTTTACTAGAGTGTGAGCTCCTAGGAGCTAGGACCATTCATCCTGTGTCCCTAAGCTTAGCATAGTTTTCCAAGACATAGTAGGTATTGATAAATGTTTAATAAATGGGTGATTTTAAAATCCACCCTGCTTCCAGCTGGGTGCAGCTCTAGTCCCATCTTCTGGGTGAAGTCTTCCCTGACCACTGTACTTATAGACACGGTTCTGCGGCTAAGCTCAGACTTATTCTTCTACTGATTTCTCTCGACAGAGACCATGGTTACATCGTCCCCATTATGGCTAACATTTATTGAATTAACATCTGCCAGTTGCTCAGAGACGTGCTTTATACGCATTATCTTATAGTCTGTCATTCTACCCCTCAGGGCACAGCTTGTCAAGCATTCAATATATACCAAATGACTTACATGTTAACTGATACATTTTTAAGTATTTATTGAATACCTACTAAGAACCAGGCATCATTCTCGGTACTGAGAATACAGTGATAAATAGAAAGAGCTGCCCTTTTATGAGGAATAAGGTGGGAAAAGCCATTCTCTGCCTTTTAAGTTGCTTCCTTATCTAGGGTCCTGAGATCCCCCCTCCTCTCCCATTCGCAGACATCGCCCCTCTTACCGGATCTTCATGCCACAGAGCCCCAGGTGGGAGGCCAGTCGACGCCAGTCATTGCCAGTGATGCTGCTTGGCTCCAGCAACATTTGCAGCTGCTCAAAGAGCTCAGGGGGCAGCCTGAGGCCAGGGGGAAGGGTGTTCTCAGAGGGGAGGATCAAAGACACCCAGTCTGGATCCACACACACCCCTCCCCCCAAATGCTATACTTGCCCAGTAGGCACTGGGCAGGAATCCCGAACACCCCCCAGGAGGCAGCCCAAGCAACTGTCACCTCACCTATTGCATGGGGGCGGCTGGGAGACAGGGGGCGGCGCTGCCCAAGCTTCTTCCTCTGATGCCTGGAATCTGAGGATTTCCATGTACTTGGTCTCCAAGCCCTGGGCCAATAGAGGAGCCAGGAACACACTTAGGGATCATAAGCCATCCCCTGGGCGAGAAGCTGGGGAACCTATCTTCATTCTTCACGTCTTTCCTTAAGTCTGTTACCCAAAGCCACTTTACCAGGAGACTCAGCCTCACTCCACCCTGGACCCTCCACCCTCTGCTTTGCTGCTCCCCAAAACCTTCAGCCTTCAGTTTGCCTACTGAGATCTTTGGGACCTGGGACATGAAAATCAAACAGCGTGTATATTAAGACACCAGAAGTTTGGGGCTGGGGGAAGGTCATCCAAAAACAGAGACACTGAACTCAGGCATACATGTCCCCTTCCCTTCATTCCTCCTTTCTTTGGTTCCTCCTCCCCAAGTGACACCCATGAGGGGTGTCTGCCTACTCTCCACTAAGATGCCACATGGTTCCCTAAAGACTCTCAACCCTGATTCCTTCGTATCTTGCCTTGGGAGAGTGTGATATCTAACTCCCATCCCACCTTCTAAAGACCCCCTTCGTGGTCAATCTCCACATCGAAAATAGGCAACATCATCATTCGGATGTAGATAATCGGCCTAGAAAGAAATCACTTCTCTTTGATGCCCAAGTTCCTCTGGGTGGAGAGAAGGGGTTAATGTAAGGTTTGGTTCTTTTATCCTCCTACTGAATTCATCCATGGATAGACAAGAGAGAGTCAGGGATGAAAAGTAACTTGGAGGCCAAGTGCCATCTTCACCTGATTGATTATCTAATTAGAGCCATACTTACTGGGCTCCAGACCCCTCTCGCACTTTGCCCAGGAGTTCCCCCAGGCCCTTCCCTTCCTCTGCCCCTCAGCTCCAACTCACATCCTGGAAGGTGTGCATGGTGACAATGATCTCATTGGTTAGTGCTGAGCAGTCCTCGTTCTCATTGGCTACAAAAAGGAGAGGACAAGGCAGGTGAGAAAGGACAAGGCCTGGCATAAGAGAGCAGGAGAAGTGAAAAGGACTCTACAGTGAGGCTTTGGAAATCTGCAGAAGCTGGGCAGCATGCACCATCTTTCTCTCTGCAAAGATCTGTTGTGGTTCCTCGCCTTTGAAAAGTCTGTATGCACGGCTGAATGAGGAGCTACAGAGCTCCAAGGTGACGAGGTGGGGAGAGGAGAGGAGAGGGCAGGAGGTGGACTTGGGCTCTTGGACTACCTGCTTTTCTCCGGAAGCAGAAGGAGCGGAAGGGGCACTTTCCATGCCAGATGTGGAGATGGGGAACCAGCTGACAACTGCTGTCATCCACATTCTCCCAACCTGGAAAGAAGACAGATAGCGGAGGCCCTCAGAGAGCAGGGCTTCCGCAAGTGTTTAAGAAAGGCTGTTCTGTGGCAGGTACCATATAGGGTACTGTGGTGAGGGACAATGAGGGAGCAAAGTCTGGATGGTGTCTCAAGTGAATGAAAGTTCCCAAAGTAGTTTTCCTCCTACCACAATACACTCCTACATACACATATGCCCTCTCACCCTTGCACCCTCCCCTCCAATCTTCACCCTCCTATCCACCACCCCCAAGAGCAGCCATGAGTGTGTGCCCAGTCCACACCCACACAAGCACCCTGGGCCCCATGGAAAATTCCCACAGTCCATGCCATGAAGGAAAGAGGGTCCAAGCACAGAAGTGTGAGACTCCTCCTCCAACACCTGCTCCATCCAGATGGGACAATAAAAGCCTTCCCTTTCCTCCTGGAGGGTACCAAACCTCTCCTTCCTCCAATCCTGCATCACCCTGTCCTCCCATGGAGGGACCAGGGCTGAGTGAGCCACAGAGGAAGAAAGTGGGCGGAGCCTGGAGACTCCTGGAGGCAGTAGCAGAAGCCAGAGGATTGCCTTGACACTGTTGCCTGCCCAGGAGTCTCCAAAAGGAACTTGAGGCTCCCAGATTTTCACCCCAGAGGGAGGCCCAGACCCCTCCCTCTAGTGGTCCTCCCTACTGCCCTGTCCCTACCCCGCCCCCCGGCCCCGCCCGTCTCCCTCACCCTCAGAGATGTACTTGAGCTTCAAGCACTGGTCCCCTCGGGCCCCAGTGAAGTCGAAGAGCTGGCAGGGCCCACGCAGGCGCCCACCGTGGGGCTGCTCGTTGGTCAGAGCCCACTGCAGGGCGCAGGGCGTGTTGTTGAGGAAGTAGACTCGCAGCTGCAGGTGGGACTGCCCCGGCGCCAGCGGCGAGCAGAAAACCGCCAGCTGCAGCCATTTGCGAGCTTCGCGGCCCACCGGTGCCTCCAGCACACAGGTGTAGAGGCTGCAGAGTAGAAGGGAGATGGTGGCAGGGACAGGGTATGGGAGAAAATGGGACGCCGGCGCACCGGCCGCCCAGCTCCTGCTGTGCCAAGGGAATCTGTGGAGGCCCTCCAAGGAGCTGAGGAGAGCAGTCCAGGGCATGATAGGGAGGAACTGGGGTGCGGGGGGAGTGGGAGTGGGTAGAGGGACAAAAAGTGAGTCACATGCAGTGACCGTCACAGAGTGGGCAAAGAGCCAGCAAAAATCCTCTGGTGTGGTAGAGAGGAAAGGTGAGCTCAGGACCACTATGCTTTGGCACTGTTCTGGTTAATGGGTGGCAAGGAGAATAAGAGGAAGAAGGGTCTAAGATCCTAGAAAGACAGAACTAAGGACAGGCAAGAGTTGGGATGGCATGTTAGAGAACTGGAGGAAACAAACAGCCCTAGAGAGTTGGGGGATAGTCCTGAACCGGGGCACAGGACATAGACAATTTTAGAGAGACAAAGGTGGGGATGGGACAGGCCCCCTCTGGACAGAGGGCTGGGGTTGAGTCAGACCCTCTAGACAGGCAGAGAGACCAAGAGGGGGATGCGCAGTCTCGGTCAGGGTTGGAGTGGCACAAGCTGCCATAGACACCAGCATAGAAGGACCGAGAAGCGACACATGGGAATAAGGGATTTGCAGGCCATCTGGGCCAGATAAAGGGGCGGTTCCATACGAAGAGATGAGGATGAGGCAGACAGAGAAAAGGGGTGGGAAGGACAGGTTGCTGGGCTCCGGCCTACCTGAAGTGGGAGAGGTGGATGCGACACTCATCCAGGGAGGTGTGACCCCCTGACTGCCCCAGGGGCTTCCAGGCCTTGACATCGAGCAGGTTTGTGTTGCTGCTGTAGGCGCAGGCATGGCTGGATTGCTGGGCACAGTGCTTGAACGTGAGAGTGCAGGGTTTCAGGAAGGAGGCCCCGTGGGGGCCACATGCCACCACGGGGCTCACTAGCGCTTGGGCTTTGGACAATGATGGGGCGTCCGACAAGTCCCACACCAGAATCAGTGACACCCGCTCCTGGCGGCCCACTGCCACAGCACCTGGGAAGACAGAGAGCTGAGATGGGCCTGGCAGGCAGGCATACCCCTGTCCCAGGGGAGGCCAGGCCAGATAGGAGGGGAGGTGGAGCAGGAGCCCAAGAGAGAGGATGCACACATAGGAAGGCAGTACAGAAGAAGAGCAAGATGATTGTGAGCTGATTTGTGGTGTCGTCTTGTGCAAGTCACTCGCCTTCCTTCCAGAACTGCCGTGAATTTGCAAATCGTGCTCTTTCTCTACTTTATTTTCCTTTATTAGAGACTGTCACAACATAGTGTTCAAAGCACTTTACTTCCACCTACCAGGAAGTTGTCATAAAAATATGTAATATATCCATCTTTGGAGTTAATAAAGTCATGCTAAAAATATGAACAATTTTCAAAGTTACGAAGATGTCTGTGGATGATGCTCCCTTCAGTGTGGTGCCCTTGTACAACGCACAATCTGAACAACTACGTGCTGAGAAGGGAGCTGGGCGCTGTTACCTGGTGGAATGAGCAGAGAGATGCCCATATCCCGGAGTATCAAGCAGCCTCCACGGTGATCCACCTCTCGAGCCGAAAACACCAACAGCTTGTGCATCAGCTGACGGACAATGGTCTGGCCCTGGGTGGGCGTGTGCAGTTCCTGGTAGAAGGCAACCATCTCCGGTAGGGTAGCAGGCAGGCACTGCCTTGGGGACTCATTTTCTGGTAAGGGAGAAGGATCAGATACTGGCTCTTCTTGGCTATCCAGCTTCCAACGGCCCCGCGGCAGCCAGCGAGGACAGTGCCATCGAAGGCACTGGACCAGAAGGAGGACACTTGCCACCGGAACTCCCACCAACAGCAGGAACTGGGCCAATTGGAAGGAACTCTCATGGGAGCACATCAGCCTGGTCACTCGATGCTGCCAGCTCACCTGCAACCCTGTGCCAGCCAAGGCCAAGGGTGGGGAGGGGGAGGAGTCAGTGCCAGGCTAAGCTTTTTCAGTGTCATGGAGGCCAAGACTTGGCTTCCAAGCAGCTGCAATGAGGGAGCAAACTGTCCTTATTCCAGTGCCCCACTCCCACTCCAGTCAGATCAATTCCTTTAACAGAACTTAACCTAGCCCTCTTACGCAAGAACCTATAGTAGATCCTCATGATCTAAACATCAAATTAAACTCCCCTGAGGCAAAAAGAGCTTGGGTTTGGAGTTAGGGAATGTGAGTTCAAATGCCACGTTGGTCACTGGCCGAGCTGGTCACATTGCTTAATGTGAATAAGTTTCCTCATCTATCAGAATATCTACCTTGATCTCCATGTGCTTATACAGAAAAAAATCTTTAAGTGGAAAAGCAAATCACGGAGAGCTAGACATCCTCTGATCTCATTAATGTAAATAACAAAACTATATAGAAGTATAGATACACATTTACGGGTATATAAATGTAAATTATAGAGAAAGGTCTGGAGCAGTGCTGTGCAATAAAAATATAATACGAGCATATATGTAATTTTAAACTTTCCAGGGGCCACATTAAGAAAGTAAAAAAAAAAATAAAAAAGAAAACAGGAGAAATTTACTTTAATAATATATTTTATTTTACCCAATATATTTAAAATAGTATCATTTCAACAGTTAATCAATATAAAGTCATTAAGGATTTACATTCTTTTTTCACACTAAGTCTTTGAACTCCGTGTGTACTTTACACTTATAGCACATCGCAACTGGGACTCGCTCTATTTCAAGTCCCCGGTAGTCACATATGCTAGTGATTCCTGTCCTGCAGATCTGGGAGAATATACCCCAAGCTATTCCCATTGGTCATTACTGAAAGAGATGATAAATTGAGAAGGTAGAAGGTGTGAACCAGAGTTTTCAAGTTCCTTAAACTCTCTTTTTTCTGTAGGCTTTGAAATTTTCACACCAGGCCTGTGTTTTATATTAACTTTGCAATTCTTTTTAAAAGCTATTACAAGTGAAAAAGAAAATTTCCTCTCAGAGTGATTGCGAGGATGGCGTGAGATCATGTGAAAAGCATTTGTAGATAATAAAGCACTGTCCAAATATGCTTGTTTATTTATGCCCCTCCTTCTGCCAGAAAAGTTGAAAGAGAGCTTATAGGGATACATGAAATACAAGATTTCATGTATCCCTATAAGCTCTCTTTCAACTTTTCTAAGTTAAAAGTGAAAGCAAAAAGAGAAAAGAAAACAAAAGTTGGGGCCTCCAGTGACGCTGGAATGAGGCAGGGCAAAATCATACACTGACTGCCAGTGCACCTGGCTACCTGTGCACCTGGCTACCCGGCTACCCGGCAGGGGCCTCAGACTGGAACCTTGGCCTTCCAACAGCCTCCTGCACAAATGTCAGCTCTTCCTGAGGCCCTCCAGAACCTACCACCTCCCCTTCCTACTTTCCCTCTTCCTCCCTTAATTTCCAAAGCCTACACCCCCACCAGACTGGAGTCCTCACATCTTGTTAATTCTCGCTTTGGGCTTTTGCTCATGCTGTTCTCTTTCATTCCTCACCTGTGCTCCCCACCTGTCTCATCTCCCCCACCTGAATCCCTCTTGCTCAAGAGGCAGCCCCATCCCACCACACCTCCAGCTCACCAGCCCTTGGCAGTCTCATGCCTCCAAAATCTCTCTTCACTGCCATACCACCATACTGAGTGGCTTTTAATTACACTGTCATGTGTGTTTTACCCACTCAGATGAATGTTTTCTG
>NW_006494614.1:42681003-42698683 GCF_000325575.1 Pteropus alecto | reverse complement strand
ATGGCATCTTATTCGGATCTCAAGGAGCTTCTGAGGGAATGGGACTCATTCGCTCTGTGGGTGATTTTCTGCACTAGAAAACTTCTGGCATCCATTCCTCCGCCTCCCTTCATTCATACCACACACAGGGAGCTGAGACCTTGCCCCGCCTCCCGCAGCCTCCTGCTCCTTCCCTGCCCACCTGCTTCCTTCCTTCCTTGGGACCCCTAAAGTCTAAGCCCCCTTCCTAGCTCCTCCCAGACAGGGGCAGAAGCCCCTCTGTATCCTCAGGACTGAGGACTGGCACAGGATCTGTCTCCCTGTGTCCTCATTGAAAATGTAGACAGGAAGGGAAGGTTGGCATTGTTTCTTTTGCCTTAGAACCCAACCGTGCAGACAGTACAGCAGGCCTCTTAAAGGGCACACATGTGAAGCAGATGAGCTGGCAAAGCCCCAACTCTGATGGGCATGAGGTTGGAGCAACAAGCTTCCTTTTACATCCCCTCCATGCCTTTGGGTTGTTCCACATTAAAGATACTTGAAATTATAACTGTAATAATAAGAGCTAATATTTATGGAGCTTTACTCGGCACCTCAGTTAAAGCACTCTAGGTGGCCTCGCTCATCTGATCCTCACAGTAGCCTTTGGGCTAGGTGTGAGATTTATTTCCATTTCACAGATCAGGAAGCCAAGTTTTCTCGCCACAGTGAAGACAGATGGGGGATTATTAAGCTACAACTGACGCAGAAAGGAGAATGAGCAGGGATGACATGGACTTCTAGAAATACTCGCTTTTTCCCCTGGCCCTTCTTTTTCCCCTAGGTCTCTTCCTTTCCACTTCTAGAAGAAATGAAGTTGAAAGAGAAAGAAACAAAAATAAAGTAAAAATAAATATCAGGAAATAAAGGCACATCCTTCTTTCCACAGTGAACCCCGCCCCCCCCCAACCCTCACCCCTTACCCACCAAGGCACCAGCAGCAGAGGATAGGCCAGCTAATGTGAAAGGAGAGGCTCAGCTCTATTTCTGTAGAAACCACCTTCCTGGGGCCCCAAAAGACCAGAGTGCAAATCCCCTCCACCCCCTTAGGTGGCTCAGCCAAGTCCCCTTGCCCAGCCTCCCAACCTGAAGCAGTTGGTATCTAGAAGTCCTAAAGCCCTGCTGAGCCTCTCATGAGGAGCCCATTCACTACATGGCCTGGAGCAGGTTAACTCCTCCCCTAGCTCAGCCCCTGTTCCCCTGGCTGACAGCTCTCTCCAGGCTGCCTTGGCCCTCACTCCATCCTCCCCCTTGCCCCAGTAATGGTAAGGGTCCCATATTGACAGCATGGCAACCAGCTCAATGTAGAGTGGAGCTTCCCAACCCTATGCCTGACTCGTTATTACCCATGCCTCCAGTGTGCCTTGTCCCAGACCCCAGATCATCTTGGGTAGTCGTTCCCCATGATGAGGGGCCCTTTGGAATTCTGCCATTAGCTGTCCCTAGGGAATCACCTCCTCTAGCACAAAGATCCATGCTCCTGCTACAAAACTCTGTTCATCCCCTTTGAGGAAACACTCAAACCATCTCCCACGTCACTGGTCTTACCATGCCTGTTCAACCCTAACAGATCTCCAGCTATTGAAGGACATAAAAAGTACCAGGGTGGTTGAGTCCAAACTTCAGTCCCAGGCAGCACTCATCAGCAGAGCATACACGTCCTCGGTGCAGAGAATCATACCACTGCCACTTGGGTCCTCACACCTACAGAACAGTAGGCCTCTCCCAAGCCCCTTTTTCCTCTCCTCCTCCAGCAGAGGATCTCCACTCTCTGGTAGGCCTGGCTGGCTTCTCCGATCCCCAGGGGGCCCCAAAGCAATGCCCACCCCAACCTCAGTTGCCCCAGGGGTGAGCTCACCTTACCATGCAGGTGCTCCCAAAGGCTGCCGGCTTCCCCAGGAAAAGAAGTCTCTTCTCTGAGAAACAGAGGTCAGCCAGACCCTGTCACCAGGCCAGCAGACAACTGCAGGTGGGCGGGGAATCGGGCAGGAGTGGCCTGGTGCTTCCTGGCAGAGTCCTGCCTCCCAGCCACCCTATAGAAGAATGGGGCAGCCTGTCCGTTTGTTGCCAAAGTCCAGCCAAGGTGAGGGAGTAGCCAATGATCCCAGAAGTCAGTGGACTTGCCAGTATAGGTCTGGGAGGGAGGGTACAGAGAGGAGACAACCTCAGTACAGATGCAGCCTCAGGGGACAGGTGAAAGCCCTTCCTACCACGCCCTCTACTGGCGAGTGGCTGTTCCTAGCCAGAAGCTATTGAAATGGCAAAAGGTAAGAGGAGAGAACCCCGACCAGAGCCTCTCAAACAAGCCACCTTATTAAAGTGTGAGATCTTATTAAAATGTGGGTTCTGATCCTGTAGATCTGGGGTGGAGTCTGAGATTCTGCATCTCTAACAAGCTCACAGGTGCTGCCAATGGGGCTGGTCCAGGGAGCTTAGTATGTAGTTCCACCCCATTCCTGCACAGAAATGACAGAGGAGGCACTGAGAGGGGTAATAAATCACAACTTGCTGGTGGCATTGGGGTGTACCCATATCTGCTTCCTGCCCAGTGCTCTTCCCACCGCCCACACTCATTGCTGGTAGGGACACTGCCACTTGGGGGAGAGCTGAACTTCAGGCCATTTCCAGCCTGCGTCCTTCCTTAGAAACTCTGCCTAGGGAAGATGTTGCCACTAGAATGAAAACTCCCTGTGAAAAGAGATTCGTTTTATCCTCAGCTGTATAGCTGCTGTATCCTCAGCTCCTGGTATAGCCTGATCCAAACAGGTGTTTACAACAAAGACTTGTTGAATAAATGGGTGGTCCAACTGAGAGAAAAAAAGGATGCATTTTGGTTCCAGACTGCCAACACCAAACCCTGGTGACCCACCCCTCAGCTCCGTAATCTTAGGCAAGTTACGCAACCTCTCAGAGCCTCACTTTTCTTGTCTGTCAAGTGTAGTTAATAGTATCTACCTTGTGAGGGGTAATTATTGTCGTTACTGAGCTAATAAATATAAAGCGCCTACTACAAAATGGGCGCTCAATAAGGGGTAGCTGTTACCTCCATTATCTGGCCTCCTGCAGTTGAGGAACAAGGGTGAGCTCCCCCAGCCCCCCAGTCATCATCTTCCCGTAAAAATAAGTAACTGCTGCTGCTTTCATCTCAGTTAATGATTCTCTAGCCTCTTGTCCCTCCCTGATTGCAACCCCTCCCCTCTGCTGCTTTCCCTGGGGTAGAGGAGATGTATGGAATAAACAAACACCTTTCGTGGTCCCCAAAGTAGAGAGATGGGCAAAGGAATGGCAAAGAGCAGCCAACCCGGGAAGGGGACCTTAAAGGATGAGCAAGGACAAATGCTCAGAACTTGTATGGGGATGAGAAGGGGAGATTTTAATCTTTGCTGTACAAAGCTCTGAGTCACACAGGAGACTGCCTTCTCCTCTGAGTCATAAAGTTCTAGGAGGGTTGTGAAAGACCTGTCAAGCTCAAGTTCCAAGCTCAAGTTCCAGCACTAGCAGGCTATAACGAGGGGCTGTGTCCAAAGCTTGTGCTTGCCTCACCTGGGGACAGTCCCAGTGGCAAAAAGGTTCTGAGGAAATCTGAGGATCTCCACCAACCCCGAGGACACGAAGCTGGTTCACAGAATGCAGAGATCACAGGCATGCAGCCTGAGGCTGAGCAGTCTCAAAAGGTGTGGGTATCACAGCACCAAAGCTTCAATCATCCATCAAGGGGCCCCTCCAGAAGCCAGGGCTAGCAGACCAGAGACCCCTGCTGAGAGAACCCTTCAGGGCCATGCAGGCAGCAACTTGGACTCCTCAACCAATGTCACCACCCTTGTTATTGGACACAGGCAGGCTAGCTGGGAGTCCTGCTCCACCCATCCCCCCACCCACCCACCTTCCTCTGCCTTTCACACGTCATATATCACTGGGCGCCCAGTCTGGGAGGAGTGCTGCTTGAGGTAAGGGGAATACAGACCTGGGAAGAAAGAGGCACTGGGAGTGGTGGAAAACAGGAGAAAAAGAGGATGAGAAGGAGTAGGGCAGGAGGAGGGTCTCCAACACTGGCTGGAAAATAGAAAACACAGAGATAGAGAGACGGAAAAGCAGAAGATGAACAGTGAAGAGCTGAGAAAGATAAACAAAAGATGCACAGCAGGCAGGCTGGTCAGCCCTGACCCCAGAACCTCCTGGACATGGTCAAAGGCCCTTGACAGGAAAGGATGGTGAAGGCAGTCACTCCAGGACACTTGAGAATCACCACCTTTTTTCTCTCTCCAACCCTATCTGTCAACTGTGGAGAAGAGGCCAAATTAGCATGTGCAAATGAAAAGAATGATATTGGGTGGGGGCCTTGGTTGGAGGAGGGTCTGTGCATCTTCTCACATGGGAACGACATCCAAAACAACATGCAAATGAGTATGGCAACTTCTTAATGAAAGACCAGGCGGGTGTTTCCTTGAAGAGTCAGGCCACAAGAAATCTGGTTGTGTGTGTTTGCAGCCCCGACCCTCTGGAAGTAGAGAGATGTAGGGGAACGTCCCCCAGCCCCTGAGGGGTACATGAGACCTGAGGCTTCAGAGAACGAAACCAGAACCCGCAGTGCCAGTTGGCTGAGTTTGAATTCGAACAGGAGCTCAGGCTGGGTGGGCCCCTGGAGTTTGCCAGTCTGGTATAGTGAGATAAGCCTGGGGCAGATGGCCTGGCCCACTGTTGACTGGAAAATACCCCCAGGGATCTCTGTCTCCTGCCAGGCGGGTTTTGTCAGTTTGGTTGAGTTTGGTCTAAGGTACCATCCCCCCTGAGGGCCTGCTATGTATGTACCTGGCCAAGAGCAGCCTGCTGTGGGAGGTAGAAAAGATGGTAATACGTGGACCTCAGCACCAGGATTCAGATACATGTTAGGGTAAGGAGACTTTCACTCAGATTCAGTTACCAATACCTGACATTATCCTCTGAGTGCCAAATGAGAAGTGTGGGAAAAATAAGTCCAGGGAAGGCAGAAAAGGGGCAGAGCAGTATGGGCTCACAGGAGCAAGACAGGAGGTGGCATCAGCATGCCTATACCTCCTACAGTGTGGGGTGAGGGGTCAGGCCAAGGAATAGTTTCAGAAAGGAGGGACTAAGGGGAAGGGATTAAGAGGAAGGCTCACTGTTAGCATGTTCTCTGCTCCCCAGATTTTGCCTCCTCTAGGAGCATGTGGCCTCAAGGGGCCATCTTTGTGGCCCTGCCCCACCTGGGGCCCGTCCTGGTCTGGCTGCTTGCCCCTCATCGAATATCTGGTTGGTGTGATGGCCCGAGGAAGCTGCCCTGGTGCCCACCCCACAAAGTCTTGTTGCTTGTATGGACAACCATCTACTCTGTCATGGGGTGAGCACCCATTTTTCATGGTATGGCCCTGATACCCACTAGGGTGGGAACTATTACTGCATACTGACCTGCAAAGGGATGGCACCCCACCTTGCTTCTTATAGTGGGACCCTTCTGTGCCTGCCTAGGATTCCAGCCAGCCCTCTTCTTCCACCCTCTCCAAGTCTCCCACCCCTCCCCCACCTCATCATGCCCCACTGCTCCCACCATCACCCCCGCCCCAGCCCTCAAATGATGCTTAGATCCACTTGCCCCCATTTCAGCTCACAAGGGTTCCCTCTTTGTAACCAGGAGTCCTGATGTCAGAGGGCTTCCTCCATTTGCCATGGAGCATCCTCCCTCTGAGCATTTCTGCCACCATCCCTCCACAGCTATGCTTCCTACCTGGTGTGGAAAGACCTGGGAGGGGGCTTTGGGCGGCCCCTGGCCCTGCCTCTTGGCCTCTATGCTGTGCAGCTCGCCATCAGCTGGACCGTCCTGATTCTCCTTTTCGCAGCCCACACCCCTGGCCTGGTAAGGTGCACAGTGCTCAGCAGTAGAAGTAGTATAAGGGCAGGTGAGACCACCAGAAGCAGATAACAGCAGATCAATCAGGGGCAGGCAGGTAACGGGTGGGCAGACTTCTCTGCGCTCCGGTGGAGTGCACAGAGCCCCAGGAACTTGGCTCACAGGGTCCAGGGTGCTGCAGAAAGTTCAAGGGCCCCGTACTCAGGGCACCCTTCCTGACTGTCCTGCCCCTGCTCAGGCCCTGCTTCACCTGCTGCTGCTCTATGGGCTGGTCGTGAGCACGGCACTGATCTGGCACCCTATCAACAAGCTGGCTGCCCTGCTCCTGCTGCCCTACCTGGCCTGGCTCACTGTGACTGCTTCCATCACCTACCGCCTGTGGAGGGACAGCCTGTGTTCAGAGCACCAGCCTCAGCCCATGGGACAGAAGAGCGACTGAAGCACCAGGGCACAGGATAGGAGGAGGAGGCCTGGACAGAGTTGGAAGAGGCAGACTATGGGGCTCGGGTGGGGAGACGGGGGAGCGGGAGGTAACCAGGGATTGACGAGACCCTGATGATGAATCACTCCAATGTGGCCACTGTCTTGGGTCCCCTAGTGCCAGTGTTCATTAGAATTCAGAGAAATAGGAAAGAGGAAGGAAATTTATTTTACTTAATATAATATATAATTTTTACTTAATATAAATTAACAAATCCTGTATTAATAAATATTAATTTAGTAATATCGGTTAATAAAATTCTGTTACTAACTTTGAGGGTATGATGTCTAGGGTGGCAAAGTGGTAATAGAAGTGTCTGTGCATGTGCGTAAGTGTGCACACGTGAATGAATACGCAAACGCACGTATGAGGAGGGTGACACACCATCTCCATCCACTCCACTCACGTGCCCTCCAAAATCTGGCCAAAAAATTTAGGACTTAGGTTTTTAATTATCCGAAAAACAAAATCTTTTTGAAAAGTCACAGAAAAGCAAAACAGAAAAGTAGAAAAAGGATAATTTTACATGTCAAGTTTATATATTTTTCTTATATATTATATACTATAATATTAATTTTATTTAATTAACTTATTTTAATTAATATATTAATTATATTAACCATATTTAATGTATAATATGGTTATACAATATATTACATTATACATTATATATGCCTTATATCGTTAATATAAGTAATATAGATCACTTTTATTTTTGTTTTCATATATTTATACTATTAATTTTTCACACTGATTAGGAACTATTATAATAAGAAAAAGCATTGAAAAAAGATGTAAGCTTTGTTGCTGACAAGTGAATTCAGTAGGAGCCTCTTGTCCAGCCTTCTCTCTTGCTTCTCTTTCTAAACCTTCTCATTGGCATTTTTTTTCTATTCTGGCCTCTTGTTTTCTTCTCTTGCTTCAAAGCCCTGAAGGTAGCAAGGAGTGACTGCCCCTGGGGCTGCCTCAAATCCTCAACAAAGCCAGCTGAAAGCCAGCCCAGACTCTAGCATTGGAGCTTTTAAAAATATTGACCAGACTCTCTGGGGATGGACCGGGACATCAGCGTTTTTAAAAGTCCTCAAGGCTTCCTCAGGTGCAGCCCTGAGAACCACTGCTGAGTGTGTACCAGAGCCATTGGGAGCTTATTAAAAATGCATATTCCTCAGACCCCACCAAGAACTACGAATCAGAACTTTGGAGTGGACTCCAGGCATCTTTAGATTTAACAAGCTCCCAACACTTTTGTCAGCTGCTGCCTACATTGTGAGAGATCCAGGCTTGGAGGGTCTCTTGGGGCCCTTTTCACCTTAAAAACCTGTGGTTCTGTGAGCTGAGTTCTGGGGCCGGAACCAACTGTGTCCTCTCGGGAGGGGGCCAAGGACCATACAGTGGGAGAAGCCAGAAGGACATCATCATTTGAGAAGGAAACTGGCTTTTTCTGGAGCTCACCAAGGGAGAACATGTGAGAAGGAATCTGCACCTTCCCCGCCTCCACGCTGAAGGCATGCTCGACCAGCAGGTCGGTCACCTGCACTCCTAGAGAACACACACAGTGTCCCACTCACCTTTGTGTCTCTAGCCCCAGTGCAGCACAGGGCACAGAGCAGGTATTCATACATTTTTGCAGATAGATGGATGATAGATAGGTGATTAGGTAGGTAGGTAGGCAGGTAGGTAGGTAGGTAGGTAGGTAGGTAGTAGGTAGGTAGGTAGGTAGATAGATAGATAGATAGATAGATAGATAGATAGATAGATAGATAGATAGACAGATAGAATGAATGAACACATTGTCCCATTAAAAGATAACGCTGACCTGCACCCACCAGCACTTCACTCCAACAATTAAAAAGGCCTCTCTTTGGAGAAGTGCATTAATAGTTTTTGAAACTTCTCAGGTGGTTCTAATGTGCCGCCAGATTGAGAACAGCTGTCACAGAGCGTTGCTTCTCGGTGTGGCCCAGTGACCTCCTGGGGCACTTGTTGAAGGCCTGGACTCCAGACCTAGTGAATCAGATCTTCTGGGGGAATGAAGGCCATAGGATGCAGTGGTTTGCGGTTCTGACCCTGGAGACAGACAGACTTGGGCTTGGATACTGGCTCTGTTATTTATTAACTGGTAACCTGGTATAATTTACTGTCTGTGCTACGTTTTTTTAATCTGTAAAATGGGGACCTCATAGAATTGTTGGGGGAGAATAAATGAGATAATGAGTAAAAAGGTATCTGGCACAGAGGAAGTTCTTAATAAATGTTAGCTGTTCTAGGAGGGGAACCCAGGAGACCACCTGTTTAAAAAGCATGAGTGATTCTGATTCATGCTACAGCTGGAGACCTGCCCTACTTCGAGGCCCCAGCAGTACTTCCCAAACTTCCTAAGAGCCAGAAGAATGAGAAATCTGCCCCTTAGTTCTGTGGATTTAGTTCTGTTTCTCCTGACCAGTACCAAACACACAAAATGATTGGTTCTTTACCTTACACGTTCATGTGGATTTTGTCTTCAACTCAATTTTTAAGAGCTGTTTTAGTTGAAGATAGAACTCCATTTATACATGTAACTTTTAAATTATAAATATAACCTATAAATATTGATTGAGGATGGGCTTAGGAGCCACACTGCATGAGTTCTTATCTTGGCTCCACTATTGCTGTATGACCTTAGACAAGTGAATACCCTAGAAGTATTTGTCATTATCATTATCATCATCATCTCATATTGGCATTATGAATATTTGCTACAAATTTTATTCATGTTACTAATTTTAAAAGTTAAACTGACCCTCCAAGAAGATGCACCATGCCAATGGCATGACTTTGACTTCTCCAGGGTGAGGGCATGCCACAAACCCAGGGGTTCAGATGCTTCTACATGCCCCGAGAAGGAAGTTTGATTTGGGCAGTGTCCCAAGCCTTGGAATAGCATGGACGCCTGATATGGCATGAGCCAAACGGAAGGGCTTCCTGACTTCGTGCAGAAATCCCTGGAAAGGACAGGATCCCAACCTCAAACTCTCATCCTCTGACCCCAAAATTGTCCTGAAAATTCCCCTCTACATCAGTTCCTTGGTATCTGGGTGGGAGCCTCTAATCTCCCAGTCTCCCAGCCTACCTGGGCCTCTTCCTCTAGCCCACTTCCCAGTTCTGAACCTGGACTGGATCACATGCTGCCCTCAGCCTCTCTTCTCTTGCTACCTAGAGTTGTGCCTAAATAGAGTCGAAGCTGCCTTCTGTCTTTGCCAGATGTGTTCCAAGATTCCACCGTCCAAATCATGTGTGTGTGCTTCTCTGTCCTTGGGCAGTGTTTTTCCACTTGTCTCTGAGTGGGCACATAGTGTCTGAAGATGATTCACTTGGTGGGTAGGGGGAAAGACAGCTCTTCTCTGGCTGTGCTGCTCTCCCACCCAATGTCTGGAGAGATTGGGAACAGCATGAGGTAAAATAGCAGCCCCAGGGGCAGTATGTCTCATTCTACTGTATCCTAGTTCCTCCTTTCCTCCCCTGAGTCCTTCATTCTTCCTCCTATTGCCAATGTACGCAAAATGGAGATGCCCAAGGGCAAAGTGAGGAGGGCAGACTGGTCGGCATATGTCCAGTAGACAAAGGTTGTTCAGCTGGGCCGAGAGTGGTGCAGAATGCAAGAAGTGTTTTCCCTGTACATCTCTGGCCCCTCCTGCCTATGAGCAGGTAGAGGTGATGCTGTAGTGGAATGTAAGGCCTCCCTGAGTGCTGTCAGGCCTGCCTGCACCAGGGCTCCAAAGTCTGTCTTCCTTTGTGGTGTCCACCAACATTCTATCTCCTAAGATTCCCCTGTACCCCAAGCCCAGTTTCAGAGTCTTCTCAGAATTCTCCTTTCTCATAGTTCCAGGAAACAAGCACAGGATCCTATTGTTTTAAGGATTTATTGTTGATCCTCATTAGTAGCTAACAAGTCACCCATCCAAACAAAGGCTGGCTGTGGTCTGGACCCCTTTGGATCTGGACTCCCTCTTACATCCTCAAGCAGAGTCCAGAGAGACCCCTTCCCAACCTCCCTGGCTTTCAAGGAAACTTCGCACACTTAGGCCCCTCCTCTAGTGTGCAAGCTACGAGAAGCCCTCTCTGTCAAGCCAGGAGCCTCAGTCGTGTCTATTCGGCCTCATCTGTCCCTCTACTGTCTATATTCTGAGATCCTTAGCAACCCCAGAAATTATTTGCTCAGGGGAGCACCAGAAAAGCCCCTCTCTCCTCCACCTGCACTTACTCCAATACATTTCTAAGGACTAAATGTTCTAATGGCTAAAATTTTCCTCTGAAAAGTTGATTAAATTTCTCACTTTCTCCAAAAAGGTTCTTTGGCCCTGCAAACACCCCTTCAAAGAGGAACACTATTAGTCATCATAATATACATGATTCTTATCAAATCACATTTCTCAAAGACTCCGTGCCAGGGAGCCAGGCTGTGCTGGGAGTGGCCGCTGGAATGGAGGACCTCCGTGACCAGGACTAAAGTCCTGGGTGTCACCATTTGGCTCAGGGCAGCGTGTCCTTCATGGCAAGCCAAGCATTGTGTCCTGCACAGGAGATTATAAACCCTGGCCTCCCTGTGATTCTCGTGCTTTGTCTGATCGCAGCTTTAAACTCTGGGAGACCCTTGGCCCCCTCCCCATACCCTGCCAAAGCTCTGGACACCCCTGTGTTTATGTCAACAGAGCGGTTGCTGGAGGGTCAGGCTCCTGCCTGCCAAGGGGTGTCTAGCCTGTTGTTTGTGTACCTCGTCTCAGTAGTGACCAAGGGGCAGGCATGGGTCTCTGGGGCAACGTGCTGTTGGGATCCCAGCTGTCCCTGCACATAAAGCACCCACTCCATCAATGTGCTCCTGAGGTGTCTTCTTTCATAGGGTGAGAATTTAAACTTTCCCCTGGTGCAGCTACTATTTTCCACCTGCCCCCTCCTGGCCTCTCTACTCCCTTCCCAGTGAAGTCAGCTCGGCATCCAGCCCCAAGGAATAGCTGTGCCTGGCCCTCTCCCCTCCTCCTCTGTAACCTCCTAGCACCTCCAAATGTTTCCTGAAATGACCATGGGAAATGGGACAGGGAGAGGCAGGCTGCGGCTTCTCCTGGGCCTAACCCAACTCCTTCCAGCCACTGCCACCTGGACAGAGGGGGCTGGGGCCTACAGGGACAGATTGGGAGAATTCCCTTTTTGGTTTCCAAACCCACTCACCAGCTGTCTGGTGTCTTTATGCCGATACTCCCTACACACACAAACACCCTCCCTCTTATGCCAATTGCTTCCAGAGCCCAATCTCCCTGCAAGAACTTTTTCTTCCCCAGACCCCTTCTTGCCCCTCCTCCCTCAAAGCCCAGCCTCACTAGTCCTGGTAGCAGTAGGGACTGAATGGTGAAGAGGTTAAGAGCATGACTCTGGAGGCACATAGCTCTCACTAGCTATGTGTTCTTGGGCAAGTCACTTAACCTTTCTGGTCTCAATGTCCTCACCAAAACAATAAGGTTAATACTACTACCTACCTAACACCCTTGTGAGGACCAAATGAGTTAATTTATGTGACCTCCTTAGGCCAGTGTCAGGCCCCCAGTAAGGGCTGTGCTAGTGTCAGCTCTCACTGTTAATGAATTCCAGACAGCGAAACACAGTGGGAAAAGCATGGCACTTAGAGGGTGAAAGACCTGGCTTCAAATCTCAGCATCTCACTGACTCCTTATATGTTAAACCAGGTACCTTATTTCTCAGTTTCCTCCTTTGCAGGAGGGGGTATATTGATAGAAACTTACCCAGTAATGCCAACATGGTGGATGGGGAATGCCTGCCCTAAAAAGAATATAGTGGCAGCTGGAGGAGGAGGAGTCAGGCTCCTGGCACCTGATCCCCCAGATTAGGTTGTACTCTGAGGCTGGCAGGGGAAACTAGTCTGACTTGGAAAGAAAAGCCAGGGCCCAGTAAGGAATTCAGGCCCCCAGGAGGTGCCATAAATAGCCAGAGCTGTCAGGGGGTTGGGGTAGGGGGGACACTGGAAAGGAACAGTGGAAAAAGGAAGCTGTCCGTCATCAGTCCAAGGGAAGGTCTAGGGCACTAACTCAAGTGTCAAAGGGAAAACTGTATATGGGTGTGGTAGGAGTGAGAGGTCATCTTTTCAGAGAGAACCAGCCTGGGACCTCCTCTGCACCATCTCCCAACATCACTCAGAGACAGAAAGTTTTCATCTCACTGTTCATCTCCACTGTGCAGGTCCTTGAGAGCCAGACCTGCTTCTTCATTTCCGTCCTGGAATAGAGAGCAATAGCTCAGCCTGTGTCAGAGGTGAAAACACTAAGGCCCAGAGATGCTAAGTGATTTGGCCAAAATCACACAGTGAATCAAGGGCTGAAACAGGAATATAAACATGGACTTTTTTCTTTCCTTCCAATCCAGGGTTATACATGACAACCAAGCATAAGAACCTGTCCACAGGGAGGAAGTTTTTCCCCAAGCAAACAGTGAACTGAAAGGACCCCTCCTCCTTGCTTTCCTCTTTTGATCCAAGTACATCATGGTAGCTTTGACTCAGAAATGGGAGAAGGATGCACATTGATAATGCTTTAGTGATATACTCATCAGAAAAAGCTAGGTGCAGCCCTGGAAATAAGAACTTAGGCTCAGAAGACCTGGATTTAACCCCTCACGAAATATTTTACAAATCCCTTCACCTTTATGAGCTGCAGGTCACTAACTTGCAAAATGAGGCCAATGATACATGCCCGTGTGAGATTGGTGTGAGCACTAAATGCATAGTGCACTCTGGAATGCTTGATGGTGTTCCAAATATCGTAAAGACTGGGAGCGCCTGGTGAGGCGGTGCCTTCTTCATCTTTGTAATCTTGGTATTTACTATAGTGCCTGGTACATAGGAGCCCTTGATAAATGTGGATCATATAAAAGAATGAAGTCAACTCTTTGCATTTAAATATGTGTTTGTGTGGTGATAATAATAATAATAATATGTGCTTTACGCCCCTGGAAAAAATGCCTGGAAAAAAATCTCTGGATAAGAATGCTTTTAGTAATAAACCCAATAGGACGGGTGACCATATAGTTTATTGCCTATGCTGGAGCACTTTGAGGGTGAAAGGGGCACTAGTAGTAATCATTCTTGGACGACAGGTATAAATTATGACTGTCCTGGTCAAACCAAAATGCTTGGGCACTGTGCTGCTCAGAACTCTCTGGAGGAGAGAGTCCCAGACCCTCCAACCCATCCTGACTCCTGTTCTCTAGTCAGACCATGTAAAGAATCCCGACCTTCTCCTCTCCACCACCCAAACCCACTGGGAGCTATATTCAGACCAATTCCCCAATGTTCCTATGTTCCTCATTTTCAAACTCTAGGTGATCGTGACCCAATCCTTTCATTCCCCTATGAATGTCCTAGAGTGTTCGCACTGCCCCAAACATGAAAACCTGTGGCCCCAGCTAAGCATTTGTCATGTGACCTGCAAAAACCATCCCACCCACTTTTCAATGCTGTTCCAACTCAGGGATTTTTCTAGGAGCTCCAGGCATCTCTCAGTTTCAATTAGCTTCTAACTGTTCCCTCTGCTGCTGCTCTTTCCCACCTTTGGTCTATTCTCAAATAAGCAGTGAGGGCAATCCTGTAAAAACATAGGTCAGACCATGTGTCTCATCTATTCAAAGACAGTAGCTTCCCATCTCACTCAGAGGTCCCTATAACAAGCCCATAAGGCCCCCCAGCCTATTTACCCATTTATCTCTCTGGCCTCATCTCCTAGGACTCTCCAGATACACAGGTGTTCTTGTTTATTCTACTTCAGGGCCTTTGCACCTGCTCTTCCCCTCCTTGGCACAGTTTCCCCTTAGATATCCATATGATTATTTCCCTCATCTCCTTCAGCTCTTTTTTCAATTGTCTCCTTTTCAAATCCTTCCCTGGTCACCCTAGAAAAATGGAATACTCCTCGCATCACTCTATCCCCCTTTCCTGCTTTTCTCTTTAGCAGTCAGCCCCACCAAATAGATCATATATATTACCTATCCTGTTGTTGCCCAATTCCCTCAATCTCCAGGAGGGCAGGGGTTTTCATTTGTTTTGTTCTTTGCCATATCCCCGGTACCTGCAACAGCACCTAGTACATGGTGGATGCTCTATAAATATTGGTTAAATGAACAAAGGACCAACTAAGAAGAAACAGCATGGTGATTAAATGGCCTCTGGAGTTAAAAAAAAAAAAAAAAAAAAGCTGAGTTTTAACCTTGTCTCTGCCACTTATGGGTTTATGAGCTTAAGCAAGTCCCTTAACCTTTCTGTGAGTCTTGGTTTTCCCATGTGTAACATGGGGATAATACACATTGCCTCCCAAACTGTTAAGAGAATTAAGTCCAATTGCACAGGCAAACCACTAAACTCACTGCCTGGCCAATTTCAAAAACTCTAAGCTTAGTAAATGGCAATATTATTACTACTGAAGTTTCCCAGTAGATTTGATGTTGCATTTTGCATCCATAACAGGCAAATCAGCATCTTCTCCTTTTAACAATTCACAGTTCCTTTCCAAATTGGCAGCTCTTATCTTACCCTGAACCTGTTTCCCCAATCAAGTAGCCTTTGCAACCACCTCAGCACAAGCCTCACCCTGCTTAAACCTCTGACAGAGCTTCCTTACCAAATTTTAGGATGCCTGCCCTGGGCCCCTTCCACAACCTCCCTAGTAAAGCTAGGAAAGTTGGATAGGAAACAAAGGGAAGGATATAAGTTGGAGGAGGAGGAGGGAGAGAATATGAATTTACATGTGGACTGGTGGGGGAAGGGAGAGTAGGTCAAGCCATCCCCACCTGCCAGCTTCCTGTTTTTGCCTACTGATAAATAGGGGATACCAATGGCCAAATTTTCCATTCCCCCCCATCCCGGCATCTGCTGTCACTCAATTAAAAAAAGATAGAGGGAGAGGACCTGGGGGAGGGGCAGGAGGCCTCTGGTTATAAAGCCTGTTGGAGAGGGGGTAAGCACACCCAGGCTGGCCTGCCCAGTCCTCTGTCTGTCATCTCTCAGCAGATTTAGCTGCTGACAGCTGCTTGGGACTCTGCTGCCAGCCCCTGGCCAAGACTGCTGTCTCTCCTCTCTCTCAGTGACTCCTCAGCCACAGCCCATCCATGGCCCAGAAAGAAGAGGCCGCTGAGGCTTCTGCGCCTGCCTCACAGAATGGCGAGGATCTGGAGGACCTGGATGACCCTGAGAAACTGAAGGAGCTGATTGAGCTGCCGCCCTTTGAGATCGTCACAGGGTAAGAGCTGGTGTGGCCTAGGGTGCTCTTCCTTCCTAGAAGAGCACGGGCTAGGGACAGGCTGGGAGAATTTAGGATGGTAATAGTAGGGGTCAGGACCAAACTGGGAGAGTGCACAGGTATGCATTGTAGGGGCTTCCAGGGACACAGCAGTGAACCTGTCTTGGCTTCTCGGGGTGACACCATGGACCCTCTGATCAGGGGAGGTAGGAGGAGCTTCTTGGAAGAAGGGCCTGGAGAATGAAACCACCCCCAAAGCCTCCTGGTCTTGGGACATCACCTGCTTCTCTGGTCCTGGGACATCAGTTGCCTCTCTTTAGTCCTGGGGATTTGGTAAGGACACAGAATGACACTAGCACATTTAAACATTTAAATATGGCCCCAAAGGACCTCCTCCCTCCACTTTTCTCTCTGCTTCTGAATGGGCCTTTCCTCTATCTCTATGTTTCTTGCTCTTTCTTTAGTGCTACCCTTTGGAGTAGAAGATCCTAAGGCAAGGAAGATAGACCCATCCTTTCCTAAGCCTAAGAAGCAATTTTTTTCCTTGTTCAATCTGTTCTGAGTTTCCCCAGGGCTGTCCACATCCCTGAGGAGAGAAAGAAGTTACAGCCCAGGTAACACAGGCCAGGACCCAGAGCTTCTGGACAGAGGAGTTCCAACCCCCTCAGCCACAGCCTGGAGCAACCAGGACCCAGAGCAAAGGGTCTCGAGGCCCGCTGCCTACAGGGTCCCTCTGTTGTCCAGGTCATGCCATCTCCAGGAATAACACCAAGTAGTGTTCCTCCTCTTTCCTCTGTGTCCCTTTAGTAGAAGACCCTGCTAAATTCCTAAGCAAAGAATAAGAAAAGGATACATGGGGCCACATTTCCTCCTGAACCCCAAGGTTTCCTTCCAGGGAGTCTCCAGCAAAGCCCACAGGCAGAGTAAGGGCCACACTAAGAGCATTTTCAGGAAGAATAGAGGCGTGATGCCTTCAAGGGGAGAAGGAGCCCTGGGTGACAATTTGGACCTGCTCCTTTAGCTTGGCAAGTGATTTTCCAGTCCCGGACTCAGCTTTTCATTTGTAATATGAAGAAGTTACGCTAGTTGATTCCTAAGTTCCCTTCCATTTCAGATATTTTCTGATTTCTAAGAGAGCCCAAGGGAAAAAATGCATCCTAAAACCTGAGGCAAGAGTTCAGGGTAGAGCCCCTAAATTTGCATTCGCCCATGCCCAACCAACTGCTACCCTCAGCACAGGGTTGAAAAAATCAACAGACGCAGGTTAATATAGACATAAGGAGAGCCTAGGCCACCAGGAGGGAGAGTCCTTGATTCCAATTGCTGTCTATGAAAGGAGATCCTTTTTCTAACACCTCAGCACGCTGGGCCATGCTGTCCTGGTCACACAGACATGCATGTGCATGCCCATGCTGCAGTGTTGCGATCTTCCCAGCACAGGGGCAGGGTAGGTCCAGAACAGAATTAGACTAGGTTTGCTGAGTTGAACAGGCTTTGGGGTCCCAGGGCAGTGGATCCTAAAGGGTTAAATCCCCTGATGTAACCTAGATATGTCTGAGGCTTTATAATCACGGCATATTTTCACATTCATGAGCTCATTCAACCCTCAGCATGGTGTTAGGAGAGGGAGATATATTGTTGCCACTCTCAGATGGGGAAACTAAGTGTCAGGGAGATTGAGTGATTTGTCCAAGACCTCAGAATCAGTCAGTGGCAGGACTTCTAACTATAGCCAAGCGTCCTTTCCATTGTTCTTATTCATTCTGGGTCCCAGGTTTCCTAGACAGCTCCACTTATTTCTATCTGCAAGGTAGTGAGGTTCAGAGACTTCCCTGACCCAGGGCTCAGAAAAAGGGGCACAGCGCGGTAGCTTTCTGGGTCCTCTGAGAGTAGCTAAGAAGGGAGGTGGAGCCCTGAGTGTTTCCCAGCCACAAGTAACAGCTGTGGAGATCTGTCTCCTGGGCCTCTCTGGGTAAACAGATGGTTTAAAATAGCCTGGAGGTGCGGCTGTGTCTGTGCAGGGACAGGATGAGGGAAGCTTGCCCC
>NW_006494614.1:42649192-42680977 GCF_000325575.1 Pteropus alecto | reverse complement strand
TCCAGATGCCCTGGAGTCAAAGGGGTGCCAAGCAGGTCCTCTCTTAGCCTAGACTCCTGGTCTCTGCTCCTTAGATTTGGGCCACAAACTAGGAGAAGAGCAGGAGGCTTTTCAGGAAACAATCTAAGGTAAGAAGGGAGTATCAGGTAGAAACAAAGAGAGAGATGCCTTGCTTGTCATGATTCTAGTTTGAAATACGGCACTCAGGATAGAAAACTGACATAACAACGTTAACAAAATAATGTGGTAGAAAGTGCTAGAAAAAGGTCTAAAGTTGCTGTGGTATGCCTCTGCAACCAAGCCAGCTCACATTGGCTGAAAGTTGATTGTGTGCATCTCTTCCCAACTCTATGTTCAGTTACTTCACATTGGTTTCTTGAAATCTCCATAAGGAGAGTGTTTACAGAAATCAGCAAATGTTAGAAGTCAGGGTTTTTTTTTCCTTTCTTTCAGTTTTCTGGGTGCTAAGCTAGCACACTGCTATAAGAGAGGACCCTCTGAAAATGAGAGGAAGAGTAGAGAAGGGACAAAGTTTGGTGGTGCCTAAGATAGAACTCTAAGGGAAAAGATCTGAGGCCCAGAGAAGGCACCACTCATTAATACTAGGTTTAATTTCTTGAGTGTTGACAGTTGTTCAAAATCCGAAGGGTTGGATTACTCGACCTATCTTTTCGATGAGGAAACCAAGTCTTAGAGGGATGTGTAACTTGCCCAAAGCTAGTGGATGGACTTGGGCGTGAACCCCAGGACTGTCAGACTCCAAATATTCACACTGTCTCTAAAACATACCATAAAGAGGAGTCTTTTTATGGTCAACAAATATTTGCGAAGTAGGAATCATTTCTTTACTGCCCGTTTCTACTAGTGTTTAACTTCCATGTAGACAGGGACTTTGTCTTTTAACTGCTTTACCCTTAGCACCAAGAATAGTGCCTAGCCCCTAATAGGTACTCAATAAATATTTGTTTTTTAATAAATGAATGAACTAGTGAACTACTGTGTGGTGGGCTCTCTGCCAGGCATTGAGACAGGGTATTAATTGTGGGGAGAACTTAAGGAGAAAATTTCAGGACATATGAAGATCCAGCAGCACAAAGCTTAGAAGAGAATTTCACTGGTTCATGGCTGCCTCTGGACTCAGTATGCTTTAGGGAGGTTCTGAGGCATCAGAATTGGTTGTCTCCCCCATATCTCCATCCCAGTGATGAGAAACCGTGGCTCTGCCTGGCAGCACCTGTGTGTTTGTTTCGAGTTATATTGTACGTAATTTTGCATAAAGCTGAACCTGTTCTCAAAGGGATTATCATGGAACAGAGATAAATGCCACAGGCAGTGATTCTCCTTCCAACCACTTCTTCAGCTTCCAGTAGTTTATTCTGAACATGTGAGGAACACAGACAAGGTAGGGTTTAGAGGGAAAGGGACAGACAAGGAACGAGAGACCTTCGACACCACTGTTAATGCCACAAGCCCCTCCCTCCCTATTCTGGACTCTGGAGCATGCTGGGAAGGTTTGTTCCATAAAGATAGAAGACAGCCGCTGACTCTGACCACTCTGGAGTCCACTGAGGGCTGGTGGAGGGTCAAAGCTCAGTGAAAGATAGTGCCTTCCAGAGAAAAGGGGCAGGCTCCAGGCTTGCCTTGGGCAGAATCCTATCCAGAACTGCAAATCTGGAGTAAGCAGCACACCAAACTCTTTCTCAGCTCTAGGAAGTCAGTCTGTTAGAACTGTTTCTCTACACGCCTCCTTCTGACTAGGCCCACCCCTGAGCATCAACTTTGAAAGTGGTCTGAAAAAGGAAAAGGAACCTGACACAGGCAATTCTGCCTCTTTCGAGCATGTCATGAAACATCTAGCAAGGAAAGCAAAAATGAGTCAACACTCAATTACCTGTGAGTTTTCTACTCCATGGATTACCTTGGAGCAAATGTTTAACCTCAGACCAGCTTTTACTGCCCTCCAGGTTGCTTTTTTTCACTGTATAGATTTATGTTTAGGAAATGCAAATGTTTTTAAATGTAAATGTGAGAAAAAACAGACATATATGTACACATACACATTTACTCACATACCTTCTCTCTCCAGCAAGCGGACCATATTCCCAATTTTTTCTAGGTATTAGGAATCTCAGTTTCCTGCCTAGAGAATTGCAATGCCCAATAGACTGGGTCTAGCAGATGAAGTGTAAATAGCCTTGTTTGCTGAAAGTATGAGGAAGTCATGCTTAAAGAAGTGCTATTTGAGCCTGTGGGTAAAGGGTAGGAACAATGTGTCCATTTCTGTACCTGAAGAAGTGACTGAGTCCCGGTGAAAAACTCTACCATCAGCATCTCTCTCCTGACCACCACTCAGCATACAAGCACACATCCCACTTTCCCAGTAAAATACCTGCAGGGGTTGAGAGTTTAAGTAAATATGGTCCTCAGGCATACCATATTTACTTGCTACCAGAAAAAAAAAAAAAAAAGTTTATCATCTAAGAAGTTAATGTCACTATTTCTTTCCTTCTACTAGTACACATAATAGTGTTGACTTATTTTGTGATTTGATAATATCACCCAAGATGACCATGTTGTCTTAGCTCCCTAAAGAAGTTTCAGACCCCTACCAACTCTGTTCTCCTGATTTCCCTGGTGGGAGGCCTTTAAAAAAAACCTCATTTGACCTTTATGTTCCTCCCAGAAGACCAAAAAGGAGAAGCCAAGCAAGTTCAGTCTCTGAGGAAGCCTAAAGGAAAGACTGGGAGCCAAAACTTCCCTGACTTTCCTTTGTCCCTTGAAATCACTTCCCTTCCTGAGGCTCCTATTCTGTCTTATTCTATTGTCTTTGCTGAGGGACAGGGTAACCCATAAGGCTGCTAGCCAGAGTGGTTGGTAAAGATATTTATAGAGAGGTGAACTTTCTTCCTCTCCCTTTGGTTTCACGTTTCTCTGGGTCCTCTACCCTTGCCCAGGAAAGAGGAGGAGGGAAAAAACATCAGAGCTTAAGAGGGGCTGAGAAAATCAGCAATCTCAGACCATCCAGCCAACTTGCATTTGCATCATGGGCCAAATTTACACTCTTGGCTGGGATGTACTTGGCAAAGTTGGAGCAATACATTTGCGGGTTCCAGAAGGAAACCTGAGGGACCACATAGGAGGCCGCTATCGTTGAAGCCCCCAAGCCAACCATACACTCATGAATAAAGCAGGTCCTCGACTAACATCATTTCTTTCAACGTCATTTCATTATAACATTGGTGAGATCTTGTAGGAACTTAAGTCTTATTTATATCCATTAGACTATGGTAAAATTGTTTTCCTTATATGTTTTTTTTCCCTTAAAGTTGCAGAACTTATTTTTGACGGAGTTAAGTAAGGACATACTATAATTTCAATGATTTCACCTGAGAATCCATCATACAGGTGGCTCTGGATTAGACTTGGGGTGGGAATGGGAGTGGTCTGGCAAAAGGCCTTGTAGAGCAAAAAAAGGGTTTGGGGGAGAAAGGTAGACTGCTTCTCGGGAGGAAAAAGCCACTCTAGGAAGAGAAGGATGCATGTAGCAACCCATTGAGTTGTCTGGTGGGGTGAGTTTAATTAGGGAGAGCTAATCCTGGCAGGGATTGAAAGGAGAGGGGAATTATTAGGCCATCCATTCTCTCAAAATGTTAAGTAAATAAACACATCTAACCAGGGACAGAGGGGCTTAGAGAGCTAAGTATAGTATGCAAAGGAATCTCTGGGGCTGGGTCCTCAAACACATCTATCTCCACAGTGGATATTTAACTTGACAGCAAGTGACATGGAAACTTGGATGGAGAAAAATGGGTGATGGGGGGAGGGGAGCACCACAGGAAAATAGCTCAAGTTTACTCAGCTCTTTGGCACCTGCTGCTTATCCCTAAGAAGCCAAGGCCCTGGGACATCAGGGATTCCCCTGCAGCCCAGGGAAGTTGGGTGACCTCCCTGAGAAAACAGAAGTTGGGGAGAGAAGCAACAGCAGAGTTAATGGTTGCCACAGGGTATCTTCTGGGGCAGCCAGAGATTATATTTTGAAAAAAGAAAACATTCAACCTGTCCAGCAGATACTTATCCCCTGCTCTCCTTCTGGCATTTTTAATCTCTCCTGTTAAAGCCTCCTCATTCTCCTTGGCCTTCAAACCTGCACGCATCTTCCCTATTTTAGAAAAACATACACATACACATAAAGATCAAAACAATCTTCAACTCTCATGCCCTCTCTAGCCCTTTTCATTTTTTTTTTTTTTTATCTCCTTACTAGTAAACTTTTCTAAAGAAAAACTGGCCTTTTCCTGCTGCTTTCATTTCTTAATCATCCATCTCTCCTTGGAAGCCACTGGCCATATTCATCACCAAGTCTGGTTTCCTAAGACACCAAGTAGGCTGTCTTTATTTCAGGCTTTACCCAGCTTCATTCTGCCTAAACCCACCACAGTCCTCTTCCGTGGACACAACTTTTATTATGTCTTTCTTTACTCAAGAATCTGTAATGATTCTCTACTGCCTCCTGAGTCATAGCTAAACTTTCAAGAGCCTTTATCTTATGTCTTTCACTCTATCTACTCCTTTTTAGCAGTTTTCTATTGTTCTTGACTAACTTATTTACGGCTCTATCCAGCTAGAATCTAACTGCTAGATTATAAGCATCTGGAGGGCAGAGGCCAAATCTTTCATGATTTTGAAATGACTCAATACTATATACAAGCTAAATCATATCAAGATGCCCTTAGGTAATATGACCTCAAAGATAAAAATTGTTGGACACTTATGTGACAACCCTTCTTTCACCTGAGGGAAAAAGATAGGCTTAAGAAAGTCACTTGGAGAGTATAGCACTGCAAGTTGCAGGTACATTCCATCTTAGGATACAATGTACACGAGTGACAAGGAGGAGGAATGAAAGTATGAAATGTTCTGCAAAATCTTTGTCTCACTCCATCATGAGAGATTTTACATGCTTGCTACTCGTCAAAATTACTGTTTGAACACTGCTTTTCAAACCTGGCCAATTATTAGGATTATCTGCAGAGGCTTTTAAAATGCTGGTGCCTGGACACCCCTTCTAGATGTTGTAATTTAAATTGGTTTGGTGTGGGGTACCAGGCATTAACGTTTGTAGAGTCCTCTAGGTGATTCTAATGTAGAACCAGGTTAAAGAGTCATTGATTTAGAAATGTGGATGTGTGTTACATGTTGGGAGTGATGGAGTGTTTAGAGAGCCTTCCTAATGGAGTGACCAGGGTGCACCTCATTCCAAATTCCTCTCCCCCAGATAAACCTTTCTGGATTCTTTGTTTTTTTGTCACCTAGGCAAGGCCTGTTCTAAAAGTAAGAGCGAATGTGTGTCTGAGGAGCTCTTGGAGAGCTACCTACTCCAGGCTGGTCCTAAAAACAACTTACTATTCTTTCTTCTTCCCTGTCCCCTTGTCTCCTTGACCCACAGGGAGCGGCTACCTGTCAACTACTTTAAGTTTCAGTTCCGGAATGTAGAGTACAGTTCTGGGCGAAACAAGACCTTCCTCTGCTATGTGATCGAAGTGCAGGACAAGGGAGGCCAAGTGCAGGCATCCCGGGGATACCTGGAGGATGAGCATGCTACTGCCCATGCAGAGGAAGCCTTCTTCAACACCATTGTGCCAACATTCGACCCAGCACTGCGGTACAACGTCACCTGGTACGTGTCCTCTAGTCCCTGTGTGGCTTGCGCTGACCGCATCATCAAAACCCTCGGCAAGACCAAGAACCTGCGCCTACTCATTCTGGTGGGGCGCCTCTTCATGTGGGAGGAGCCCGAGATCCAGGCTGCTCTGAGGAAGCTGAAGGAGGCTGGCTGCAGACTGCGCATCATGAAGTCCCAGGACTTCGAGTACATCTGGAAGAATTTTGTGGAGCAAGAAGAGGGCGAATCCAAGGCCTTTGAGCCCTGGGAGGACATTCAGGAGAACTTCCTGTATTATGAGGAGAAGTTGGCAGACATCCTGAAGTAGGCCACTAGGCTCAGCCTCACGTGAGTTACGGCACTATCACTCTATTAACTGTCAACTTGGGTAGAAAGCTTGAGGTCAGGTGGATCAAGTGGTATGTTTGATTTTTCTTTAGAAGAATTTCATTTCCCTGCTTTTGGTTGGTTGCAAAAACATTTTAGAAGATCCCGTCTTTTTTTCCTCTAATTCCTCTCCCTAAATCCTTTTCCCACCTACCCTTTTATATGAAACTAACTTCCCCCATAACATGGAATACTTAAGATTGACAGGAATCTGAAAGATTTAATGAGACAGAATGATTCTGTATTAAGATTTAGATGGTACAAGGGTTTGCTACTGAACAACAGCCTAGAAAACATTTCAATCCCCTAATCATGCCCCCATGTACACATGTCCAGAATTACTAATTCTGGACACCTTGTAGATGCCCCGCTCTCACTCCCATTTGCAATCCTACCATTCCATCTTTCTCTAAAGCAGGTGTTTCATTCCATCAGGGGCAATTTTTTTTTTCATTTTTGGTACTTCCGAAATTCCCCAAGCGGGTTTGTATTCAACTATTTTTGGCCAGAGAAATTTTATGTTTTCAAAATGGTTCTGCTTTGAGGGAGACAAGTAATTACTATATGAATGTATAATGCAAGGTTTTTCTTATGCTGAGAAGACCTCAGCATAAGTCATAGAAAAATGCTGAATGCAGGAATGGGGATAATAGAACAAGTTCTTCCATGCGGGAATGTTTAAAGGGTTAAAAAAGCTGTTTGTAAATTAGGCAGCAGCTCAAAAATAACTTCCTACAGGTATCAAGATGTGATGAGAGCTGGAAGTAAAAATTAGCCGTTTAAGCAAATAATTAGGACAAAATTAAGGCCAATTTGGCTTCTTGCTGAGGGTAAATTAAGACTTACAGAAACAGGCCGATTACTCCCAGGATAGAGAGTAAAGGATCCTTTACTATCTTTTTTTGAATTTGGTCTGGTCTAGTTTGCTGCCACAGCAATGCTATGACTAAGTCTTTTTAAATAAGTTAAAAGACTGAGTTACTCATCAGTCTTCCAGTAACAGAGAAAGGGTCTTCACCTTTTACACAACTTTAATTCTTAAACAACTCATATTACTAAAACACAAAAGCAGCATGCTTCCATGAAGATATTCATTTGTGGTCTCTCATTCTTAATACTCTTAAGGTGTCACTTCATAGACGTGTTTTGAAACTATCAGTTCTGGAGCTTGATGTTGGCAGGTATTTGATATCAGATATGCACTCAGGGTGCCTGATAATTCTCCAGCTGAGTAATCCTCAGTCCACAAAGACACAATTTTCAGCCATTTCTTACAAGAAGCAGGACCCATTCACTGAATTCAGTGAGATCATTATGGTCAGGTAATGTCATGTGGTACTCTGCTCATGTAAAACACTGAGTGGTGGTGAGTGGTAATAAACAGACCTAAGAGTGACCTCTGAAGATACAAAATTAACTTTTAAATTCCTTGATTTTAATTTTATTTGGGTAAGTACTACCACTATAATTATAAATCCTACTCAGATTCTACAGAATGACTGGTAACTTAATTTTAATCCTAGTTTACTTTCTTCTTAAACATCTTTCGGAGTCACTGGCCACTTCTTCCAGCTTTCCTTTCTTCTTAAACATCTTTCGGAGTCACTGGCCACTTCTTCCAGCTTTCCAGCTGCCTAACTAGCAAGTCCTTGCGGGGGGTGGGTGTGTGTGTGTGTGTGTGTGTGTGTGTGTGTGGTTTTTTTCCCCATTAAGTCAAATATTTAGATAACTAAATCTGCTATAAAAATTAAGCACTTCAAGGAGGATTAAAAAGAGCTTTTAATTTTGGATAATTGAGGGTTGTATCTTACGGTAATCTAACATAAGTAAAACAGATAAATCAGTTTGAGGGAAAAGTCCATTTCTAAGTCGAATTATTCTTAATAAAATATTATTAGATATGTTCCTCGTTATAAGCCTCCAGTAATGTACATAACTGTACTATCCGGACACATTAACATGCTTCCCTGTATTCAAGTTGCTCATGTTCCTAAAGGAAAAGGTTAAAATGTGCCAAGTTAAAAAAAGATGGCATGAAAGAGTTGTAATCTAAAAGCACAAAAGATCTGCTTAATTAAAATACTCCCCCAAAATGGGCATCTGTTAAAGAAAATTTGCCTATTTCTTTCTCAAACTTAAAAAGAAAAAATGACAGAATAAGATTTAATAATATATTCAACTTGAGAACAGAGTTAAAGCAGATCTCTTCCAGGGCTTTCTCCGTGAACCACACGAAAACATGAATGAAACAAATCCAATCCTGGCTAAACCAGGAATCACAGCAGATTATGGAAGAGAAATTCAGAGACTTAAGAAGGGCACACGGAAACCCTAGTTTGAAAAGAAAACTCTTCATTGTTTGGGCCAGCAGGGCTCTCAGTAACATGCTTTCCGTTTTCTCACCAAGGTCTGCCTGCTGCTACCGAGACAGCAGTGACACGTATGGCCATCTGGGACATGCCTGACTTCCTAATACCACTTGGAGCTGGACAACATTCGACACCAACCAATCCCACTGAAAAAAGGCCCTCTGAGGACTCAAAATACACTTCTTATGCTGTAAATCATTTTAGCTGTGCCTCTCTCTCTAAAGCTGTCCTTGGGAAAGAGGGGAGTTGCAAGAAGACACAGTAATCATCATGGATGCAAAGCATCTGTGGGGCTGAGGGTCCTATTCCCCCAAATGGTCCACTTAAGGCAAAGAGCCTCAGACCCAAGATCTGCCCAAATCTTTGAAATGTGTCTAGAAATGCATTTTATGTTAAATTGGTTAAAAAAAAAACAAACCCAGCAACATTAATAAAAGAAGTGGTATGGTTTTTCTGTGACCAGATTTAAGGAACTTGGACGTTTCATAGAAGTTGCTATGGAGAGCAATCAAGTCTCAGGAATAGGGATGTCCCAAGCTATGAACCAAGCCATGAGATTATAAAGTGGGAGGAAGGCTTTAACCAGGACTTGTGTATGAAACACAGGATACTAACTCTCTCATATAGACTTCTCACATTGGTCTTGACTTTCATAAAATATTTTCTTCTGAGATTACTTGTGCCTTTTCCCTTCTCTGAAGACAAAGAATATGGCAGAGGGTGAAATAAAAAGCACAAGAAATGTGTTGATATCTATATCCCAAAGGCCAATTAATAAGCAATTAGCCTCTTAATTAAAGAGAAGGTGAGGTAGGATTTCAGTGTTCAGATACACATAATGTAAGAGTAGTCAACATGTGGTACTTGATGGTGAAGGCAGGATAATGTCAAAGTCTTATTTCTTAAAAGGTTTGAGGCCTACGTAGAAGTAAAACTTCACATGTGAATTTCTGGGTGTTTGTCAAACTCTAACTAGGTTTCCAGGAATAACGTGTTCATTCTGATTATCAGGCAATACCTCCTTTCCCCAGGCTTTGAGTGTGATAAGTCATCGGAATTTGACCCGAAGACTATCTGCAAATGACAAAGCACTTTATCACATCTCTGCTGAGTCCCAGAATTCCACTTATATCCAGTCTTCAGCGAGACCAAGCTGTTAAAAGAATGAAGGTTCATACTCCATGAAAAAAATTCACCCTAATCCTTTCAACATAGAAGCCTGCAAAACCAATGTTTTAACCCAAGTCTTAAAGATTTATTTGCAGTTAGCAAAATACTTTAACTTTCCTCTTATCACCCCACTCTCATTTTCAGTTTTGTGTATTTAAACATTTTTTCTCATCACTTTCCCCCTTTCAATTTTTTACTATCTGCATGTGGACAGAAGCGAAGTTTCAAGAAAAGCTTCAGTCTAAAAGTCTGATAATGAACTTGTTCCTACACTACTCCATCCCAACAACATGGAGAACCTATATGTTCCACACAGAGATACAAAAGAAGTGAAATACTTTTCAAACTGCTGCCTCGTATCAGGCTGCAATGTGATAAGAACACAAGTCTAAAGTACAAAGATTACATTTAACCAGTTTTTTTCCTGGTACTTCAACAAGCCCATTCTAAAATCTAGTTCTTTTATGCTTGGGAAAGCAGCAAGTCCTGTGAAGACCCAGAATTCACTCTAGGGAGAAAATCAGTAATAGATCTATTTTAACTCCTAACGCTGCAGTTAAGGAGGGAAAAAAGGAAAACGCTACTAGTTTTCCCAATACCACCAATACTAACCCCACAGGCTAAATAAACCCTCTTCTCCCACCACAAAAATAAGAGTAAACAAATTGCTGCTCTCTTAACTCAAGAAGAAAGGGGACTAATATTTATTGTTCTTGATCCCAGTTGGTTATGCCTCAGAATCCTCTGGAGCTCAACAATGCAAAGAAACCTGGCCAACCTCCCTAACCCCTACGACTAACAAAACACAATTTTTTTAGAAGTGGGTCTTTAGGATGCATACGAATTTTGTTGAGAACTGAGACATTACTCTACACTAAACACTCTGCTAGGCATTTAACATATATTATTTCATTTTTTTCATGATTGAATTTAGACAGGTTCAGTCACAGAAACTATGTAGTGTACAGAAGAATTCATCACGAGCAGATTTTTAAAAACCTGCCTTCCCGTCCATTCTCATTTCTTATTTCTCACCTTGTTGCTTTTCCCACTGGATTCCCCTCTCTGAGTTTTCCAAATTAAGCTGCAGGTGAATCCTGTTATCCAAGTCTAGAACAATGCAGGCATGTACAGAGAACCCCACTGGAGCCCAAGAAAAAGATATTTATTTTCTCGTTTTTGTCACAAATTCCTTGTTAACAATGTAAAAAACCATTTTTGTAGTTTAAACAAACAAAAAAAACCCTCAAAATTCTCTATGATGAATTTCATGACATAGGGATAATACCAAGTAAATGCACAAATAATAACAGATGCAAAATTAAAATGGTCATCCTTCCTGAAATTTCTCTTAAACAGCAGAGAAGTAGAATCAATGCTGCCACATAGTGGCAAGCCAAACAAATCAGGTAACATCCTGGAACAAAACAGGGATCATCTGTTTCCCTATCTAGTATCAGGCTATCTATTACCTACCTTCCTGGGAAAAAAAAAAAATCACAGCAACATTTCCCAAGCAATTCCTCTTTCAGAGTCCCAGCCCGATTATGAGACGACAGAAACCAAGCCTGGCCTATGACATAGACTACTGCACATGAAACTTTCTTTTGACAATTTTAAGGTCAGTTTGCCCAGTCCTATGGCCCAGTAGGGATGACAGAGGAAAACATGGGACACATCCAAAATGCTCATCTGTTCAGAGTGTGTACACAGTAATTCTGATGTCTGTTGCCTCAAATACCTCCTCAATCATTGCAGACACATTTTCCCATTGCAGACGATCAAGACCACACCCAATCCTGAAAAAGACAAAACATCTCCATTGGTTGTGATGAAAATATTTAAGAAATCATTCCTTCCCTCTTCCTTAGGCCACATTCATCCAGAGCCTAAGGACAAAGGGCAGCCAGGGCGGGAGTTTGAAAGTTAACTCTTGTTGAGTCACCCAAGGCTGTTCCTAGACAGCCCTAACATCCCACAGCTATCACTTCTCTTTTGTCTAATAAGGTTACCACTTGCCAATTATTTCAAGCTATATTTAGAAACATATAACTCTGCTGTGACATGGGAGACTCACCATCCTTCCATGTCTACTGATGAACATTTAGGTGTGGGTAGATGAGAAAAGTTTGGTATTTTTAAAATACACATATGATAATGGAAAGTTAAGGAAGATAAAAAGGAGAGACAAAGGACAGGATCTCTGCAAAAAAGAAGATGGAATGTTAAGAAATACCAAGCTGACTGCCAATTCAGGTTATTTGCAACACCCTGGTGAGAAACCTCAATCAGCCCAAAAAACTCTACTACTTAGCACCTTTCTTCTAAGATGTTACTTTATTGATCCTCAACATCCCTGTGGGCGGGGGGAGGGGGGAGAGAAGAGGCTTAAAATCGCTAATTTCATACAATGTAAGAAGTCCTTGAAAATGATTAAGTCTCTGAAAAAAGTTGTGATTAAAAAAGTTTCTGGTGCATAATTCATAAATATATTAAAGACCAATGTAAGACGAGGGACTCTGTAGCCACATAAGTTAACTTGAAGCTTGGAATAAACCTGCATGGATGACCAGCATTGACTCAAAAGCAGACAGGAAGAGAAGTGACTCCAAGCTTATTTCCTTAAAAGGAAGCAAAGGAGATACTGAACCCCAACATCATTCTTTAAGTTCCCAACAGGTAAGGTCTAAGACATTGCATTAGGGACATATCCTCTGGCTACGGCCCACAGTGACCACAAACAAGCATGCAGTTTAAAAGGTAGTAATGATTTACAACTTTCTTTGCACAGAATTAAAAGGTTTGTGAAGCCCAAAGTGACCCAGAGGGAAATCACAATAGCTTGGTCTTGGTTCTTAAGTTTATATTGCTTCAGGAATAGAGGTTAAGCTTCAGGTAGAGGACCTAGGAATTTAACAAATGTGACTGAATAATAACTCCTCTCTGCTACATAGGTTGAGGCAAGGGTGTGTTTTAAGTTAATTATCCTGATTCATTCAACCCAGGCTAAGAAATGGGGATGCCTTGGCCTAGAGTCTGACAACTGGTTCACTGGTGATTTTTTCAAGTTTTGAAATTTGTCCACCTTGAAGTCTGTATTTTGGATTAAGTTTTTAAGTCATTTGTCTTCGGTAAGACAGTAAACCCCATCAATCAAGTAAGCCTTCATTTAGGGCTCTGAATTTCCTTGCCTGGGCATGGAGAGGTTGGTGACTCCATTCTTCAGACAATGGGACTTCATGGCCTCTAAACTCTTCTGTAAATTTTCATAAGTTGGCTTGTGTGAAGCCCTTTTCTTTGTAATCTGAATACAAAGAAAGAATTCAAACTTTTTTTAGTCCAAAATTATAGCCAAAGAAAAGCCATCACATTTTCCCAACAAGCTATTAAAATAAATGTATTTTTATAGAATAGTCTAGAGCAGGGATGACAAATGTCAGTGTCCTTTCCACTTATGTGAAGCCCTCAGGAAAATCAACTGAAAAGGGGCTGAGAAACCCAGACATTGCCATGTAACAATCTTTGCTTTACTCAAGAAGCCCAGGAGGTTAACAGACTGTGCCTGTTGTGTATTGTTTTTAAGCAAGTAGGTGAAAATCTTTGTGCCACTTCCAAAAGATAAGCTGTCTGTAACTAGAAAGAACGCATACATACTACCTGAAAATTTCCTGTTAAGTCCACTTATTTAGAAACTGTGCTTGCTTGCTTTTTGTTTCTCTATAAAAGAAGAGTGAAACTTGTAGAGTCCCAAATATTGGAAGTCACATCAGTCTTACAGAATTCAAAGGGGCTAGGACGTGATCCCACTCAGTGTGCTGTCCCGATCAAGCTTATAGTGAATTGGCTGTAAGTCAACCAGCACCATCACTACAATTCCACACTTTCTGGGGACAAAAACTATTTAGACAGTGGAAGAACTCCACATTGAGGCAGCAGGTAGGAAAGCTGCTGAGTGTATTTGATAGGGAAGAATGAGAGAAAACCTCATTTGAGCAATCTGTCTCTTGAGACATTATTATTGTTTCTATCTCACCATGACTAGGAAGGAATTAAAAGTTTGGGTGGCATCCCTAATTTTTGCAAGTCTTAGAACACAGGCCTTTGGTTAATGTCACAGTATTCTTTCCCATGGAGCTAGGATGCAGCTTCATGTTCCTAACCTAGAGCTCCAGCCACCGCCACTAGATCTGAGTTGACATGAGATCAGCAGCTTTTTGACATCCTTGTCTAGAACACCATGATCAACACAAATTCAGCACAGCCCACCTGTTCACCAATCCTTAGAATGCAGAGAATTGGCCCCATCTTACCAAGTAATATATATATCGCCCATCTCTCTTCAGAACAGCCACTTCTCCAGATTTCTTTTCTAAGAAAAGTTATTTAATAGTAGAAAGGAAAAAGAAAATCAAAACACTGATCTCCATTCTTAGATGTAAAAATCTTTAGATCTGAGTTTACCTCAGAACTAGAATTTTGAACTCTGAAGAAATCTATTGTCTTATGAACACTTTGTCCATCAGCCTTCCTAAATACTATATTCCTTAACTTCTAATTTTCTTAATCATGTGTTTCTCATTCATGTTTTCTTCACACCTTATCTTTTGTCCTATCCTTATTTCCAAATATGCCCTTACTTATCCACCTAAAAATCTTTAATGTCTACTGCCTTGAAATGTTTTAGAATATATAGCATTATTTGCCAAATGTGTGTTCACTTAATATTGATCTTTTTACATACAAAGAGCTAATATTTAAGCATTATGGGGTACATAGGTGTATAAAACGTTGCCTAATTATGAGTTTTCAATCAAGAGAAGGTGCCATGTTTACAAATAACAACACAAAGCAGAAAGAAATTGCTTTTTTAAAGGCTGGGATCATAATCACCAGTGGAGACCCTGATTAAGCCTAGACTGTGGTCTGAGCAAATGTTTTAGAAGTTCTACATGATTCTAATACACATCCCTGGTTTGAAATCATTGGTAGGAAGTGATGGGAGAGGTCTGTAAAGAGGATTCTAAACTCCTAAATACAATATGAGTGAACAGTTTGTCAAATACCAAGTTAATACCTGCAGACTTGGCTAAGCAATTCAGAGTTAAGGATTTCAGAGAAGTGGAGTATTATCAAAGTCTTATGATAGAGGAGGAAGAGATTAGAATCTTTTACAAGAACTCAGATTTGGTGTGATAAGACCCAAACTAGAGGCCATTTCTGTAGAGGAAAAACTTAATCCAAGTTAAAAGTACTCAGTGGTTAGGGAACTCCTCTTTGCATATATTATCTTGTATAACAGGTGGTCAAAAGGTGCTCTAGCCAGGTCAGAAGAGTTGTTTCAAAACTCACGTTGATTTAACAGTTCCTGCACCCCTCCAAATTTCTTCTTGAAGAGTACAGCTATCCCAGCGCCCATTCGACAATCCTCACTGATACAGTGGGCTAGAGAGTCTGTTTTGGGGCATGCAAAAAGGTCTCCTTTCACATAAGTTATCTAAAATGTGCAAAGGGAAAGAAACTGTTTTATTAGTACAGAAAAATACTAACCTATTTCTTCCATTTTCCTTTACTGTGTCTTCCCCCCTTCCACCTTCCCTCTTTGGTTTAAAGCCAAAACCTCAGAACTTAAGGCGTTAACTAAAACGAATTACAAAATGTGAAAAAGTGATAGACGGTCTCTAAGTTATATTAGCTTTTCTTAAATCGGCTAGAGAAGAAAAAAATAGATAATTCAATTATTGATTTAATCAAAAAGTGTTTATGCTTTGGACCTCAATTATTCAGAATTTCAGTTCGCCAATAAGTTAATAGTTTTACGCACTCTGCTTCCTTCTGGATCTTCATTAGGGCTGCCGGCCATGATACTGAGTCGCTATCCCCAGAATTTAAATGTTTCTTCAGCTACGAGAAGGGAAAAGGAAGTAAAAATGCTTAGGCGGCCTGAGTATATTATATTCGCATCGCCCTGACCACCCACTGATTAATTTTCCTCTAGCGTTTATCGCTGAATGTAAGTTCGTTCGGCCTTTAGGAGATAATACAAAACTCATCTGGGACAAGAAAAAGGGAGAATGCATCGGTTCTTAGGCAGCCGTGCCGCGCTAGCCATTTCGCGCTCTCCTGCAGAGCCGCGCGCAACTAGAGAAGAAAAGGCGGCCCTAAACCATAGCTCCTCCTTTACCCCTGCCCGCGCCAGGCGGTTTTAAGACAATCTCCTTAAACTCAGTGGGTTTGGCCTAGAAGAAAAAAGGAGGGACTTGAGGATTAGGGAGCGTACGGACCAAGGGGAGTGTACTGCAGGCTGCGGGGAGAAGACGGAAGGCGGCCTATCAAGAAAGGGTCATTCCCTTCTTTTTGGGGGTAGAGGGAAGGAGTCTAGCGAGCCTCCCATTCTGTCTCCTACCCTAGGGCGAGTCACGGAGGATGTAGAGCCTGTCCTGGAGTCGCATTGGAAGGAGCGTGGAGGTTCGCTCAAAATCCCAACATAACCAGGTTACCCTTCACCTGAGTCAGCGGTTAGAAGGTCCCGCCCCGCGGGGAAGGGCTCCAAATCCGGCCCTGGTAGGTGGGGAGCAGCAGAAGAGCCCAGACGCGGAGCCAATCCCACCACAGCCCTTAATTGCACGCATCTAAGATGGCCGCCCACCACCTGGGAGCGACGCGGAAACGAGCCCCTCTAGCTAGCTAGCCGAACCTGCACTCTTTGGTGATGTCCGCCGAACTTCCGGCGGTAAATTCCGTGGAGTTTCCCGCCGCCACCCGGGCATGCGTAAGGCGACAGCGACCGCGAGCGAGGAACTGCGCTTGCGCATTAGCCCCAGGGGTGTGTCTCCAGTGGCCGCAGAGAAGAGGGTGGGAAGTTAGCAAAGTAGCTAGTTAGCGCCTGCGTGGTACTATGTCCAGGGCGGTGTTTGAGTCGCAGCGTCTGGTACGTCCAGAGGGCGCCTGCGTATTCCTTCGGTCGCGGGTAGTAGCTAATCAGGGAAGTGGGCGTGGCTTCAGGAGACGCCTGCGCAGTGCTCTTTCAACTGGGAATGGGGTGAGCCCAAAGGAGATTAGGGGGCGTGGTCTCAGAGGCGCCTGCGCGGAGGCGGTTGGAGGGAGGCCCGATTCCCCTTTGTTCGGGTTCGCCATTTTGCGAGGCAGCGGCAGTGGCGGCGGCAGCGGCGGCTGGAGCCTCTGATTGGGTTTCGGAGTCCGGTACTGGAGCCAATCAGCGCGGGCAGCGAACCGGGGGAGCGAGGCACGGTGAGTGTGAGGAGCCAATATCCAGCGGCCCAGAGCCGGCCCCAGCGCCCCGATTGGCGGGTCTCGCTGACCACTCAGGAGAGGCCCAGGCGTCTGTCGAGCCCCGGGAGTCGAGCTGAGCCTCGCCGAGCGGGGCGGCTGGCGGCCCCGGCCCGGAGTCTGCGAGCGCCGCGGGACACTCCCGGCAGAGGCCTGCAGGGGGCCGCCCCGCGCAGACATGGCGCCCCCGGGGGCCGGCACCTTGGGGTCCAGACCCTTGCACGGTGACAGTGCCAGTTGGGGATGCGTCCCGGTTCCCCAGACTCTTAGGCCCTAGGCTCGAGAGTGGCGGGCTTGTCCACCATGAATGCCCCTACACTCAGGTACACACGCGCCCGCCTTGGCAGTTTCCCCTCTTGGTCGTTCTGACCTCACACTTAAGTCTGCCCTTGCACCCTCCACGCTCCGGCCCTTGGGACGGGAAACCCCCCTCTCGCCACCCCCTCGCGGGCCCCGCGTCCCCAGTCCTCCGAGAGCTGGTTCGGTCTGTCTGCAGCCCTCCTGGGTCGGCAGGAAGGCCTAAGGAAGAAGCGTGCCGCGGCCACTGGGCCATGAGTGCGGCGTGGAGAGGGGGCCGCCCCGCTTGCCTCTAGCTCGGCGCTTTGCGGGGCCGCCCACGCCGTCTCTCTGGCTGGGGTAGGGGGGAGTCAATCAATGAGCCCACTCCAGCTGCCCCACTGCGCCCCTCCCAACACGCCTGGCCCGGGTCTCCGGCCCGGCTCCGTTACCACCCACTTTTGGCTCGTCATTTCCTCTCCTCTCCGCCCGCCAGGGCAGAACCGCACACCTCAGTCTTGGAGCTCAACCAAGCGGTCTCCCTTTCTTCCTTGGGCGCTAAGGCCAGTCCATTCGGTTCCGGGAACCTCACTCTTGGAAGATTGCTAGTCCTGAACATTCCTTTCCTGGATGCTGCACAACTTGCTTTTCATATTGTTGGTCTTATTCATTGCTCATTTCGTGAGCTCTCCCTCCCTTTTCTTCCACTTTTGTGTGTCACTTTGAACGTGTACCTCTTGATTTATTTATTTTTTTCTCATATACTTTCCATGTTAACATTTCTTCATCAGATGTGGGATTTTCGTTAGGGTGAGAAGAAATCTCCGTTGACAACCAAGTATGGAGGAGCAGTTAGTATGTACCAGGCATCAGTCTGTGTGCTCGAAGAGAGTGGGTAGAGGTAAATAAGAACCTTCCCTGCCTGGTGGTGATTGATATGTTAACAGCTAATTAATACCTACCTAACTGTTAGTCCTATAATGGGTCCAAGTTCAGTCCTGTGAAGTACCAGCAGCCTCGATGGAAGGCTTAACATAGCCACACTGATTGGCCTCGAAGGGTGATGGGATTTTTTTCCGACAAGAAAGAATAGAAGAGCATTGCTCACAGAAGAGATGAGCTCAGGCACCAAATTGTTCTGTGTGCCTGAGGAGGAAGATAGGATAGGGCATTGGGCAGTAGTGGTGAGAGTTTATTTAGGCTGGACAGCCCAGTTGGTAAAAAGCACTTGTACATCTTAATACAGAATATTTTCTCAGGTTGGAAAAACAAGTTTCTGACTTGTGGGATTCTATCCCGTAACAGTGGCTGGTTTCCTTGAGGGAAGAAAGGAAGTTTTTTCCCTAGGACTTTCACATTTTTTACTTATGTGAAGTACCTAGTGCAGCCCCTAGCACATAGAGAGTAGGCTTTGGTATATGGTGCCCATTTTTACAATCACGTTTACTAAGGTCATACAACTGGTGGTACGTTTCAGAAGACTCCTAGACCAGTGTTCTTTCTACTACTAAAACTTGGGAGACAGTTTTCATTTTCACTTTTTAGAATGAGTTTTTTTATTGTCATTTTTAAAAATTCATTTAATATTTATCCACATTAATAGATGTGGAAGTGTGTCTTAGTTTTTTTTAAAAAGCATTTATATATCTTTTATATATCTGATCACTTTAAAACCACCACTTTTGCTACACATTGTAAAGGTTATTTTTGTTGTGGTTGTTAAACACTTTTAGAGCCTCCACCTGTCTGCAAAAGAACTTTACCTGGAATTTTGAGAGTAGTGTGACCTCTGTCTAGTCACTTGACTAAAAAAAGGGACCTTTTAATCTGCTGTTCATATGCAGAAATTTGCCCTTCTTTTATGTTTGCTCTTCATTTGGAGTACTCCACCTCCCTCCCACATCATCACACATACATTATTCTTTCTTGTACTTAAGACCAGATCAGATGCCATGTTTTCCAGAAGCCTTCCTTGTTTTATCTATCTCCAGCTGGAAGAAATCTCTATCCTCCAGACTCCCGTATTACTGTGTTCCTCTTAGGGTTCCAGTGCAGATTTTTACTCCTTTGCAAAACTTAAAAACTCTTTAATATGTTACATGTGCAGTGACTTGTGATACGAAATGTGTTTCTTACTGTGCATGTGGTCAAAGAAGTTTGAAAGCTACTATTCTAGGCTTTTCCTGATAGCGATGGTCAAATATGGTAATTTTGAGGGGCTTTTCACATGCTTATAGTTGACTTTATGGAAGTTTTATCTTTGAAATGTGTATGGTTCCACGTAGAATGAGTTCCTAGTAGTTAGCTACATTTCAGGTTCTGCATCTTGAAGTGGGAGGAATAAAATTTTCATGCTAGCCAGAATAAACACACAGTCTCTGAGGGAAAAGCATTGGAAACTGAGTTAGAAGCAAGAGCTAGACAGACTAAATATGGCTGACTTAATGTCAGAATCTTGGGCAGAGAAGCACTTGAGGAAAGACAGTGTCAGATTTTACTGCAGTTCTGCTAACTGAAGCTCACAGTAGTAGGAACATATGGCTTTGCTGAAGCCAGTTGCATTACAGTACTCAACATTAACAATCTCAGTATGCTCCCAGCTGAATCACCTTCTACATTAATGTTAGAGAATTTCTGTTAGATTTGAAGCTGCTTCCTTTTTTACCCTTCAAAGTGTATTTAAATGCTTTTAAATTTAAACTAGTTAGGAGAATCTTCATGACATTTATTAGTAATTTCCATGCTCTTTGAGTAAGTTGTAAATTTCTGGAAATTAATCTAGGAAAGAATCTCATATAGTAAGAGGGTTTGGGTTTGGGGAAGTGTTGAAATAAAGAGGACATTCCTTCATAAACCTTATTTTTTAAATCAACTTTATTGAGATATAGACGGAAAGAGTAATCATTTTAAGTTTATATTTTGGTGAGTTTTTACAAATTTATACACCTATGCACCACAATGAATATATAAAACATTTTTATCACCCCAGAAAGTTCCAGGTGTTCTATCCTAATCAAACCCCCAATTTTACCTCCCCCACCTCCCACCACTTCTCCCATCCTAGGGAACTACTGTCCTGTTTTCTGTCTCTAGATTACTCTTGTCTTTTCAGGGTTTCATATAAATGAAATCACATACAGTTTTTTGTATCATAACCCTTAATTCTTTAATTTAATTAGTTTAGAAACGTGAGTGTATTGTGTGTACTGCATTTAGAGACAAAATAAAGAGTTTAGAGAAGACCAGTTACTTCCCTGGCAGAGCCACTTGGTCTGGCTGAAAACCTAACAAATTTTCTATACTGTTCCCAGTATCTCTTTGGAGATCACTCAGTCAACCAATTCAGAAGAAACTGGTGTAAAAATCAGAAAGGCAGTTTGTCAGTGTGCAATGAAAAATAACTATCAAGTTTACTTGTGTTGCTGATCCAAATGATGTTAGATATTTGCCTGATGAGCATTTCATTAGAACAAGGGTAGTGAGTTGGAGGACCGTATGACCAGATGACTATGATAGCATAGTCAACCTGTCACTTGTGGCTCTTATACTCTTAAACTACATACTATTTTGGTTATGAGTGATAAGCTTGATTAATTTTTGTTGGGTTTTTTTCTTCCAACATTTTAGTATAAAAATTTTCAAGCATGAAGTTGAAAGAATTTTACAATAAACATCTGTGTGCCCACCACCTAGAATCTACCATTAACATTTATCATATGTGCCTTATCAGATATCTCCATCTTTCCACTCATTAATCCAATAATCTATCTTATTTTTTATACATTTCAAAGTAAAGTTTACACATCAGTACACTTCCTCCTAAATATTTGAGCATATACTTGAATATATTTTGATTTCTTTCACACAATACTGAGATACCTCACAAGTGATTGATCTCATCTACCACATGTGGATTTATGGAAAGTGGTGCCTTGCTTTGCTGTTGTAATGTGCAGCTTAGCTCACGTAATTTTATCATTCGAATTTTAGAATTTAGGAAGATCTGGAGAAAAATTGAGGAAAAAGATTTAACTCTATTTTGTCTGTATATACCCATACCTCCCCAATATTTCCAAGGTGAATACCCTTAAATTTTTGATCAAGTCTTTTTTCAAGGTTCTCAGATATCATTTCTATTTACCTAATTGTGTCCTTATTTCAAAAAGGAAGGAGTCTTTAACTGTTAAAGTGTAGGAGAATGGTAAATTTGGACATTGGCTAAATAGTTAATGATGTTAAGGACTTACTAATTTTTTAATATTTGAAATGACGTGGAGACAATGTCATAAAAAAATAAAGACAAAAGAATCTTTACTGTTTAGAGCTGGATGCTGAAGGATTTATGGATTTGGAGAATAATATGGTGTCTGGGATTTGCCTCAAAATAATCCAGGGTTGGGTGGAAAGTGGATGGGATATGTGAAATAAGATTGACTGTGGGTTGAGAATCGTTGAAGTTGGGTGACAGCTAGGGGGGTTCATTTTAATGCTCTCGCTACTGTTATATATATTTGAAAATTGCCATATTAAGAAGTTAAAATTAAGGGTGTGTGGCATATTTTTAGGCATTCAAACTCAAGACTGGGGGAAACAAGTTCTTTTTAGAGAAAATCATGTCATTTAAAGTTTTTCCTTTATCTAACATATAATCATTTTGCCATTACTATAATTTTTTTTTATTTCTTGCTCTGGATTAAAATGCAAATTCCTAAATCATCTTCTAGGACTTTCTTACTTGGCACTACTTAATGGAGATTTTGATAAGTAAAATGTTTGACTTCAGGCTTTAGTAAATAACTTACTAAATAATAAGTTTTAAATTGCTTACTGTATGTGATGGATAAACGAGAGTTTTGTGGGCAACAAATGTTTGTTACAAGTTAAAGAAACTGTTTATTCTCTAAAGTATGTGTGCAGACCTGAAAATCAGTGTTAAATAAGCCTTGTAGTAAAGCGTTATTGTAGCTTATTATTTCAAAGGTATAAGTGTTGCTCTACAGGTTGTAGTATTGAAAAGTAAAGTTACCAATAAGAAATGGCTAAAACTGTTTACTAAAACATGAAATTACTTTATGATATTATTATGATTGTGCCATGTAATCTTAGTTAAAAATGATACCGAATATAAACATTTCTTGTTATCTTATCCTGATTTCATGCAAATAAAATAAAGTACAGCAATAAGTTATCAAGGTTAATTATCTGGCAAGGCCTTTATTGACAATCTTGTTTCTTTCCCAACATTTCTAATAAGAGTGCATCTTGCAGTCTTCTAGGATCTCCAGTGTGAAATTCACCGTGTACAGTATTCTAACTTGGAGGGACCATGGAGCAGTATACAGCAAACAGCAATAGTTCAACAGAGCAGATTGTTGTACAAGCTGGACAGATTCAGCAGCAGGTATGGAAGTAAAACTGCTCTGAACATCAAAGCAATGGATCTGATAACAGCACTACTCAACTGGGGAATTATTTGAGGTACCAGATCTTACATATAATGAGTCCGAAGACTGTGCTGAAGTACTTTTTGAAGATTGAATTTGTTGCACTTTTTCTCCTGTTTTCTGTGTCCAGTCCATGATCGCTTTTTATTGAGCCTGGTTTAATAGTAAATTGCCCCTTTTGTCTTATTAAAAGTTAAAACACCTAGTCTATTTTCAGATGGAAGTTTGGAGTTTTTGTTTTATTATGGATTCAATTTGGTTGTTTTTCTTCTTGATTAAGCTAGTTTGTGATCTAGTAAGGCTTTGGCCACAATACATAAACCAAGATAGTCAGCTTCCAAGGAATCCACTGTTCTTTGATTTGATCCACCACAGTGCTTATTCTGAAAAGTTCTAGTTTACCATGAGGATAATAGACAGCCACTCTTCTAGATAAGCACATATTAGAAAGGAATTCCTGGCTCTTGGTTTATTCGTAATTAAATTGGTGCTTTCTTGAATTTATACAGTTTATATTTTCTAATGCTTTATTCCTGGCTTTATTTTAGTGAAACTTCATTTTTCTCCCTAGAAGACATCTATTATGCAACAATTTCACCATAAGCCAAAATTGGGACTATTTTGTTTCCAAAATGGAACTTAGATAATATAGAAAAATGGTTAGTAGAGAGAGCAAGGGAAGTTTTGATGGTGAGTTGTCCTATCTAATGATCAAAGGAAGAAGCTACTCTTTATTAAGAGAATAATTATTTAAACTTCCTTGCCGGCTTTTCTTTCCATACAGCTGCTGTGGCTCTGGCAGCTTCCTCCTTCAGTTGCCTTAGTAAAGAGGATTCCACAAAGGGCCTTCCATCCACACCAGTGCCCTGGTGGGTGAATTCTTTTACTGTCAGACCTTGCCATTAGAGGAATAAAAATTAGCTTGAATCACTGAAAATATTGCTTCTAAGGTAGTCCAGTTGAGTAGAAGTAATCTTAGTTTTGGGACATCAGGGCAGTGACCTCATGAAAACGATTTTGGTTCACAATGATTGCCTTGTTCTTTTTTCTAGTGATTGCATTTAAGCCCCAGAAATGCTTCATTGTAGCTTCAAGGCTGTTAAAACCTTTGTTCTTATGAACTCATTTGAGGAAATAAAAAGAGCATTAAAATAACTTTGTAGGTAAAAGGACCAAATTCCTGTTTCTGAAGAGGACTGTGTTAAAAATTTTTTTGTTAATGATGACAACTGTTCTGATGTTTCTGAGTCACAGAAGTGTGTTTTGAGTTCCACCCTGGGGACAAAGGGCTAATTAATATCTTTAATCCTACTACTTTCAATAAAACAGCTTCAGTATAGGGAGTCTGTGCAATTTCACAGCCCTGTATAGGGTAGGGCTGTTGAAAGACGACTCACTCCCTCTCCTATAAGAGGTAAGGTATCTCATGTCTTGAACCATACATTTTCTTCCTGACACATTTCAAGCTCTTCCTGTTCCTGTTCTCAGCAGCAGGGTGGTGTCACTGCTGTCCAGTTGCAGACTGAGGCCCAGGTGGCATCCGCCTCAGGCCAGCAAGTCCAGACCCTCCAGGTAGTGGTGCCCTCTCTGATTCTCTGTAAGCACTGCATGAACTTCTCCTTTCCTCATGTCTGGTGCTGTTTGTGGTAGGTTCTCAAGGAGGAATGGCAAAATTAGTTGCATGTCTTTGATGCTAACTTGTCTTTAAGGCTTATAACATGCTGGTTTTCTAATGTTTCATGTCAAGTCATATAGTGACCCCAGTGTCAATTTTCTGAAAATTGTATTTGGCTAGTGTGTGTTTCTTTGGGAATGCCTTGGAAAGAAGAGGTATAAGTGACAAGAAGAATTTCTTATGAGTGACATTAGAACCTATTTAGAGCTCAAACTCTAATCAGATTGGATGGTAAAATTTCATGAATTTGTATGATAATAGTAGAGGAAATATGCATATTAGCTGGGCTGGATTGTGCTTTATTTTTTATTAAAAGGGCAGATCAGCTGCAAAATAATTATTGTATTTAGCAAGGTTTATCTAATGACTAAATTTTGTTAATCTCTTAACTGTTGCCTTTTTACTACCTTTCCTGGGGAAGTAGTGATCTGTCTTATTAGATATGCAAAGATTATACCATACCTCTTGGTTGGACATAAGTAGGATATGCTTTCTGTAGGTCTTAGGTGTTGTAGCCACTATAAGAATTCTTATTTAAGCAATGCGGTTCCATTATGTATAGCCAAGTTAAATATCCGAAGTATATAATTAGGAGTATAAGCTCCTAATTATAGTCTTTGTTGTATCTGTAGGTTTCTTTGACTAAAATGACCATATTTTTGAGAAACTGGCAAGATTTGGATACTCTACCTTTTTTCACCATTGAATGGAAATGATTCAAAGTAGGACTTGGAATGTAGAACTCACATCTCACTTTATTGCTAGTGCTGCTAAACATCCTACAGTTAACTACCCGTTATTGTAATCATTTTATTTTACCCTTTCAGCCCCACCCCCACATCTGCCACCTATAGTGTTTGATGGTGATATACAGCTAATTCTGAACCTAAATTAGGCTGAAAGAAGCTAAGCTTGTAGGTTATTCCAAACTATTGGAATCTCAGAGAGTTCAATAGCTTGTAATTTATGTTTTTCATGCTTCATATATTGATATGTAAAACAGTATTGTCATTAACCACTTGTGGAATGGGAATGTAACATGCTCTTAACTGTATGGCTTCTTGTCTGATGCATGTGTCCTTGTAATCATGTTGTAAATATAGAGGGCTCCTTGGAGTCTCATAGTTTATCATGTGCATTTTTAGCATGTTAATAGTGGAGATGTTAAGATGATGGCTAGCCAGAAAATTATTAATAGTTATGCCTTAAAATTTGTATTTTTTACCTGTGTAGATTTTATTTAAAATAAGTAGAAACACTTTATGGAAATAATGGAAACTGCTCCTTAGGGGTCTCATTATTTTGGAAAATTGTAAATAGTTCTTTCAGGTATTCGTGCAATAAGTATTCTGAAAAATCTTTCCTTATAGAGCATATGCAGACATTGGTATAGCAAAGGGAATTCTATTTAGGATTGGGAGCTAAGGGAAGGAGAAATCATGAGAATCAGATTGTAAAGTCCTTAAAAGTAAAGTGGAATTTCTCAGTGAACAGTCTAACAAAAGCTAGGGTTTTGAACATTCCTAAACATTCTGATAACATTTTGGTTGGAGGGTTGCTTAATATCTATCTAATCTCCTTTAGGAGTGATTGGTCCTTTAACTAATTTCTGTTATTTGAACCTACTTTCACTGACATTGAGTGAATTTTTAGTCATATGAATATTTTGTTCTGTTACAAATAATTCCTCGAAACAAAGATAGAATTTGATAATGAATGTTTTGGACTTCTAGCTCTTCTGTTGACTATTCCATTTCACTTTTAAAATGACTTGTTTTTTGGCTTCTATAAGGCATTCTATTAGCTAGGTTTATTGGGACTTGATATGTTACAGAGCACCTACAATGTCCAATGTCCTGGCTCTTAGAGTATTCCATTTATTCATGGGAGCTTGAAAGTTGGGAGTTTTTTAGTATATGCGAGTGCTCTTTATAATTTCCATATTCGTCAACGCTTCTTTTAAATTTAAAATAACTGCTTCCAGTGCGAGGAATTTCACCACAGATGCTGTAAACTGACCAGAAAATATTTCTAGGCAGTTTTTACTAGTGGGCTCTTTAAACAACCAAACTAGAATTCTCAGAGTAAGGTGAAGAGGGTAAAAGATGTACATTTCATTTATGCTTGAGCAGCTATGGGGAGAAGGAACTTCCACATAAGATTCCAGAGCTGCTTGCTACCCAGCCTCATGGAGTCATTGCTGAGTATAGTTCGATTTACTCCCTCCAGGTTATTTAGAACTTGAACTCACCATCATCAACACTATCAGCTACCCCTCTCATTGTCTTATCTTCAGCCCTTACTAGATACCATTCTTGAATATTAGTCTCTTGAATATTAGTCTTGACATTTTGATCAAATGCTTCTCGTGGATTTAGCCTGTATTTGGTGACAAATATCTTACGTCTCTTGAGACTTCCCAAAGTCTGGATATACTCCATTATGTCTGACTTTAAAGGAGTAAGGTTGGCCTTTAGTCACAGATACCATAGATGTTTGAAGAAGACAGAACCTGAGGATAAGTACTTGAGACTTATTTTCTTAGAGTCTCTCCTAACTCTTCCCCCTCTAGCAAGGCAGAGAAATAGTTCCAGTGATTGTCTTTTAGTAAAACCATTTTGTATCTTAATGTTATTTCATTGTTCTCATTTTCCTTCGTTCTAGGTCCAGGGGCAGCCATTAATGGTACAGGTCAGTGGAGGCCAGTTAATCACATCAACAGGCCAACCCATCATGGTGCAGGCTGTCCCTGGTGGACAAGGTCAAACCATCATGCAAGTACCTGTATCTGGGACACAGGGTTTGCAGCAGGTGAGTGGTATGAAAAAAGCGTTTCGACAATATCAGTATAGAAGTTTTTAAAGAATAGTTATTACAAACTGTTTAACAGTTGATATTGCATTTAATTGCTTCCTATTCTCTATTCGCATTTAGTTGCTATTCCACCTTTGTAGTACCAGTGATAAAGCAGAACTGTACAGAAAGTGTACTTCTCTGGTAAGAACTAATTAGGCATGATTTTTAATCATTGTAAAGAATACCAAGAGTTGAGAATCTGGTTTAATAAAAGTAATTCTCAGTGTGACCTTTGTTGGCACTTCTGCTCACTGAGGGAGGGAATTCTGCTTTGGATATTGTTGGTTTTGGTCAGAAATATTATCCTTTTTCATTTCTTTCTATTTTGTGTGTGTGTGTGTGTGTGTGCGTGCGTGTGTGTGTTTAGGGAATTGCAAGGGTTTTAGGAGCTCTGTGCCAGGAACTGGGGGCAGAGACCAATAAATATATATAGTTTCTATTATCTCATAGTCACATTAATAGAATGAAGAAGGCAAAACCACACATGATCATCGCAATTAATGCAGAAAAAGCATTTGACAGAGTCCAGAAGTCTTGCATGACAAAAATACTAAAAAAAAAAAAAATAATAAAACAAAAAAAAAAGGAGAAGGGAACTTTTTAAAAAAAATTTGTAATGGTTATTTATTGAAATGGTTAATATTTGACAATAAACTTACACAATATCACAAACTAGTTTTTCCTTTTTATTTGCCATGGGAAATTTTCTTTTCTTTCTTCTTCTTCTTCTTTTTTTTTTTTTTGCCCATTTTATTTTTTCCCTTTTCCCCTCCTTTCTTGTAACCACTAGTCCATTGTCCATATCCATGAGTCTCTGTTTGTCCTGTTCACTTGTTGCTTTTAGGCGTATATACATATAAGTGATAACACGTGATTTTCAACCTTTTCTGTCTGACTTATTTCACTTAGTATGATTATTTCAAGGTCCATCCATGTTGTTGCAAATGGCAAGTTTTCATCTCTTATGACTGAGTAATATTCCATTGTATATGTGTACCACAGCTTCTTTAGCCAGTCATCTATCGTAGGACAGTTCGATTGCTTCCATGTCCTGGCCACTGTGAATAATGTTGCTATGAACATTGGTGTACAAATATCTTTTCGGATATGAGTTTTCAAGTCTTTGGTTGAGGTAAATACCCAGTAGAGGGATAGCTGGATCATATGGTAGATCAGTTCTTAGTTTTTTGTGGAAAAACCTCCATACTGTTTTCCAAAGTGGCTATACCAGTTTGCAGTCTCCACATCCTCACCAACATTTCCATTTAATTTATAATTTGAGTTATCTAGCAAGTGATGAAAAAAGAAAACCTTTAGTCCATACCCACTGCACACACCTAACATCGTATTTAGAGCAAAATTTATAACCTTAAATACTTTATTTCTTTAAAAATTGAAAATAAATGAATAGTATATATCTTAAGTGAGGAAAAGAACAAAATGATCAAAAAGTAGGTTAAAATTAATGAAGTAGAAAACTAACAAAAATGTAGAAAGGGTAAATAATAGCTGATTCTTTAAACAGATCAATAAGAAATTATATAAATCCACTGGAAAGACTGATTCAGAAGCAGAAAATAAAGGTAAACAAGACAAAGATGAAGAGATTAAAAGAAGGATGTAGGAATGTTATATACAACTCTGGCATCAAATTTTAAAATTAGGAATTTTTTATCAATTTGGCAAAAATTAAAAAGAATAATTATACCCAGTTCTACAGTGAGTGTGGAGAAGAGGAAACAGTCATTATTTTTGGTAATTTTAAATTCTAAAGTCATTATGGAAAGGCATCTCACTATTAAATATATAAACCTTTGATTTACCTGTCCCATCTCTGAAAATCTATCCTATTGGAAGAAAAGCATAGATATATAGGAAGAAATATACAAAAACATTTATTGCAGCATTGTATCAGCAAAAAAAACAAAACATTATTTTCGTATCCTGAATGTCCATTAATAAGAGTAAGGAAATGGTTGTTTAAGATATATCATATTCATACATGGAATGTTATGTCGTTAAAAGGGGTGACATGGGAAAAAATAATCTGCAGAGAAATATAAACTGATCTCATCTTTGTAAGTAATAGCCAAAATCCTATAGGTGTACGTGTTTGTTAGCATGGAAATGAGGACGAGGAAGAATTATTGACTTTTTACTATATGTATATATTTTGTTTTAACAGAATGATCACATTAATGTTTTCGTTTTTCTGGAGGAATTACATATTAGTTGGTGGGGGGGAAACAGCCATGATCACATTATTTGATAAATCAAACTTTTAATTTTTGCGTTTTCCCTGTGGTTGTTATACATACTTTTTGGGCACCACTGTACCATGCATGTAGTTTTGTTTTTATTTTGCTTTTCTTTTTGTAAAATTATTTCCACATGATTTTCTTATTTTTTAATTCCTTTGTAATGGTCAATCAGTTTGATGAATCAGAATTTACAGTTTGCAAACTGTATTTAGTTTTCTTTTTGTCTTTTTTTTTGCTTTTATAGTAAGGTTACTATAAATGTATTTGAGCATGATAGTTTTATTTTTCAGTTGAATTCATTTTTAGAGTAATTTGTTTGGAGTGGAGGGATTGTTTTGTTAAGGGGTAGGAGCATTGTATATATTTAAAAGCTGTTGGCACATTTTTGCCATGATAGAGTTGTAGTTAGAATTAAAAATAGTTTCCACATTTCTCCATGCATAAATGTATGAAGCTATAAATATGTTCCAGTATGTGTACTTTACTCTATTTCACACTGCTGTTTTATTTCTGTCCTTCCTCATTGCCTCCTCTCCAACCCTCCTTGCCACACCTTCCTCTCCACTCTTAAATGGACAGTGTGATATAGTGCTAAAAACAGTATACTGGAAGTGTAGTGACCTGACTTTGATTCTCAGGTCTGCCATTAAAAGCTTTCTAATCTTGGCCAAGTCATTTGCTTGTCAGTTTTCTCATTCAAAAGTGCAGTTTATATCAGATGATTTCTAGGGTTCATTACAGCTCTAAATTATGTGATTTTATGGTTGTGTGTGTGTGTGTGTGTGTGTGTGTGTGTGTATGTATGTATGTATGTATGTATGTATGTATGTATGTGTATATGGAGCCTTTAAGAGTTTAGGCAGGGTTGTTTATTCTCATTCCTCCAAGCAAGACCATAACTAATCAAACCATCCTGGAAAAATTATTTTCTGTTAATGTATATAAGGCTCTAGGTCAGATTCCATAGCCTTTCTCAGAATGCTTAAGGTTTCAGTTCTTTTTTATAAGAGGTCACTTCTCATCAGTGTTTTCTGAACAACCATTTCTTTTAGAAGAGTACTTAACATTTTTTAGATTGCATCCTCTATTTTAGCATTCCAGGGAAACCTTTGCCCCCTTCTTAGAAAAGATGCAGTTGTCCAAATATATGCAAAATTTTACATATAGTTTTAGGTTAAGATCCCATGGACCTGGAGTAGAGACCCAAGAAATAGATTCAAGAAACATATTACCTTATTTTTGGATAATATGTTCCAAGACCTCCATTGGATGCCAAAAACCACGGATAGTAGATTAATAAATTATATTATAATTACTTAATGTACTTTACACCAAATAAATTAATGAACTAATTCTATTTCAGCTGGCTATATCTTTGAAACAATACTGACTGTAAAAAGATAAAATACGGTGCTGTTTATATGAAATTTTTGAATATAAAGCAGTATTATGTATTTTTATGGATATACATGTATAAAATATGTTCTGTAAGGGGTGTCACCAGTTTTACTATAGTGATTACCTTTTAGTTGGGAAGGGAATGTTAAATGACAAATACGGCAAATGTTAACTTGTTAAATATGAATGGTGACTACAGGAGTATCTGATATGATAGTCTCTACTTTTCTGTGTGTTTAAGGCTTTCTTGTATACATATTTATATAATCCCAGCTTAGAGTTGGAAATTAGAAATAACTTAATTTTTTTCAACATTTTATTATAGAAAACTTTAAACATAGACAAAAAAGAGTGGTGTGATGAATCACCATAGCTATCAACAGTAATCAACACATAATCAGTTTTCTTTCTAGTTTCATTTGTATTCTGCTACTCTCTCAAAAATTATTTCTAATATATAAAATATCATTTTATCTGTAAAAAATACTTCAGAATGTACTTTTAAATGAACAAGCTTTAAAAATAACTGACATTGATTACTTAATATCATCCAGTATCCAGACAGTGATCTGAATTCCTCTTTTTGTTTCATAAGTGGAAAACAAGTTATCTCTCATATAATAGAAAGCAGAACAAGACTTCTGTCTTTTTTTCCTCTTCGTAGCATTTTCTGCTTTCAAGAGGAATTTGGGCGACTAACACTCCAGGACTGAAAGAAACCAGTGTCAGTGGGGTACTAACCTTTCTTCATGTTCTCTTTCACAGATTCAGTTGGTCCCACCTGGACAGATCCAGATCCAGGGTGGGCAGGCTGTGCAGGTGCAGGGCCAGCAGGGCCAGACCCAGCAGATCATCATCCAGCAGCCCCAGACAGCTGTCACTGCTGGCCAGACCCAGGTAATTGCACGAGCTCTGTGAACACAGGAGCACAGCTGATTTGGAAGGGTCAGATAGCTGTGCCAAATATTTCACATATAGTAGAAATGGAGAAAACCATCAG